>NW_026000005.1:25496595-25584505 GCF_001458135.2 Marmota marmota marmota
AAAAAAAAAAAAAAAAAAAAAAAAAAAAAAATCCAGGGATGTAGTAGAGTGCCCTGGGTTCAAAATCCAGTGCTGGAAAAAAAAAGTGTATAATAAACTAACTGGCTTACCTACTTACTATATTAGTCAGATTTTTTTTTTGTCACTATGACCAAAATACTTGACATAAACAACTTGAAGGAGAAAAGATTTATTTAGGCTCCTGGTTTCAGAAGTTTCCCATGGCCAACTGGCTTCAAGGCAGAAACATCCTGGTGGAAGGGTGTAGTGGAAGCAAGCTGCTCAGCTCTGGCAGCTGAGTATAGAGAGGGAGAGGAAAGGGTCCAGGAGTAAGACATAGTCCCCATGGGCATGCTCCCAGTGACCTACTTTTTTCAGTCATGCTTCATCTGCCATCTCCATCATCTCCAGTAGTCTAATTAAAAGATGAACCCATTATGTCCCATCATAACTGTTTATAGGACACCAATAAAAACTTAAATTGAGCAACTTATGAGTTTCTTATAAAACTTTATAAGTTTATGTTTTCATTCGTGTCCAGTATGTTAGATGATGGGACATAATGGGTTAATCCATCAAATGAATAGATCCACTGATGAGGTCAGAGCCTTCAGTTATTTCCCCAAAGCCCCACCCACCTCTGGAAATTATTTAATTGGGAATCAAGCCTTGAAGTATGCAAGCCTTTGGGAGACATTCTAGATCAAAACCATAATGCCACTGGAGACACATTCCAGTTTAAGAATTTGATTTTTCTATTTTCAAGTCCTAGACTATACAATTCAAATGGATTAGGTGATTTTTTAAATTGCAACACATAAAAACAAAACAAAAACAACACCTAAATGTGCTTATTAAGGTTGTGACATGTTCAGGGTTATCTTTTGCTGTCCAGAAATGCTTTTGATGTGTCAATGTCTTATAGAAGATTGTACTTTTTACTAACCAGAGAAATAGAATTGGTGCTTCTGAGTTCAGCAGTGGACTGAGTAAGGGAAGTATTATTGCTGTGTAGACGTGAGGATTGGTTCTCATTTCCATGAAGAGGGGTGCTTTCTTCCTGGTAGCTGGGGAAGTTTCTTGAGGCCAAAGAAGAGAAGCTTCATAGTGGTTACAGGAGTCTTCACGGAATATTTGGGGTGGGGCCCTTATGTGAAAGGAAAGTAGGTTATCCTGCAAATATTGGGCTTCCTGGGAAGAGAATGATCAAAGAAAATTGGATATAGGCTGAGGTTCTGAAAAAAAATTGCTCAAAAGGAATATTTGGAGATGTGCTAAAAGTTGAGATTTGATTAGATGAACAATACAAATGAGAATAATGTTTGAAAAAATAAGGATGAATAGTTCAGTTTTTGCAGGATTGAAATTGTTTTATTGTGAGAAAATTATATAACATAGAATTTACCATATTAACCCTTCAAGTATATGTTTCTGTGGCATTGAAAATATTCACTGTCCTTCAACCATTAGACACTACTCATCTCTATATCATTTTTATCTTTTTAAAAAACTTTTATTATTTTTTTTTAAATATTATTTTTTTAGTTATAGTTGGACATATTACCTTTATTTTTGTTTTTATTTGTTTTTATGTGGTGCTGAACCCAGGGCCTCGCATGTGCTAGATGAACGCTCTACCATTGAGCCACAACCCCAGCCCAACATTTGTATCTTCTTCAACTGAAACTCTGTGCTCATAAAACACTAACTCCCCATTCCTTCCTCTCTGCAGCCCCTGGTAACCACCATTTTTCTTTCTATCTCTGCAAATTGACCATTCTAGGTATCTCATATAAATGGAATCATAAAATATTTGTACTTTTGTGACTAATTTGTTTCATTTATCATAATGTCAAGGTTCTCATGTTCTAACATGTATTGAATTTCTTTCCTTTTCAAGGCTGACTAATATATCATTGTATGTTTGTACCACATTTTGCTTATCCATTTGTTCATTGATTGACACTTGAGTTGCTTTGGCCTTTTGCCTAGTGTGAATCATGCTGCTGTGAACATGGGTATACAAATACCTGTTTGAATTTCTGCTCTTGATTCCTTTCAATGTGTACCCAGAAGCAGAATGATGGATTATATATACTTCTATTTTTAATTTTAGAGTAATCACAGAATTACCATATAATTTCCCACGGCAGTGGGACCATTTTACGTTTCCACCAGTAATGCCCAAGTGTTCTGCATCCTCACCAATACTTGCTATTTTCTATTTCTTGTATTGACCATCCTAGTGAGTGTGGAATGGTGTCTCATTGTGATTTTGGATGCATTACCCTAATTATTAGTGTGGTTGAACATCTTTTCATGTGTGTGTTGGTAATATGCATATTTTCTTTGGAGAAATGTATATTCTATCCTTTGCCCATTTTTTTTGGTTGTTGATTGAAGGATTTCTTTATAGATTCTGAGTATCATTCCCTTATCAGATGTAACTTACAGACATTTTCTCCCATTCTGTGGGTTGATTTCCCATTTTGTTGATGATTTCCTTTGTTACACAAAAGTTTTTTTTTTTTTTTTTTTTTGGTGATGTCTGATTTATTTATTTTTTTCTTTTGTTTCTTATGTTTTTGGTGTCCTACTTAAGAAATCACTGCTAGGGCCTATCTGCTGGAGGTTTTCCCAAGAGTTTTGTCATTTTAGGTCTCATGTTTAAGTCTTTGATTCATTTTGAGTTAATTTTTGTACTTGGTGTAAGGTAAAGGTCCAACTTTATTTATTTATTTATTGTATGTAGCTATCCAGTTTTCCCAATCCCATTTGTTGAAAAGACTTTCCTTTCTCCTTTGAGTAGTCTTGGCTACTTGACTTCAACATATAGCCAAGACTACTTTGAGTAGTCTTGGCTATATGTTGAAGATAAATTTTTTTCTAGATGAGTTTTTACTAAAGGGCAGAAATTCAGCTTAATCTTCAACAGAATGAACAACTGCAACCCATTACAGTGTCTAAAAAGATATTGAATTTGGTTTTGACATGTGGGCAAAGTAAATTTTGGTTCTGTATGTTCATGGAAGGGGCCTCTAAAGGAGAGAATTAAAGTCTGTCATTAATTGTCACACTGTATGCATAATAACTTAGCATGTTCCTGATCCATCATTGTGATAAATTATTTGTGGCTCTTTTCATCTGTCAGGGCTAGTGTGTTTTGTTTTGTTTTGTTTTAAGATAATTTGACTGTTATTCCATTGGTCTACATGTCTTTCTTTATGTCAATACCACACTATTTAGATTAGCACACTTTGTAATATGTTTTCAAACAGGAAGGTGGGACCTCTACTTTTGTTCTTTTTCTGTTTTTTGTTTTTGTTTTTTTGTGTGTGTGTCTGTGTGTGCTGGGGATTGAACGCAGGGTTTCACACATGCTAAGCACATGCTCTGCCACTGAGCTATACTCCTATCCCCTGTTCTTTTTTTTTCTTTTTCTTTTTCTTTTTTCTTTTGATTCTGGTTTGGTTATTGGAGTCCCTGGGGATTCCATTTGAATTATAGGATAAATTTAAAATTTTCTATTTCTGCAAAACAGACACACACACACACACACACATACACACACCTAGAACTAATCAGTAAAATCAACAAGAATTGCAAGATTACAAAATCAACACTCAAAAATAAGCTTAACTTCTGTACACAACAACAAACAATCTGAAAAGGAAATGCCACTGGAATTTGGGAAGGAACTGCACTGAATTTGCCGGTTGCTTTGAATGTGGTGTTGGCATTTTAACAATGGTGGATCTTATCCATGAACACCTGATACCTTTCCATTTATTTGTGTCTTTTTATATTTCTTTCAGTGTTTTGTAGTTTTTAGTACATAAGTCTTTTTCCTCCTTGACTACGTTTATTTCTAAGTGTTTTATTCTTTTTTATTGTAAATGGAATTCTTAATTTCCTTTTCGGATTGTTCGTTATTGTGTATAGAAGTGAAGCTTAGTTTTGAGTGTTGATTTTGTTATCTTGCAATTCTTGTTGATTTCACCTATTAGTTCTAGGTGTGTGTGTGTGTGTGTGTGTGTGTGTGTGTCTGTGTGTGTGGAGACTTTAGGTCTTCTGCATTTAAGATCACGTCATCTGTGAACAGTGATAATTTTATGTCTTTCTTTCCAAATTGGATGCTTTTCTTTCCTTGCCTAATTGTTCTGGTTAGGACTTCCACCACTATGTTGACTAAAAATGGCAAAGCAAGCATTTTTATTTTCTCTTTTATCTTAGAGGAAAAGCTTCTAGTCTTTCACTGTTCTGTATGATGTTAGCTGTAGATTTCTGATAGATAGGCTTTATTTCATTGAGCTAGTTTTCTTCTATTTTTTTTTTTTTGGTGTGTTTTACCTCATAGATTCCTTTAAAAGGAAGACTGGACTAGGAGTAGAATAATTAATAGGCTCTGTATTAGATAGCCAATTTGGGGAAAGCTATTTAACCTCTTTGGATTTAAATTTCCTCATTTAAAGAAAATAAAGAGATTGAATTAGATTTGAAGATTTCAAACTTTACTGTGTGTTGGAACCATCTGGGGAGATAGTTGAAAAGATTTTGAGTTTGTAGGGCTGAATGTGGCCCAGTGATTTATATTATTATGTCTAAGGTCATTTTAACATGGGTGAGTTTATTCTCTAGAACCCCTGGGGATCCTAAAATTCAGTGAATTATCCTCCAATAAGAGGTGATTGGATGATCATCAGAGATGAAGAAATATGGGTACTGGCTGGAGTTAGGAGTCCTTCATTATTGCAGAGATAGCTGGTTTGTGAAGTAGCTGCCCCCTGGGATGTGGGTGTGTTGGATGAAGAGTGTGAGTACTTTACTATTTGAAAATGAAAAGAGGCTCAGGGTGGGGGGTGAGGTTATTTGAGGAGAAAAGAGTTTTTGAAAAGCAAAAACAGAGGAAGGCTCAGGAAGAGTTTTGAATAGAAACTCATATGCCCCCGATTTGCCACCAGCAAGTCGTTGGCAAGACAGTTTCTGATGAGGAAATTCTAAATAGCAGTGTTGGCAAACCACTGAAGCAACATTACAGCAGATGAAACACTGGTGACCCATTTGCACAAACGTGCACTCTTCCATTTAAAATTGATGTAAATTGGTGTAAATATGTTGTGTAAAATTAGTGGTTACTCTGATATATTTACCTACATGGCCCAAGAATTCAGAGTTCATTAAGTTATAAAATGAACAGCACTCCTCAAAGACTGTTAGATTTCTGTTTTTAGTTCTTACCATGCTAAATAATTTATCCCTGCCCTATTTTTAGATATCCATCAACCTAAGATATTATCTTCGGTCTACTGCTATGAAAAGTGAATTTATCACACCATGGCAAGCTCCTTCCTTTCTTCCCTGACCTCCTGATATTTCCTTCTTGCACATTTTGAATTTTCTGTGGGCTTAGCAGGCATTCTATGGTTAACATGGACTTGGAGGGGTGGGACTTAGGGTTAGAATTGTGGTAAGTTGCTGCCTTCTGCCTCTGGGGAGAGAGGTGAGCTTGGAAATCCAGGAAGAGCAGCCAGAACACGCTACCCCTCTATGATGGTTTGCCAAGAACTACTTAGCCTACAAGGCCTCTGCAAGTTCATGGTGAGGGATGCAGAGACAGGTTTGCCAAGAACTACTTAGCCTACTAGACTTCTGCAAGTTCATGGTGAGGGACTCAGAGACATTTTGCAGAAGGAAAAATAATTGCATATTTCCTGCTTCATTATTTTTTAAAGGTAAGAAGGGGCTGGAGAATGAAGGGCCTGTTTGTTCTGGTTGCATCTAGAAGCCACTGATGGTTTTTAAGGGAGGAAAAAACAGTATTTGTTTAATACCTTAAAAAAGATCCTTTTGGAAATCCTACAAAAGATGCAGCAAATATTGCTGCAGGGAGACCAGGGAGGAGGGGCTTACAGTTGTCTGGTGTGGACGTGTACTGGAGTGGTAACAGAGGAATTGCAGATAAGTAGGTCGATTTGGGATATATTTTAAAGGTAGAGCTTCCAGATTGCTGGTGATTTGGAGAGTGGACTAGAAAAGGAGAGAAACTGTGGTAGGCAGAAGAATGCTCCCCTTCTTCAAAGATGAATTTGAATCCCTAGAACCTGTGTACATGCTACTTCTCATGCTACTTGGAGGATGTCATTGAGTTAAGGAACTTGGTATGAGGAGCTTATTCTGGGTTATCTGGATGGAACAAGGGTATCATCATAAGGGCCCTTATGAAAGTCAGAGTCAGAGAAGGAGATGTGATGATGGAAGAGGATGTATGCTGTGGGGCATGGGGGTGGGGGGCCTGAGCCCAGGAGGACAGCAGCCTGCGGAAGCTGGGGAACACAAGGAAACAGGTCCTTCCCCACAGCATCTCAGTGGAACCAGCCCTGCCAACATCTTCACGTTAGATTCTAGATTCTGCTTTTGGATTTTTGACCTCTGGAACTGTGAGATAACAATTTATGTTGTTTGTAGCCATAACACGTACGGGAATTTGATAGAGTAGCAATAGGAAACTAACCTGGGGTGAAGAATAACTGGCAGACCTTTTCCTGGGGAACAGCGTTATCATTTTTCAACATGGACAGGTTGAGGAAGAAAGCTTGGAAGAAGGCCTAGAGGAAAGTGGACCTGTTCTGCTTTGGAGGATGGTTGATCATCTCTGTGACTTGGTCTTGTGTCAGGGACAGGTGGGGATGAGATGGAAATGTGGGAGCCATCAGCAGGCAAATGGCACTTACAGACCTGGTAGTTTCACCCACGGAGTAAAGATGTTACATGAATCTTGGAAAGGCAACTTCGTAGCTTCCAAACAGAGGCCACATACTGACTTATTCCCTCTTATTTCTTGCTGTTTAAATTACAGTTGTTTTCTTTTGAGTTACCAAATGACATTTCAAAAGATAATAAGAAGCTGCCACTTTGGGAATGAAGAAAGCAGCATTAAGCATCCTTTAAAAAGATTAAATTTTTGAACTGCATAATTTATTTCTTCATTGTTTTTTGAAGGATAAAACTTGACAGATTTAAACTTGGAGTTTAATTTGGGGGAATCTCTGTGGGTATACATTTTTTTTTTTAAATCTGATTCTTTTCAGGTGGATTACATTTCACTGGTGAAAGAACCATACTCCCCTTTTCTATTTGCATCAGTTGCTTCCTGCTGTTTTGTTTCAAGGGTGATGGCTGCAAATGAACTTTGAACACAGAGTTGAACAAATTTTGTGTAAAGGGGCTGGGGATGTGGCTCAAGCGGTAGCGCGCTCGCCTGGCATGCGTGCGGCCCGGGTTCGATCCTCAGCACCACATACAAACAAAGATGTTGTGCCCGCCGAAAACTAAAAAAATAAATAAATATTTAAAAAAAAAAATTTTGTGTAAAGGCAATGCATCTAGAGGAACCCAAATTCATATAGCTTCTGTATATATATATATAGAGGGGGCTTCTCAACAGGGAGCAATGTTGGCCCCAAAGACATTTGGTGATGTCTGGAGATATTTTGGGTTGTCACAGCTGGGGGTGATATGCTACTGGCATATTATGGGTAGAGGATAGGGATACTATCAAATAGCACAGTTCACTGATATCCCCCCTCTCCCATCAAAGGAGCATCCAACCTGAAATGTCAATAGTGCTGTCAATAGAAACCTCACAATAGAAAGCCAAACCTGTAAGTTAGGAGAACTGTTATCTTTCTGTCACTATTTCCTATGTTACAACTCTTTACATACCAAGCCAGCAGATGTAGTCTTTTGCTGCCTTGATGTAAGTACTAGAACATTCTTCCAGATTCTATAATTTTTATTTTGTGGGAAACTGGGTAATTTAGTGTTCGCTGGCATAGAGGATAGAAAGAAAAGTTTGCTAGCAGTCTCATTTAAATAGTATTTTTTTCTCTTTTGGCCAAGATAAAAGCATTAAATTTATATAGTCTTTCCATTTTTTGGAAAAATTCATGTTCTCTAAGTAGTTTTTATTTTGGACTATTTATCAAATATTAATAACATCCTGTCCTCTCTAATCATGACTAAATCCTTCCCTGATATAGTTCTCTGCTTATTTCAGATAATTAAAAAAATCACCTGAAATAACTTTAATTGAAATAATATAAAATTGTGAAATTATTTGTTTCTTATTCGTTGGCACTATTGAAATATTTTGGAGCACTGTGATTTAAAGAATAGTATTTCTTTCGTTTGCTGACTTAAGTAGCAGCTCAAGGGACAGGTGTGAGAAGTAGAGAGATTTGTACAATGCTGTGGAGTTTTTTTTGTTTCTAGTTTCACAATACAGACTTAATTGCTAAACTAATAAGAGACTTTGATGAACCTACATTATTTAGTAGGATGTCAGATGTATGCCTTAATCTCTGTGACATAAGATCAGGCTGCAGAGAGGAGATACAGATAGTAAATTAAAATCAGTAAGTGTATACCTTCCAAAATTCCTAAAATGAAATATATGATAATGTATGTCAAAAAGGATGACAAATTTGAAATATTAAAAGTAGTCAAGATAACTTGCAAAATACAGAAATAGGTTCTCAGAAAATAAAAAAAATTATATTATTGCTTAGGTTCTCATTTGATAACAAACCTAAAACATTACATAGATGTTGTGAGAGCCAATATTTGCTTATTAAAAACAGGTAAAACATTTTATATAATGTCCAATATTCTACAAATTAGTTTTAAAAATTGGGTGAACACAGGGTAAGTGGTTGACATTTTGCAGAACTTTATGGAAGTTCCATGTTAGAGAACATGAAGGTGCTTGGGTATTGCTTTTTCCACACCTAGCTTTGGGTAAAATATGTGTGTCACACATGGTATTTGTTTTGAATAAAATTGTGAAACAGGACAGATTTGAGCCTCGTGTCAGGAACAAGCCTTAAGGGCATTGCTTAGGGAAGTCCAATGGCACCTGCATATTTGAAAATGGAGAAATCGGTCTTTGGCATGACCCCCAATTTTAAGGTTCCTCTTTCCATCCAATGGGGCAGAATGCAACCCATCAAATATCATAGATATGGTCAAGATTCAGAGCAAAGGACAGAGCCAGAAGCCGCTGAGGATCAGAAAAACTGACCTCTCTCTAGTCCATAGAGTGGATCACTGTAGACAAAAGGAGGCTGTACCCCAGGAATACATGACTTGTGACATGGATCTTGAAGAGGGTAGGCAAGGAAAGCATACCTCTTTGAAATACCGTTGTCACACAGCTGTCTCTTCGGTGTGAACTTGGAGCAATCTCATCAACAGAGCCAGAAAAAGTCCTGCAAATAGAAATAACTGCTCTGGTTTAGCTATCCCAATAAAAATCCCTGGACAAGAATTATATGAGATCCACTACTGAGGATCAGTAGAATCAAGGTATTTCAAGAGAAGAGAGGTCTCGCTGGGGCAGGTCTGTTCAGCCTCCCTTAGATATATGTTTTGAATAGTTTCTTAGTAAGGGAGAACTGAAAATTAATACTTGAATCTGTTCTATATCATTTATGGTTTGCTAAATATAACAATGCACAAGTGAACTGTGTAATTACTGGACCATAATTCTCACTTTGTATCTCAGACTCATTCATTCTTAACTAATCCTTCTGTGGACGTAACATGCAAGTTAAAGAACCTTATTTGGCCCTGGAGAGAGATTTGAATTGACATAAGTCCACTGGGTTGCCGTAGCCAGAATGCCAAGGACAGGGCAACAGCCCAGGACTCCTCATGGAGCTCTGGCTTCAGGGGGCTTTATTTTTTTTCCCCTGTAAGGATAGTATTAACATTATATAAGCAAATTTAAAAAGCTGTCGGGTAATGAGTCACAGACATTAATCATGGAGCTTGCTGGTTTTTGCTTTCCATACCCTGTTCTATTCTTTTATTGAAATTACTTAGTGGGTGTTCAATAATTCTGTCTAGAAAGACAGAATATGTTCTTGCTTTATGACAGAATTATTAGCAGAGAGAGAAGCCCTCCTTGGAGCGGTGTGGTGCAGCGATGTAGGAATTGATGAGGAGAAAGAACAAAATGAATCACACCTTAGCTACTAGATTAATGCATCAAATTAAATGTTACTATTCAGGAAGGCGGCAGAAAGGAACTGCTTCCATGGCAACTGTTGTCATAGTTGTATTCTTACTCGTCTTTCAGAAAATATATGAAAGCTAAAGAATACAGCTGTAGTGATACTTGTAATGCTTTACTCATTTTCCCATTGCAAGTGGTCTGAAGGCTGGTGATTCATTCTCTCTCATTAGCTGGTATTGTCAGTTTAATATCCAGAAAAAGATTAATTACCAAAGGTAAATGCATAGAAGACATTTAATGTGAATGTCTGAAGATGACAGTGAAAGTATATCATTACAGGGTCCACTCAGGTTGCTAAATAATCACTAAGGAAATTCTCGGTTTGTCTTCCTTCTCCTATTATATGAAATATAGCTTCTCTTCTTTAACATTTAAAAAATTTGAAAAGAAAATTTTCGTATAGCAAACCCACAATTTATTAACTGGAGTATCCAGGCCTGTCATCTTTTTTCCTTTTCAGTGTTCATCTTTTGCCTGTATCAACTTTAAGAGCATCTCAAACTGATGGTGGGTAAGAAAAGGGCAGGGGAAGATAAAAACTGAAATCTCTTTAAAAAATTGATTAATTTAGAAAAGAGCTCTGGTAGATGATTGATCAGAAGTTTTGCAAATCCATAAACCTATGCTTTCCTTTCTCCGTATCGTCAGATTCAGTAATTGAATATTGGCTAGGTTTTTTTTCAGAGATGAAGTTTAATCCTTCCTGGCTAGGTTTCACAGACAACAGAATCAGTGACCCGCTTCCTTTATAAGGAGGTGCCAGTCTCTGGCCTGTGAGCTGAGTGTGCTTTGCTGATCTTTTGGTCTTCTTTTTGTACTGTCCTCCAAAGGACATGGCTTCAGCTTCCTAGCTTAAGGCTAAATGAGACATTTGCTAACAGAATACATGAGCATTTTTTGGACTGTGTATATATGTTCACACCATTTATTGATCTCATCAAATGCTGTATTTTTATGATCAACTGTCATGTTGAATTCTCACCATTATATAAATTGCATTTTAACACTCCAGAATGGAAGGCATCCTGTGTTTTACTCCAAAAGTATGTTTCTGGTACACTTATTTATTAGCAAACACTTAGGAAGACTGGGTAATTTTATCCTATTAAATCTTAGAGTTATCTGAATTCTATTTGTTGAATACTGAGGATAACTTCCCTGTAAACTTGTCAGCTCTCTCCAGCTCCCAGAATTCTCCCTCTTCAAATTCAAATGTGCCTGTCGTCCATACTCCAAATTTCATAATTAACCATGCTTAAATTACGTGTGACATTTTTACAAAATCATAATATTATTTTTTAATTGGCTTATTGTATTTTCACTCTTTGTGCTTTCTCATTTTATTTCTCCAATAAGATTATAAACTTTTTGATATGAATCCTAATTCTGCTATATCTTCACATCTGCTACAGTGTTTCACACATGGTAGGTATTCAATGGAAATTCGTTAATGTCTTAACCAGTAATACTGTGAATTGGAACATGCTAGAAAAAAAAACCATGATGATATTCTCTTCCACGAGCTACCTATTTAAATGCATCTTGGCAAGAATGTTGAGCAAATTACCTTAATTTGCAAAACTGCCTTCATGTAACGTTTGCAGCTGTTTCTCTTCTCAGGAAAATGATTCATATTGCTTTAGAGACACGACAACTTGAACAAGGTCAAAGTACAATATATAACGGTAATTAGTAATTAAAAATATAACATTTGCAAATTCTGCAGAATATAAATGCATATTGGAATTTGCTAGAAGGTGGCCAGCTAGACTGGAAGAGAGTTTTAAGGTGGGGCTGACTGATCTCTTTTCCAAAATGTTGATGCAATTTTTTTTTCTCCCTTTCTCCTTCTACTTTGGTATCTCTTCTGAATTATTGAGCTCTTTTGATGTGGCCAACCTTTTCAGAAACTTTCTGCTACATTATTGTATAATTTAATCCTCACAGACATCCTGGTGGTAAGCTATTGTTATTTATATTTTAATGATTAGGAAACATTGAGGCTTGGAGGTTTAAGGACTTCTGGCATAAACTTGGCACTTCTCACTGAGCTGAAGCTAACACTGCATAGGTCTGATGTATGTCCTTGGACAAAAACATCACTTAACCTTTCTGTGCCTTTAAAGATTGTTTTTCTTCTATAATAGGGTAGTCAAAAGCTTAGCCTATCACCTACATGGTATATTGTCCTAGTTAGACACGATAATGCCTGGAGATGATTAAAATGGGAGAAAACAAGGTGTTATTATTTTTATTATAACACGCATCTGCACATTCCCCAATGTACTAACTTCTAATAAGAGATGAGAACCAGACTGCAATTAAAAATGGTCTGTTGACATTTTCTTTTGGGCTTTAAAACTATATTTGGGTTTTGCATTGTATAGGAAAAAGATCTACAAGGTGGATGTTTGCTTCTGCAGTGTCAGGATAGCCTGACTAAGCATCTGCAGAAAAACCCTGTGATCTAAACTGACTTGTTGTTCTCCAACTTGTGTCAATTTACACTCAATAGTTTATTGGTATTTAATGATTGGCATTTATTGGATTCTGTGCCTCCTGTTATTTTGTAAAAGGAAATCATACAGAGCAGCCAAGTTGTCCAAAGGCTTCCTGGGAAGCGCCCTCTGACTCCAGCAGCTCAGCTCATTACAGCAAGGCAGGCTACTAGTCTAGTCTCAGCTTCCTGGCTTCCTCTCCCCCTACCCCTAACTCTTCTTACCTGTCGGTGAATTTCCAAATCTGTCTTCTCTGAAACATCAGAAAATGTCCTGAATCTCAAAAGAAGATGATGTTTGAGATTCTGCAAACTTTCCCCACTATATTTGAAGAATATGAAATAGAAACTCTTGAAGGGTCTATTTAAACACTGTAAGTGTAAAAGAAAGCCGTATGCAACAAGGTAAAGGAAGAGAAAGCGCCTCTTGAAAAGGTACAAACCTGCTGCATACATGCACGGCGTACATATTCAATATTTTAATAAGCTTAGGATGAGAAAAATTATCATAGTGGTGAGGGACATAAAAAATAAAAACAAGAAAAAGATTACTGCAGTTCCATTAATAATCAGCTTTTAGCTGCTTTACTTTCCCTATGGTTCTTTCAAACGAGAAGAAAGATTGGCTAACTCTAATGACCACATTTTGCTCTCTCTGGCGCCCTCCTTCTTGGAAGCTTAGATCCACAGCCCTGTTTAAAGAGCAGAGCTTCAATCATTTCACTGGCGTTTGCTGGGACCTGCTCGATGCCCTTCAGGGCCTCTTACTTTCATTTGGAAAACATTTTCCTACCTTATTGATTTGCTACTCTGGACATATTTCCTTCATCACTTGAACGGATGTCTCCCTAATTAGAAGACATCTATCCATTGACAAGCTGGAAAGCTACTTCCAAATTCTCTTCTGCTTCCCAAACTGTGTATGATATAGAACATGCTAAAGGTAGGCATGTGGTGATTGACAGCATAGACACCCACTTTGTCAAGTGGCTCAATTTCTCCTGAATTATGAAATTCAGTCTGGAAATATTGTCTGAATTTTTGGAAAGTGGAGGCTTTCCATTTCCCATTTTCGGTTCCAGTTATAGGTACATGCTAGAGAACTTACAGATTCTTGCTAAGTGGCAGAGAGTCCCCTGTGAAGTATAGTTACATGAAACTCGCAAACTCTCAATTGCCTGCTTTTTACTTCTATAATGAGATGGTTATTTTTCTCTTGTTTTAATGTACATATTAACTGTTCTAGAAAACAGCCACATTTCTTCAGCTTATCCAGTGTTCTTTACCCAAAATTGAGCATATACAGCTACTTACTGTCCCAGCAGTGCTTGATAATCAGGTGCAAAACAAGGCTTAGCTGAAGAAGCTAACGGTTTTCTCAGTTATTTAACATGATACCGTTAGGTGCCATTTACTAGGAACAAAGAAACAGAAAAACGAAGCACACTGTGAAGATGTGTGAATTGTTCTTCAGTGAAGGAGGTTTGTGTATATAATTGAGTTTAGTTGTTTTTGTTTATAGAACTCCTGTAATTTCCCTGGGCCAGATTCTGAGTCAAAAGAAAAATACCAATGTGCTGAGGCAACAGCTGTTCCCATTTCTTCAGGGTGGTAATTCTGAGCCCAGTGATGTGCTCATTCTTCTTGTGAAATGATGCTTTTTGGTTATAAAACCTTGTGTTCTTCCCCAGTGCTATAATAGTGGATGTTCTTATAAAAACAAGGCTGTTTAACAGATATTCTGAAGGAGAGAATAACTATGACCTCATGTGTGGTTCATGAACCCTTCTCTGAAGTATTCCTGTAATCTGATTTTGTATTGCTGAACACATTTTTAAACCTCACCATATAGTTCCATCTTTGTAAAAGAAGAATAAGACTGTAGGTAGTCTTTGTATTTTCAGTAATGCTTGTCAGTTAGGCAGTGATAACACTATATTAAATCAACCCAAAGTGATATGGCTGTCCTGTCAAAACCTCATCTCAGCCATTCTTTCAATTTCCTACTGTTAGGAAGAGGTGTGCTAATCTTATTATTAAAATTTTTTAAAAATTTACTAAAAAAATAATAACGAGGGCTCACTTACCTGGTTCTAGAACATATTTAAAATGGATATTTAACAAAACTGTATATTATTTTGTTAAAGAAAACGTGATAACTTGCAATGGAATAACATGGAGTCCAGAAGTTAAAAGCTATTTTGTGTCGAGGACAGGGCACAAATGACAGATTGATAGGGAAAAATAGCACTTTTCAGATATTTGTTTTGGTGTGGAGAAGAATCTGTACTCTGCACACAATTGCACAATGTAAAGCAGAGGAAGGAAAAGCAGTGCACAGAAAGTAACATATAAATAATGTGTTGAAATTACTTAAAAAGAATGTAACTCTATTAAATGTATATACAGTTTGCACTTGATACATAGGAAAGATACATGCATGAGGAAATCTGAAATTATCTTAAAGAAAAAAGTGCAGCCTCATAGAATTAAAATAAATTAAAATGATCAAACACTTTTACTGATGAAAGTTCATAACATGAGATTCCACCCCACCCCCTCTGTGGAGAAACCCGTATGTTGTGGCTGACGTGGTGAATTGTTTAGTTCTGTTCACGTTTGATCATGTTGTTGATGGTGGTGATGATGAAGATAAAATGTGCCAGACATGTTGAGTGAGTGGGGGAATGGACATAGCTCACTCTCTGGCTCCATGTACATATTTGACCTCATTCCTGTCATTGAGCACGTTACACAAAGCTCTCCAGTCTGCAGTCCACCTTTTCAGAGTCATTGTCATTTTCTCTGAAGGCTATTTTCCTACATGCCACATTCTTTTTTTTTTTTAATCAAAAAAGTTTTTTTTTTTTTTCCCCACACTCACGTTTTCACTCGAGTTTTGTAAATATTTTCTGCTGCGCCCTGAATGCCCTGAATGCCTTCTCTTCCCCTGACATGTGGATTCTTACTCATCTTTTGCAGTTTTGTTCAAATAGCCGTCCTGTACCCCTCTGCCCCTGGATGTGCTTGGTTGCTGTGGCCTATTAGATGCTGAGGCTTCTTCCCTGGACGTCGCTGTTTTTTTTGAGGTCCAGGGCTGTGTCCCAGCCATCTTTTTACATAAGATGAAACTTGTGTAAAAAGTGTAGAATGAGTGAATGAAAAAGCAAAAGAAAAGCTCAGTATTATTTGCTAACTCTTTTATGAAATTCTGTCAAACTGAAATGTGTCATCTTGATTTGGCATAAATGTGTTTCAGCAATTAATCAAACTGTAAGTCCTAACAATTGTATAAAATGGGGGTACTGTGGTTACCACGAGCTACCTTATTTTGCATTAGGGTGATGTTGGTATTTGTACTTGTCTTGTTGCTTACTTGCTACAAAAGGAGGCTTTTACTGGGTCACTGACAGTTCTTACTGTTTATAAAGAAGCT
This sequence comes from Marmota marmota marmota, assembly GCF_001458135.2. Classification (NCBI taxonomy): domain Eukaryota; kingdom Metazoa; phylum Chordata; class Mammalia; order Rodentia; family Sciuridae; genus Marmota; species Marmota marmota. Next base: position 25,512,604 of record NW_026000005.1, read on the forward strand.
CCAGGAGGTGTATTTATCAGCTCCTTTAAGAAAGGTTGCATTGATGAACTTTTCCTCAGCTATGTAGTGTTCTTAGAAGAAAACATGCTTGAGGACCTATCTTTTTTTAAAAAATATTTATTTTTTAGTTGTAGTTGAACACAATACCTTTATTTTACTTATTTATTTTTATGTGGTGCTAAGGATCGAACCCAGGGCCTTTCACATACTAGGTGAGCACTCTACTGCTGAGCCACAATCCCAGCTCAAGGACCTATCTTATTCTCAGAAACTTTTACATACTTTTTTTTTTTTTTTTGACTTTTGGAATCCAGAGCTGAAAAATCTTCCCTACAAAGTATTCATCCAGGTAAATATTTTCATGCAAAAATATTTACTTCAAGATGCAAAATAAATGCATGAAAAGATATTTGTATTAGCCAAATAAAGGTTTATTTGCAGATGACAGAGCCCACTTTTGATATGATAGATGTTTCTTTTTCATGCAGTAGTTTGGATGCTGGAACCCAAGAGAAGTCTGTGGCCTTGTTTCATGTGGTGATTTGGAGTTTGACTTGACATCCTATGGTGTTAAACATTCAGGAATCTCTCATTCTTTTGTATTTAAAATTTAATATTCGTTAATTTCCTTTGAAACTTTTGTTTATTGATCTTATTGAGTGACTATTTAATCGACAGTTGTGCTTGACTGGAAGTAGAAGTCATGGTTTATTCATGGTGTTTTATGGGTTTGGCATGATAAAGCAGTCTTGACAATAAATAATTGGGGAATTATTGGAAGCTTGGATATTATGGAGGAGGGTCATTGATCTATATCTGTTTGCAAGACTCCTGTGATATGTATGAGGAGCTCACTGTCCAGGGAAGGATGGAGGGTAGCACTCATTCCACCAGACAGAGGGAAGAACAAATTAAGTGATCCTGAGGCTCTGAGGACCAAGAGTTTATTCCTAGTGTGTGAAGGAGGTATCACGGGGAATAATCCAACTGGACTTCTCTGGAGGATGGGGGGGGGTTTTAATAATAAAAATGGAGTCAAGGGCAAAGAGGAGTGGAGAGGTAATGGGAGAAGGTGGGCATATAAAGTACCAGAAAGGGTGTGCCTAGTGTGTTACACTGGTATCCTGTTTCCATGTACTGAACGCTTCACAGATGCATCTGGAATGCAGAGAAAAAGGACATTTGTGAGTCAAGGGAGGGGGTATAAATGTTGCATTTATCCTTGTCCTTTTTTTTTTCTCTTTCTGATAGGACGGTGAAGGTAAGTTTCATCTTGAAATCCTTGATAACACTTAATTGATTTTTTAATGTATATTATTCACGATGTTTCTTTGAGCTACACTAGTCTTTAACACCTCATAAATATGATTTGAAATGAAATTATCTTTGTATTTTTGAATTAAGGCATCATAACGACAGTATTTGTAAATGTGTGACTTTTAAAGGGGGACGTGGACTCTGAGTGTTCCCAGAGGGGCAAGCTCTAAGTGCTTTCTGAAGTTAGAAGACTGCGCAGTCCCATTTTACTGTCATATTCTGCCAATACATCATTTAGAGAAAGTTCCAGAGAAAATTCCAATTCCCACTGAAGATCAGAGTGATGATAGGATTTTTCACTTAGGTTTGCAGAAAGGTGTAGTTAGCTTTGTGCGCAAAACAGGCTGAAATCAAGCTTTAAATTAGTTAGACTTTTGCATATTTCATCATAGTCACTTTGGAAGTCTTGCAGAATATGTTCTTGATTTTTATCTCAAAGGGTTCATTTTAAAGGACTGGTTATCTTTTATTAGTTCTTTGCTGCTCAGATATCTATATCTTTCCAGCAAAGCCATGACAACACACCTAGTCTTTTAAAGAAATGAATTGATATATAAAAAAAGTTGGTCCTGTTTAATAACATTCTTGGTATGAAAATAATCAATCTTAGAGACAGGAAAGTAAGTTAAGGTTCTTTTGTCTTTTTGCTTCTGCAGGCCGTCCATCTGGCCCAGGCAAGCTTCCAGATTGAAGCCTTTGGCTCCAAATTCATTCTTGACCTCACACTGAACAAGTAAGTATACAGTCATAATCCTCTAAAGCAGGTACCATAAAACTCCATCTCTAAGACACTGGTTTAGTAAAAATAATGTCTGTTACCGTTGAAGCACTGATGTTTTCTACCAGATTATATGTCATAGAGCACTTAAAGAAAAATACAAAAGTCTGAACAGTGAATTGTCTTTAAATCCTTTTCCTAAAAGAAAAGACATTTAACATATTAAATATCTCAAATACAGCACTTACATATTATGATTTTGAAGAGAATAAATATTTGAAGTAACGCTATTTAATTAAATGTTAACTTGAATCATCACTATATATAAGAAGTATGATAAATTACTGATTGAAGTATAATTAGACTTCAGTCTAGAGATTTCTTTCATTTTACCTTTTATAATTCAATGCACATGACTCTGTAGGAAGAACAAAGTAAGTAATGACTTGCAAGTCCCTATTTTGAGAAGGCTCTTTGCTTCATAATTTGCTCTAAAATAAATTCTTAGAAATTTGGTGCTGTTGAAAATTTACCCAATTGTCTCCGTGCATGTGTTTATATTGATATTTAAATGCAGTTTCCTAATCTGGAACCAGTTGTACAGATGTTTTTGTACAAAAGTAAATAAGAGATGTCATCTTAACCAGGCTGAAGAGCTCCAATAGAGCTAGTGCTGAGTCTTTCTTTGTGAAAGGGATTTTCTGTGTAATTTTCTTCAGTTACAGAAACTTTAATCAGTATTTTCAGTTCTCATCAGTATTTTGACCGGGACTGCATTTTTGCAGGAAAAAAGATCACTTAATGTTATTGGACACTATAATGTAGGTGACTGTAGCCAATATCTGAGGAATTACAAAGGACTATAAAGAACAACTATTAAATTTCTTGTGTGCCAAGTTCTGTGAGCTCTGCAGAAAAAAAAATGCAGAGTCAGCTTGGGTGCTCCTTACTCAAGCATTATTGCAGCTTGAAGTCAGAATGAATCAGCAGAATTTAGAATTTCCTGTGTTAGAGATATTGCAGGTTTTCTTCTTTGGTTGAGTTCCATTTCACCACGCTGTATCAGCACTGTGACTGCAGAAGAGATTTGTCTTGCCAAATCAGACTATGTTGAGTAGCAAGATATGGCTAATTTTAGTTTGTTTGGGTCCTCTATTCTTTTAATGCTTACTGCAGTGCATACCATCATTCTAGAATTAGCATGATGACAGCAACCACCACTGCTGTATTTTGAATATTAAAGTATTATGACCATAGCAGAGCCTCCCAAACAAATAGTGGATGACTGAGAAAGGGTCATATGGGATGTACAGTGTACTTAAGAATCCTGGGAACATACCAGAAATTATTTATCACTAATATTTAAAATGCAAAAGAATTACATTGAACATCTATTATGAATAGTACTTGCATTGAGGAATTTGGAGTAGGGGAAGTTTTATAGATGAATATATTTTTATTTTTTTAATTTAATTTTTTTTTTTTTTGTATTGGGGATTGAACTCAGGGGCACTAGACTACTTAGTCACATTCCCAGCTCTATCTTGTATTTTATTTAGAGACAGGGTCTCACTGAGTTGCTTAGAACCTTGCTTTTGCTGAGGCTGGCTTTGAACTTGCACTCCTCCTGCCTCAGCCTCCCAAGCTGCTGGGATTACAGGAGTGTGCCACCATACCCGGCAGATGAATATTCTTTTAGAAGAGTATGAAATGTGTCTTGCTGGAGGTTAACATGGAATGTTATGATAGTATAACTTAACACAAAGGGTTCCCCTCTTTGGCGAGTGCAAAGCCAACTAGCATAATCAGGAGACAGAAGAGTGAAGAAAGTCTTATTACTCATAGCAAGTAAGGAGCATGCTGGAGATGACTCCCAAAGCAGCATGTCTCTGAACATGGGAAGACTCCTGCATATTTGTATAGGAAAGACTTATCCCAAATAGAGGTGGGCATATTCCTGAGCATGCTCAGTTCAAGATCACACTTCTTGCTACATTGCACATTCAAAAATGGTGGATGGGAATGCCTCTGGGGTGGACATTTTAACATGATAATAAGATTATAATGAGCAAAGTTCATTGTAGGTCACTTAGAAGAGTGACTTAGCAATTTTGCCTGGTTCAAACCATTTCTTGTGGTTTTCTTTGAAGGACCTTATCTGAAACAAACAACAACAACAACAACAAATAAACAACTTGAAAGGATGTTAGCAGTCATTTGAAAGGGCAGCAGCTCCTTTTACTGCAAATACCTGTGTTTGTCCCTGAAAGTTCCTGCCTAGCAGTTAATGGACATATCAAGGAGAGGCAGCTTCTTGGGCTGGAGAAATGTCAAAAGGCATCTTGGAAAAGGTGATGTTTGAGCCACATCTTGGAGGACAAGTGATAGTCAGGAAGGGAAGTGTTGGAGAATAGGAAGGAGAAGGAATAAAAGGAGAAATGTGGTCTAGGCATGTGAGGCCGTGTTTGCTAAGGAGGCAGGGCCATGTGGAAATGTGGCAGGTTGAGGGAGCTTCAGATGTTTGTTGAGCTTCCTTGTAAATTACAAGGCTGAGGCAGAAAAAGATGATTCAGGAGAAGTAAGTCTGGGATGTTCCTGGAATCCTGGGCTAGAGGGGAGCCTTTCTTCAGGAAGTCCCTGCAAATCAAATCTGGCCACCTACCTGAAACCAAATGGAAAAAGGATTGGAGAAAGGAAGGAAAAGAATTTATTCAGTATGGTTTTACCAGGAAGACAAGGGGAATCAAGCATGCTCAGCCCTGTCCTCAGGGGTACTTTTATGAGTTCCCCCATTATATAGAGAAGCAGAACCAGGATGTTCACTGATCAGACCTAATGTTGCTGGTCTCCAAGGGGACTAAAGGAGAGAATGACTCAGAGAAAAGGACAGGTCAAGAAATCAAGATGACATTAGTTCCTTCAGGTTTGGAGACAGGATGTTGTAAAAGTTGGCTTTTGGCTGTGTTGATTATGATGTCCCTACAAGTCTGGAAAGTAAGGCTGGGGTTGTCACTCAGTGGTAGAGTGCTTGCCTAGCATGTGCGAGTGTATGGGTTCGATCCTCAGCACCACATAGAAATAAATAAATAAATAAAAGTATTATGTCTATCTATGACTAGAAATATTTAAAAAAGAAACAAATTTGGAAAATATCTTAGTTACTCTTGTTAAGGCTTGATTCTAAAATTTCAAATAAAACTCCGGGTCTTTTTGAAGAAAAGACAGAGGATTTATTCTGGTCAGGGCCAAGGAAGCAGAAAGTAAACAGTTCTGCAGTCCAAGACAAAGGGTGCAGGTGGAGAATCAAGCTTTAAGAACCAAAAACCAGAAAGGAGCGGGAGGGTGAAGCAAGTACATAAGTCATAGAAGTGGAAAGTACCAACTAACAGAACATTCTTAGAATTCATATTTCTCGTATCTACTCAAAACAGCTCCATAATTTTTGTGGTCAGGGTGCAAGTGGGGGTCAACTTCTATGCAAGTGGACCCGTGAGGAAAGGGTGGAGCAATTCTGCGCAGGGTGAGATGTCTGAGCAGAATGGAGTCAGCCTGACTTAACTTTCAAATCAGCCCATAACACTCTGTGTGTGTGTATGTGTGTGTGTGTGTGTGTGTGTATGTGTGTGTGTGTACTAACCCCAGGGGAACCCTACCACTGAGTCACATCCCTATCCCTTTTTGATTTTGAGCCTGGGTCTTGCTGAGTTTCCGAGGCCTCAGATTTGTGATTCTCCTGCCTCACCCGAGTCTCTAGGATTACAAGCTTGCACCACTGTGCCCTGCCCTTAGTTGGTGTCTTCAGCTTTAAAGGGGTAAATTACCAGCTTTAGATGAATACTACTTAAATGATTAGCATGCCTACACACAGAGCTGAGCAGGAATCTGAAACAAAATTTAAGGTAATGAAAGAGACAGATATGAAATGAAAGAAGAGATGCCAACCTTTTAATTTTGCTTTTAGTTAACACCCTGGACATCTGCAAGCCTGTGTAGAGTCAGTGCTTTTAATAAAAGTCCCTTTTATAGGGACAACCCAATGCATGGAAAATCAAACTCAAGTGCTTGGCTGTTATCCCTTGGGCTGTGAAGAAATCAAGGGGAGCAAACAAAGGTCTTATTCTCAGGCAGGGAGAAAGGAGGATTTTCAATAAATCTTCAGTTGATAAAAAGTATTAAAATTGCCTCAACTTGGATGACAAAGCAGGTAAAAGAGTAAAACCAATAGAGGAGCCTTGACTGGACAGCTGGGCAGAAGGTGGACCAGCTGCCATGTGCAGCTCCAGGGAATAAACAGGTTAAGTGGTGAAGGGAAGGGAAGTCAGAATAGACAACAGAGTTGAGGGGCTTTGGGACACACATGGGCTCATATTTAGGGAGTAGTTGGAGAAAACCTTAGGGGAGAGGTGGAGGATAGAGAGAGTAGACTTGGGAGTCACTTCCATATAGATATTAATGATAAAAATGGGTGTAGATGAGGTGGCCCAGGAAGGGGAGGTGGAATAAGAACATAAGCTGGAGACTGTTTAGTGGTAGGGAGAGGAAGAAGAGCTCGTGAAGGAGACTGAGAACGAGCGATTGGAGAAGTCGGTGGAGAATCAGGAGAGTGATTAAACTGACAGTTTCAAAACAGAAAGGTGTGGTTTACAGCATCACATGCAGCAGAATAATCTAGAAGTTAAGAAGCAAAAATTGCCCTTTGCATTTTCCAATCAAGTTGTCACTTATGGTCTAGAGGCAGCAGTTTCAGGGAAGCTCCCAGAGGGTGGAAGGCAGGATTAGGGTATAGTGGGCTGGGAGTGACTGAGGAGAGGTGATGTGGAGACAGTAAGTACCCATTGAGGAAGTTTGGGGGAGAAGAAAAGAGCTGGAAGACATTGGAATTAAGGCAGTGCTTTTTAGTGACAGAGGAACAAGCTGATCAACTGAGAGATGGGGTGGTAAGCGTGAGAGGTGGAAGACGCAGAAGAGAGAGGAGGTGGTCTACAGAGCAGGATTAGGTGGAGACTGAGGGAGTAAGGTGAGAAGCAAGGGCAGAGTGCAGCTCTAACCAGGAGAGGCAGCTCTTCTGGACTGGAACGGAGGTGTTAGGGTGTGTGCAGGGGGAGAGGGTTTGCAGAGGAGGGAAGGGAATCGAGGAGATGGAACTCTGAAGATCTTGGAGACAGCATTGTCTGCCGCAGGCTCATGATGGCACAGAGGGTGGTTGGGGCTTGAGGAAAATGATCAAAGTTTAACAGCTGAGGTGAACGGGCAAGGAAGCTCAACAAGGTCAAGTTAAAGAATTTATGAGCACCTTTCATTAAAGATCACATATCAGGTGTTTAGTCCTAGTGGGTGTCTTCCTGATGATGTTGGTTAAATTTAGTTTTTCTTCTGATTTGTAATCTCTGGGCTCCATCACTGCGGTATTTTGAATGGAAAAGGAAGAGCACAGTGGAGAGATTCGGTCGGTGAGGCAGTAGAGGAAGAAAAGTGGAGGCAGAGCTCTTTGCATACTCACTGCAGAATAACTTGGGTGGTTAAGCATCAGGCTCTAGCCTGGGTAAGGAAGAGCTGAGGTCTGCAGGAGGCTTGCGGACTGGGAGAAAATGGAGGTTTCTGAAGGGATGAGTCAGTACAGTGGGAGGGAGGCCAGGATCTCCTCTCTGCAGAGTCCTGAGGCTTCTGAGTGCAGCATGAGTACAAAACGGGTATGACCTGGAGCAGGGGAACTGTTTAGAGCATGAGATGTGTTGGGGTGGGGGTTCTAATTTTAATGACCTTTAGTGGCTGAGAATAATATAAAAAACAGATACGTATTAGAATAAACTTGAAAATTTAAAAAAATGTTGAAAGCAGAAATGGAGGAACCAAAAGAGCTTCTGAGGAAAGAGATCTCCTTTCTAGCAGAGGGTGATGGTTGCCACATTGCATGCAGCAGTTTTAAATTATCAGAGGAGGAAAAAGGGAAAAGTCTTGTGGTAAGTACCTGGCTCGGTGTGTGAAGGAAGGAATGAGAGCATAAAGATGTCACTACCAACTAATCCAGGCGGTGGATGCAGAATGTGGATGGTGAGTGACCTCACCAGGACTGGAAGGCCAGCTCACGAGGCCTGCCCTGCAGGGAGTTTCAGTTGGGAGAGCTTCTCTGAGCCCCTGCTCTCACAGATTGCACAGGGAGGCTTTGGCTTGCTGAGGCATCTCATGGTGGTGCTGTTTTATTCATTTGTTCAGCAAATGTTGAGTGAGCATCTGCTACATGCCTGTGATTCTGGTAGGTGCTAATGTTGCTGGGACTAAGACAAATGAGATCCCTGCCTCCCAACATGAGAGGTTCATTCTGGGGCAGGAAGCAGACACTGACCTGGTACATAAAAAGTATGTGGACGAAAATGTAACAGGACTGTGTGATGGAGCCGTGGGGATGCCCAATGTGATGGTGAGGAAGCAGCAGGCTGATCTGAGGAGGAACCTTGAACTGAGGCATGATTGTTAAAGAGGAGTCACCTGTGATACCAAGGGAAGGTTCCACAGCATGAGGGCGACATGGAATGTTCAAGAGGGATGGAGGCTGCTGTGACTCGAGTGTAGGGGGCATAATGGGAAATGATAGGAGACAAGATAAGCTCAGAGAGGAGGCCACATAGCCAGGTCACATAGGACTGTGGTCCATGGTGAGGGGTTTGGGTGGTTTGGGTGGGAATCCATGGAAGGCTTGGAAGTGGAGTGGTTAGGTCTACATTTCACTTAGCCCAGAAAGTTCTGGTTGTGGCCTTAGAGACTTTTAGATACATTGCTCTCAGGATACTCTCTTTTATTTTTTTTTTTTGTCTAGAACAACCATTGTTTCTAGTTACAGAGGATTTTAGATAAAATTTTGCCAATGATACCTTCCTAAATGTTGACCACATCTCATTGACTTTTTTTTTTTTTTGGTACCAGGGATTGAACCTATGGATGCTTAATCATTATGCCACATCCCCAGCCCTTTTTAAAATATTTTATTTAGAAACATAGTTTCACTAAGTTGCTTAGGGCCTTGCTAAATTGCTGTGGCTGAATTTATGATCCTCCAGCCTCAGCTTTCTGAGCTGCAGGGAATACAGGCATGCACTATAGCGCCCCCTTCTAATGGACATCGGATGAACAATTTTTAATGTTCCTCAGTCCTTAGAGGTCTGCTCTTAGGTCTTAGATGGTCTGCTAAGTCTCTGTTGCCTACTATTATATTTGCTGATGTCTTCAACAACTTTTTTGGGGGGGGGGAAAACCAAATAAGAGCTACACAGTGTTTGAGGGCACAGGTTCTGGAGTCTAACAGAGCTGGGTTTGACTCTGAGGTCTGCCATTTACTTAGCTATATGATTTTGGGCAAATTTCCAAACTTCTTCCAATCTTTTTTTCCTCCTCCTCCTCCTTTTCTACCACCATCACCATCACTGGCACCCATGCCAGAAAATTTACACCTTTAAAGTATATTTATAGAATTGTGCAATTATCATTGTAGTATAATTCTAGATCATTTTCTTCACCCCCAAAGAATGCCTGCACCTAGTAGAAACCACTCCATTCCCTTCTCCCAAGCCTCTAGCAACCTCTAATTTGTCTCCTTCTCTACAGATTTGCCTATTCTGGACATTTCATATAAATGAACCCATACTATGTATGGCCTTTTGTGACTGGTCTCTGTTACGTAGCATAATGTTTTCAAGGTTCCTCCATGTTGTATAATAATACCCACGATATGGGCATATTTTTAACTTTTTAAGCTTTACTTTCCTTCTTAATTGTAGATTGTCGTAAGGATTAAATGCAATGATGTGTGAGTACTTTTGCATGGTTCTTAATTGGAAGAGTGTGTTCAATATTTGTATTTATAATTCATTATTATTACCACAGCAAGATAGTCACTGGACTTGGTATTGGGGAACTGAGCATCGAAGAACAGTTGTTGGATGTATAAAGTTTATCATCTAGTGAGTAAAGCACAAATCTTATATAAAGGCCTGCTGGTTTTCTCTTTGGTTTCAGTCAATATATATTTTTTTCCTCTGACTTTAGTAAATGAGGTGGGGGTGGGTATACCATGTGATCTTTTCCTTCTTGAATGCAAACTGAAGAAAACATTGGAGATGATTTGGCAGGCTCTTGGTTGATGTGCATCCAAGGGAGTGAGCATTTTTTTTTCCAGATGCCATTTTTTTTCATTGAGTTGAAAATATTTGTGATAACATTTTTACTTCTGTTGTCCCACAGCAGCTTGCCAGACATTCGTTAAAAATTTAAAAACATGGCAAGAGGTGGTTAATGAATATTTCATTATTTAAATCTCCAGGCCATCTGATTGGCTCTGAGATAACTGTCCAGGTCCCCAGCATGCTCTCCTATTTATTTGAAGTGAAATGAGTCCTCTGATCTCTGCTTGGTCAGAGAAGGAAGTGAAATAAATCCCTGCACCTCTGACTTCTGCCAGGTCAGAGAAGGAAGAATTCTCAGAGTGCCCCAAGTGTAAAACCTCCTATGTTAAAAAGACAGCAGTGTGTTCCCATGATAACGTTGCTCCAGTGAGAGAAAGTGGGGGTTCTTATCAGCCTCTCTTGTACATTGACTTTCACAGTGTTCAGGGAGAACTATGTACAAATTCAAGAGCAAGTGGCTGTAACCTATAACTGGGGAGTGGGCCTGAAATTCGGAGAGTAAGGTATTTACTTTGGTAAGAACCAAAGGCTAAGAGGAAAAAAACTTATATTGGACCAGAGGGGGAAATGCTAAAAGTTGTCCTGGACCAGCAGGCATCTCAAGAAAGAAGATTGGATGTCATATTCCCAGTTACATGAGTGCACCAGCCTCAATGCTGGCCTTCTCCCATGCAAAGATCATCACACTGATTCACAGTGACATTTCTTTTCCCTCAGCATGGTGTTTGAGGTACACAGTGATGAGGGTCAGTGCCCAGGCATGGCGGGGGCTGGGTTCAGATGATCGTGGTGATCTCAGTGTCTCTGCATGGTCAGGGATACCCTAAATGAAGAATCAAGTAAGAAATAAAGGTAGGATAAAAATCTTGATGTGATACAACCAGTAAGGTAGTTCTGGATATAGAAAAAGATTTAGGAATAAGAGGTATTGATTTAAGATGAACATCTAGAAAATGCTGATTTTCAGAAAAAATTCCATGCAGTAATTTGCTCATTAAAAAAGTTGTTCTCCATGTTTCTTCTTATAAACCAAATGTCAGTCACATGCTAGGCCTCCAGCAGGGCTGTCTGCCTGGAGCCTCCTTCACCGTAGCTGTTGTGGTCACAGCTTTGGATTATCAGTTTAGTAGGTGAGCGGGATATCATTCTACTGATGCACATCTGTTCCTGTTAACTGAGGAAAAATGAAATAATTTTGGTCAGTTTTTAATAATATGAAGAAAATGCAGAAATCTTTAAGGTGGACTACTGTTATAGGCTGAACTGTATCTCCCACGCCTCCCCCCCAGATTAATATGCTAAAATCTTAAACCACAGTATCTTAAAAGGTAACTGTGTTTGGGATGAGGTCTTTAAAGAGGTTATTAAGGTAAAATGAAGTCTTTAGTGTAGACCAAAATTCAATGACTGGTGTCCTTAGACACCAGGAAGAGGACATTTGGATATGTGCACAGAGAAGAGGTCATGTGAAGACATAGTGAGAAGGTGCCCATCTGGAAGCCGAGGAGAGGGCCTCAGCATGAAACCAGCCCAGCTGACGCTTGATTGATGGCAGACTTCTCAGGAGGTGAGAAAATACATTTCTGTGGTTGAAGCCACTAGTCATGGAGCTTTGTTATGGCACCTTCAGCAAACAAGCCCATCATTCTAGTCCACTTCAGTGAGACATTCATTCATCGTTACATGCTGCTCTTTAATGGGTAAATCTGTTTGTCTCTCTTAGCGGATCACCCTACTGTCATTTCCTAGTGCTGCTTTGAGAGAGTGTGTTCTCTTGCATTTAGATACTTTAGGAAGGTTGGAACTATTTTGGTAGTTTTAAAAAAAGTTTCTGCCATAATAAGGAATCTTAAGAGCCAAACAGCTCCAGAGTCACTGTAAAGATTGATTCCCACTGTGCCATACGACGTATGGTAGTTATTCTGAACTTTCCACTGCTGGTAGAAATGAATTGCTCTGGGGTTTTCTTTCCTGCAGATATCTTTTCCTGCTTAATTATGAGCATTTTGAGTATAGAGTGCCAGGTAGCTCTTATTTTTGCCACATAGTCTCTGATCAGGTGAATAACTATCAGGTCTTACCTCGGCATTTTGGATTGAAAAGCTAAACCTATATTGAATACTTTGATATTATCATTATCATTTGCTCTTGATAACTCATCTTTGAGTTGGTAGAACAGGTCCAGAAACTCTTGAAAGATTTTAAAGTAAGATAAATATTGTTTAATCTTTAGTATGCTCTAGTTCTATTTAAGATGTGTATCCCTCCTTTCTTCCAGAAATGGTTTGAGAATGACTTTCACAATTAAGCATAATAATAACAAGGGCATTAAAGTAAGACCATTGGTATTTATATGGTGATTCATGATTTCCACAGATGGACAAGCTCTACTGTAGCTCTCTGGTGGTGAAGTGCAGGGATGTCACCCTCTGTCTCTAAGAAGACGCTTTCTTACGCCTTCTTCCTATTGGCAATAATAATTATGGGTAAATGGACTCAGAAAGATCAAACATCAGACTGGGGAAATCAGGAGGGCCACAGGAGCTAGATTTAGATTTTCTAGGTTCCAGGAGATGAGAAGATTGTGAATGCCCAGAAGAGAAGAGCCAGACTATAGTCATTAGCACCCAGGAGAAAAAAATTGGCCAGTAAGAATTTCTGGTAGAATCAAAAGGACCTAATTTTTAGTGGGATCACATTTAACTGTTTTGTGTAGTATAGGATATAAAAGATGACCTAGAGCATCAATAGATTATTTATTTTTTGTGTATGTGTATTCTGGGGATTGAACTCAGGTGCACTTAACCACTGAGCCACATCCTCAGCCCTATTTTGCATTTTATTTTGAGACAGGGTCTCACTGAGTTGCTTAGCACCTTGCTTTTGCTGATGCTGGCTTTGAACTTGTGATCCTCCTGACTCAGTTTCTTGTGCCACTGGTATTACAGGTGTGCCTTGCTGTGCCCGGCTAAGAGACTATTTCTTGACTGATGGATAAAAGGAGATCCTTTATAGATGTTCACTCCCATGCAGAATGTAGGCAAATAAATCCTGAACTTGGTTCATTCTTCAGAGTACTTCTTGGTTTTTGAAGACTAAATAATGCATAAAAATTCTATCAGAAATTAATCATAACAAAAAAGTGAAAAGCACAGAGGATTAGATGTGACTAGGCATTTGAAATGAGTTAATTACTGTAGAATTTAGATTTTACTTTTCTGACAACTAAATGAGAAAGGCAACATATTAGGTTGTATAATTTTCATTATCTGATAAAAAAGTTTGTTCACAGATATAAATGTTTCCCTATCAAGGAGGAGTTTATCCCTTTGGATATAGTAGGACATTCAGTAGCATAATGGTTAATATGTACAGCCATGGTTTTGCAAATGACTAGAAATAATACTTAAATGGATTTCTCATATTGACTCTGTATTAGCCAAGTACATAAAGTTCTTTCTATGCTCAATGGTTGATCAATAGAGTTCCATTGATGGAAGTCTTTAATGAATCATTCTTAGTACTTTTATTTCACAAATGTTTAATTAGTGCCTGTGAAGTGCCAGGCTTTGTCAGAGGCACCAGAGACAAGTCTTCCTCTTATGAAGCTCACAGAGCCGCTGGGGGAAAGACGAGTCCACAGGTAATTAATGAAAATCCAAGGAGTACAATGGATGGGGAAAATACAGGATGCTTCTACTTCATATAGGAGGGGCACCTGACTCAGGGTAGGGGTGGGAGTGGATAGGGAGCTAATAGTTTATGGAATACATGTTTCAACTCAGACCTAAATCTTGTTTAAGAGTTGCCAAGATAGCTGGACCTGGTAGCACATGCTGTAATCTCAGCTACTGAGGAGGCTGAGGGTAGGAGGATCACAATCTTAGGCTGGCCTGGGCAACTTAGTGAGACTCTGTTTCAAAAATAAAATAAAAATAGGGCTGGGGATGTGGCTCAAGTGGTAGTGTGCTCGCCTGGCATGCGCAGGGCCCTGGGTTCGATCCTCAACACCACATAAAAATAAAATAAAGATGTTGTGTCCACCGAAAACTAAAAAATAAACATTAAAAAAATTCTCTCTCTCTCTCTCTCTCTCAAAAAAAAAAAAAATAAAAATAAATAAATAAATAAAATAAAAATGGCTGGGGATGTAGCTTAGTGGTAGAGTGCCCCTAGCTTCAATCTCCTGTACTGCCAACAGCAGAAAAAGAGAAAAAAGAGTTTTGAAGGGAAAGAGAAGGTGGAGACCTAGGGGCAAGCAAGAGACCTCAGGCATGCAGTGAGGAAAAAAAAAAGAAGGCTTAGAGAAATGACAAAACTTCACCTACTAGGTGACAGAGCAGGGATCAGAACCCAGCATTGTTCACCATCAAAACCTGGAGAGCTGAAACAGTACCTTAGTCCATTTGTGCTTCTGTAACAAAATACCGCAGACCACATAGCTTACAAACAATCAAAATTTACTCTGCAGGGTTCTGGAGGTTGGAAAGTCAAAGACTGAGGTCTGGCGAGGAATGTCTGCTTCCATTGTTGCTGCATCCTCACAGGGAAGAAGGGCAAGGTGTCCCTTACATAGTAGGAGAGATGGGAGACCCAGGAAGCTCTCTGAAGCCTCTTTTGTGAGGGCATTAATCTCATTCACAAGGCTAAAGCCTTTAGGACCTAATCACTGTCCAGAGGCCCCACCTCTTAATACTGTATCATCTTGGGGTCTAAGTTCCAACCTGAGTTTTAGAGGTACACATACATTTAAACCACAGCAGATATTTTTTCAGTGATACAGAAATCTGATGTTGCATTTGAAAACCTCTATCAAAGGAGAAACTTAGAGAAATAAAAAAAGTTTATTTTTTTTGTCTTTTACCTCTCGCTTTATTCTTACTAATTCTATTCCTTGAATAAATCTAGCCTCAAATCATAATTTATTAAATTTTCCTCTAAATCTATATAAAGTTAGGGCTTGACATTAGATGAAATGGCTCATTAAGATTCTTGGCGGTGTTCTGTTTCCAGTAAGAATTGTTTTGATGATTCATAGACTAGAATCATCGTGGAGAGTCATTTCCCCTACTCTTTTAAAATTAATTGTAAATTACAGTCCCCAATATTAGAGTCCTAACTGTGGTTCATTATGATTTATTTTAAAAGTGCTCTCCTTAAAATGTCAGTTAGTATTAATTTATTAGGCACTGACCTGGTATTTGGCCCTAAGAAAATGCTTTGCTCTTCAGAGCTATTCAGACAATGCTAAAGGGCTTCCTTATGTGGCTCCTAGCACTTGTCCACCGACTCCCCTTTTCTTCTGCTTTTTGCACTGTGCTGGGTTATGGGGAAACAAGAATTAGAGGTAGTCCTTTTAAGAAACCCATAATTTAGGGTGGGATCAAGAAGGGATACACAGAGGAGAGGATGGTTGAGCTGAGTATTTAGGCTGAGGAATTCAAGCATGACTAATTTAATATTTTTGGATGTGATGAAGGAAAATAACTCATTTTCACAGATGAGTCAGTGTTTAATATGCAGTGTTTGCTAGATCTATACAGGAGATGGACTGTTGACACGGGGTAGCTATTTTGTATCTTTTTTTTTTCTCTCACTAGTACCTCTGCTTGATAAACTTTAACAGCTAGAGGTTTATAAGCTGCAGAAATGAAGTACTGATATTTCAGCTGAAGTTAGGAAGATCTATGTGCCTTTATTCCTTTAGAAGGTTAATTTACTCTCATCCTTATAAGATCATTAATGTATACATGAGTGAATGTAAACATTTGGTGACAGCAGTACCTTCAGAAGGAAGTCATATTTCTACTTTTTCATCCATCTTTAACTCCTGGATTCTTTGTGTGCTTTTGATTTGGTGAGCTGTGAAAAATGAGCAAACTGCAAGAAACTATTAGAAATTCTTTCTCACAAAGACAGTTTGAGGCAAGGTTTCCAGGTCTGTGGATTAAAGGCAGCAAACTGTTCCTGCACCTGGCATCGTGAATGAAATGCTCATACTGCATTTTCCTTGCTTTGAATTTGTAAGATATGCTGTTTGGAAGAATTTTTTTATGATTAAAATATTGCATGACTTGTTTGAAATTTTATCTTAGCTGTTCATTAAGCAGGGATTTCTTCTTTCTTCCTTTAAGGCTCAGGATGTAAAGCTTGCTTAATGCTGGGTTGTAATGATCATTGTGGAAAATCTCATATTCAGGTGTCACATTTTGTACCCATTGTCATATAGCCAAGCCATATAGAAAGTTAAAATAAACCAGTATTTTTGCCTGTTTCTTTGAAGGCTACTTCCTGGTAAGTAATAATTAAATTTCATGGCTCTTAGAGTACAAAAAGAACACAAATCTTTAGATATTATTTAACATGTGTGTGGCACGGATGTGCAAGCACACTCACGAAGAATGGGTGCTCAAATGTGGCTTTTAGGAAGAAAAAAACCCTTTTATGTTGGTAAGATTTAACTCTACCTCAGCAGGGGATGATAGATGATCTGGAATAAAAAAATGTATTTCTTCGTTTAATTTAACTAACAACTCTGTAAGCAATGTTTTCCTTAAAACAGCATAGATGCCATCTTCTCTCCTTTGTACATAATCCAGAGGGGCAGACTCGTCCTTGCTCTGCTCTTGGCATCAAGGGAAGTCCAGGAGGCTGAGGGTGTGTGTCTTTGAGCTGAGTCTCCTGCCATCTGCTTCCGCCTGGGAGGGGAGTCCATGGTTAACAGCAGGATGCTTTCCTGCCACCTTCCCCTTCCCCTGTTGACCCCTCTGTCATCAGTCATCTCTGGTAAGGGTTTGGAATGTACCAACCCCACACTTTTTTTCTTAAGTAGAAGATGTAGTTTTTTCACTATTGAAGAAAACATGATTCAACTTGTCCTTTGTGAGTTGGATTTAATCTCAGAATATTTCCTGCTTTGGTGTTCTTCTAAGTTTTAAAGTCAAGATATAAATTTCCTCTGGAAGATCTTGCTTTTTGTATGAAAAGGGGCTGTTAGGTGGGAAGGGCTGTTAGGCTGCCCTTTTAACGACTTGGCTTAGTGTGTAATTTTTGAATCTTCACTTGGAAGTTGGATGGGTTTATAATGGCTGTTGAATTGATGAAAAGAGCTTTAATTAGGACACCCCAGTGGAAAAAAAAATTACTTGCGTACTTGTTTCCTGTTTCCAAGAACAACTTGTGGCTTTAAAAAAAATATATAGATTTCCTTTCTATCATGAAACATCGGGGTTAGATAAATCTATACAGGCCATGCAGGCTGCTCTGCAGTTGATTCTGCTGTCCCTTCTTATCCCCACTGAGAAGTCTTCTGGTGTATTTCAGAACATATTGAAGCCTGATGTAAGTGATTTTTAGACTATGGGGACTGCCAGCAAGCCCTTTTTCTTTGTCTTTCTGTAATTTTTTTTTTTGTCCTTTGTTCCCAGTTTTTGTACTTAAAAGCCACACACTCATGGACACTGAATACTAGTCTACTTTAGGCACTTAACCACATCTTTTGGAAATTGGTTCCTGAGATTGCTATTGTCCCAAAGAAAATAGCCAAAATTCTGTTCATATATGTTCACCTAGAATACAAAATAAGAATGCAGGCTATTTTCCAAGAAGAAAAGATTAGAAAGTTTTAAAAAAAGATTTTTTTCTAATACTTGAAAAATACTATATTTCAAACATGTAAGAAGCTATTTATAGTTTCTCCCTGCAAGTGTTCAGTACTAGTGAACAGCGGGAGATTTTTGTAGTCTAAAAAATGGTATTTTGAAGTCCTTGAGAATTTTCTGTAAGGTGAAAGCCATCTCCAGTTGAATTCTGCCAGATTTTTGCTGCCTTAATGTTTTTCAGATGAACTGAATTTAATGCAGTTCATTAAAAGAACAGTTGATAACTAACCATCAGTTAGAAGACCCAATGTGTTAAATATATGATAAATTGCATGGAAATGTGATAAAATATATTGCATTTTGGTGAATTGAAACACAGTAACTTAAATATGGTTTTGGTTTCTTCTTCAAACAAAACATTAGGCTATTGCAAAAATCACATTCAGTGCTAAAAATTAATCTGTACCTGACCTGATCGATTGGGAAAAATAGTATACAAAACACACTGATTTCCTTTGTCTTAGTTTGGGTAGTGATGATGTTGCATAGAAAAATAATGTAGAAAACATAGTATGAATTGTCATACTTTTGTATTTATTGTTTATTATTCTTTACACGTCTGCTATCCAACTCTGATTGGAAAGTCTCCTTTTTGCATGCACATACCAGCTTTTATGTATTAGGGTATGCTGTTTAACTGGGCTATTTGGCCATTGTCTTTGTTCCAAATAAGTCACTCTTTGATGACTTTATATAAAAGCATTTCATTGATAACTGTAGTGATTTTCTCCTATGTTACTTACGAACCAGCAGAAACTTTCCCTCCGTGTTTAGGCATTTAAAAGGCTTTTTTATTTTCTTTTTTCTTAATTTTGTAATTATAACATGCTGTTTATTGAAATCTTTCATATATAATACAAATTTTGGTGGTAAAAATCAGTAGTTTCCATTGATTTTGAAGAACAGTAGAAAAGAGGTCAAGCACTCATAAATAGCATGTTTGGGTGGTTATAACTTGAACCCTTTTCAGTTTCAAATGAACTTCAGGCTCAAAGGGTTGCATTAATCATCCTTCTCATTCATGGTATGCTGTGCTATTGATATGGGCAAGCCCTCAATATTTTTAAATGTTTTCCTTCTTGTCTATCTCTAGACCCTTCTTATTTTCCCTGCCCACATCCTAATAAGGTAACTATCCTAATGCATTTTACATGATCTTTTTATTTATATGTGATCTTATAAAAATCTATATCATAATTTTGTGAGCATAAATTGTTTTTCATATAAATGGTGTTATGCTATATAGACCTCTGCTCAACACAGTATTTTAAGACCTTTGACTGTTAACTGTGTGTATCATTTCCATTATGTCTAATTTGTGGCAGAGTATTTTACAGAGTGTATCCAACACTTTTTCATTCTCCTGGGGCAGAAATCTAGATTCCTGTTGGCTCTCTATGATCACAAGCCATATTATAATGTATATGTATGAGTCAGTATAAACGCAGCCCATGTGCTGTGTAAGAATGTCTCTGATGCATATAGTTAAGAGCAGGATTACTGGCATACACTTAATTTGATGATGTACCACAGGATTGTCCTCTAGAAAGTCTGCACTGGTCTGTTCTTCAGCAAAACATGTTGCTCAGTAGAGTGTTTGAATTCCACATTCACTTGTGGGATGACCAAGTGATTTATTTTTTTAGACATAGTTGAGAGGCTAATTGCTTATTTTTATTGGATAATGATTTCAGAAATATAAGATTCAGCCTTATGTGTTGAAGCAGCATCTCCTTTAGTGTAAATTAGCTCCTGTGGGATTGTATTGATTTGGTCAGGTCATGATGATCTTTTGGAGAGTAAGATTTTGCTCTTCTTGGCACTATGTTGTCTGGTACGTCATGGTGTTGATTTGAAAAGTTAGAATAATTAAAAAAGAGAAGCATATTCACTTTTTCCATTTTATAGGATTGGATTTATATTTACTTAAAGTCGTGTGTCATTCCATGTGTCAAAAGAGCCCCCCCCCACCACAATACATGTGGAACAAGAATATGAATTTGAGTGACTGATTTCTTACAGTGGATAGGTTAAGAAGGCACCAGTCTGAAAGTTAGATGAGAATGGATATGAGGTAATAAAAAGAAGAGGAAAGAAAGAACACATCACCCATCAGCACCTAAAACTCTGCTGAACATACGTAGAGGCTCAGTCAGTATTTGTGCAGTAAGTGCATTGGTAGTGTGGTATGGTGGACAGTGTTCTTTAGATTTGTAGCAAAATATTTTGATTTGCATTTTTATTCTGGTGCTTAGGGAAATCATGAGACCATGCTGAGCTTCTGTTTATTAAACTATAAACCAAGACTGGTGGGAGGGCTAACTGAGAAACAGCATGAGAAAAGGACCTGCATACATAATAGGCACTTAACAGGTGTTCTGTTCCTTTGGCAACTTTCCATTCCCTGACCAGCAATCAATTTGTTTTGCAAATATTCCATCAAAAGTTGATTCTGGTCTTGGCCTTTTTGATAGTTGGTAAATGGTTTATAAGTAGTCTTTTATTTCCTGTTTTGCTATTCATGGAAGCACTTGATTGAAAATATTTAAAAACCACTCAAAATGATCACGGCTTCGTTTACAATTGTATATGCTGTGACTATGTAAATTTTGACCTATTTTTTTTCCATCACCTAAAAACACATGAAGGACTATTTTTATTTATTTATTTTTTTTTAAATTTTTTATTGTTGGCTGTTCAAAACATTACATAGTTCTTGATATATCATATTTCACACTTTGATTCAAATGGGTTATGAGCTCCCATTTTTACCCCATATACAGATTGCAGAATCACATCAGTTACACATCCATTGATTTACATATTGCCATACTAGTGTCTGTTGTGTTCTGCTGCCTTTCCTATCCTCTACTATCCCCCCTCCCCTCCCCTCCCCTCCCCTCTTCTCTCTCTGCCCCCTCTACTGTCATTCATTTGTCCCCCTTGTATTATTTTTCCCTTTCCCCTCACTTCCTCTTGTATGTACTTTTGTATAACCCTGAGGGTCTCCTTCCATTTCCATGCAATTTCCCTTCTCTCTCCCTTTCCCTCCCACCTCTCATCCCTGTTTAATGTTAATCTTCTTCTCATGCTCTTCGTCCCTACTCTGTTCTTAGTTACTCTCCTTATATCAAAGAAGACATTTGGCATTTGTTTTTTAGGGATTGGCTAGCTTCACTTAGCATAATCTGCTCTAATGCCATCCATTTCCCTGTAAATTCTATGATTTTGTCATTTTTTAATGCAGAGTAATACTCCATTGTGTATAAATGCCACATTTTTTTTATCCATTCGTCTATTGAAGGGCATCTAGGTTGGTTCCACAGTCTTGCTATTGTGAATTGTGCTGCTATGAACATCGATGTAGCAGTGTCCCTGTAGCATGCTCTTTTTAGGTCTTTAGGGAATAGACCGAGAAGGGGAATAGCTGGGTCAAATGGTGGCTCCATTCCCAGCTTTCCAAGAAATCTCCATACTGCTTTCCAAATTGGCTGCACCAATTTGCAGTCCCACCAGCAATGTACAAGTGTACCCTTTTCCCCACATCCTCGCCAGCACTTGTTGTTGTTTGACTTCATAATGGCTGCCAATCTAACTGGAGTGAGATGGTATCTTAGGGTGGTTTTGATTTGCATTTCTCTGACTGCTAGAGATGGTGAGCATTTTTTCATGTACTTGTTGATTGATTGTATGTGAAGGACTATTTTTAAAGATATACTGTGAAGCCTCATTTAGTCAGGGTCACTGGGATGAATTGTTTCACATTAAATGGGTTTTTCGGGTAACTAAAATTTATGCCTTAACATGCTAAACTTTTTAAGATTACTTTAAAATCTGTTAAATTCTTTCTTGTTTTTTGGGCAGAATATATTAGCTACAATTTTACTTTTTTTTTCTTCTATACAAAGTTATTGTTTTGCCTGCTTGACCAGCAACAGAGTAGGGTTTTATCACTTTTGGTGCCAGTAAAATTGTTGTTTCAGTTTAGGTTTTATTAATTTGTTCCATTTTAATATGTTAGAGCAAGAATAAGAAATAACCAAATTTTTAGCATTTTATGTAAGTCAAGGGTTAGTAACCTTGAATAAAGATTTGAGGTCTCTCTGTCCAAGTGTAAGAGATGCCCCATCTTTAAAATAGGGATCTTGAGGTTTGATAAATGTTTTTGCTTTGTGCATTTGATGCTGACCATGTTCCACCTGCTTAAGGAATCTAATCTAAATTAAACAAGGGGTTTAATTTTAAATTTTATAGCAGAATAACTCTGGTAGCTACTGATTTGACATGGGCTTTGTAATCATAGCGCTTGCATTGAATCCTGTCATTTGCAGGTGAAGACTCTAAAGTTAGTAATAAATTCTTTTTTTTTTTGGTACCAGGTATTAAACTCAGGAACACTTGACCACTGAACCACTGAACCACATTCCCAGCCCTATTTTGTATTTTATTTAGAGACAGGGTCTCATTGAATTGCTTAGCACCTCGCTATTGCTGAGGCTGGCTTTGAACTCAGGGATCCTCCTGCCTTAGCCTCCTGGGACGCTGGGATTACAGGTGTGCCTGCTGTGCCCAGCAGTTACAGACTCTTGCTCAAGGTCATCCTGAGATGTGTTGAGTCCTGGAATCTATAGACCTGCAGCTCGCAGCTCTTGTCATTCTCCTTTCAGACTAGGGAGTATGGCCAATAGGGCACTTATGTATGTGGGCTACAGATTATGTACATGGAATTGTTAAACCGTGCACTCTACTTAAGTAATTCAGAGTATTTTAATAGTAAAGATGGAGTAGAAAGTAGAATGAATGTGTCAGACTTTGGATGAGGATTCTGGGACTGAGAATGTGGGTGTGGAGGTTAAATGCGAGACTGAATTCCTATACAATTTCCTCTCCCAACTTTGGTAGAGCCAGCTGGCTTGCAGTGACAGGGGGACTATCAAGCCTACCAGTTATCAGATTTGCAAGCGGATATGTATATTCCATCTCAAGTTTTTAACAATGATGGTTTAGATCTGGTTTTCACCTCCAAAATTATCAGTGAGAGGATAAAAAAATTCAGCTTAGACTAAATTAGCAGGATTTGGAATTCAGGCAAAAATAATAGAATTTCTGAGAATTTCCAGGGCGTGCTGTGGTGTCTGAAGTTCCTTATGTGAACTGACTCTTTTATCCTCCCAAGAACCCAGGGGACAGTTTCTATTATTATCATCCCTGTTTACATCTGATGAAACCAAGGCTTGGAGGAGTTAAGGCTTCCCATAAGTTTACATAGAGTGTAGCCCTGGGATTTGATGAACATTCTGACTCTTTAAAAAGGCAGCTATCTAGCTGTGAGTGCACAGGAAATGTGGCTCTTTAGCCAGCACTTTCCTGAGAGAGAGAGAGAGAGAGAGAGAGAGAGAGAGAGAGAGAGAGAGACAACAGATGGACACAGACAGATTGATATCATGGGGGCAACATGGATTCTACAATAAATTCAATATCAATTCATTGATATTCCTTGGAAGGTCCAGCCTTTCTTCAGGGTGCGTCGACACTTTATAAAATGAATCATCATGTTAAGAAGGGTTAGATTTTAAGTTTAGAGATCTCATACAAAAAGAAACAATTTCTTTTCCCTTAAATTAAATTTTGCTTCTCAGAGGTCACCAGGTGCCAAGGACTTTCTTACCCAAACCCTAGGCAAGCTGTTTGTTTTTCTCTCACCAATAAAAAGCTAGTCTTTTTCCACATAGTTATTTTTTTTTGCCATATTTGAACTAGTTTTATAGAGGACAGGGTTTATGCAAAGGGATTCTTGAACCTGTGGGGTGGTGTGAGAAACAAAGTGAGAGCACTCCGGGAGTGCAAATAGTGGTGAGTAAAAAGTGAGAGGTGATGGTCTTTGTCTCCATTCCTGACCTCAGACCTGGGGAAGGGGGTGGTAGCTGGTGTTTTGCTCAGCAGAGAACTTCCAATTAGGAGCCTTTCCCCAGGGCTGCACTACCTACTCACAATACCAGCTCTCACATAGTATCCTATTCCTAGGTTCTCTGGCTTTTTACGCTTCCAGACATTTCCTCATTTATAGCTTGAAGTCTGTATTTGCATGTTCAGGTCAACAGATGACAGTCAACTGCATTTTACCTTCTAGCATTGCAGATTCAGTCTTTTTGTTTGGTTTGGATATGTGCTTTCTGAAGGATAAAACTATATGCTTTATCACCATTTGTTAAAAAAATAATTTATTTCATGTTCACAAAACAGTCTGTTTCTTAAACAGGGCGTATAGTTACATCCTTTAGTTTTACCTAAGTGGAATGAGAAAAATCTAGTTTTCCAGTTAATTATACTTGTATTTTTGTCATTGAACAGTGGGCATTTGTCAAAATTAATGGTTGTATAAACTGAGAAATATAAATGAAAAAGAGTGAGAAGGCTGAAATCAATTTTCTAAAATACGAAAGTGATCATAAGATCTAAAAGACATTGTGGGATTGGATTTTATCTTATTTTGGAATAAAAAAAGATTCACATCTATTTTAAGGGCTCTTGGACTTTCAACATTCATGGTGGATATTGGGCTATTTTTTTTTCTATAAGAAAGTGTATTTAAAGTTTTGACAGTTAATAAAGTCATGGCATTTTGTATAAGTTTCAGTGAGATCCTTGCATGGTAGGATTTAGCGTATGGATTTTCCTAATTTGCTTCATTCAAAAAGGAAACTTTTCTTAATGAAATTTTGTCTGAATGTCCAGTGCTGAGTATTTTCAAGTCATAGTTTTTTGTTTGTATTCAGTCTCACGGATGTAAAAAAAATTCAAATATGATTTTTAAGTTCCTACGTGTCTTTAAACTTGGCGGGAGTGCTCTTTCTTCCCAGTGGACTTTATTCTAGCCCTTATATGTATGAGCTGGGTGCAGATTATGATTTTAGAACACAGCTCTGCATTCCAGTGACCCTCATGCAGCCTGCTTGGGTTTCCTTTATTTCTAATACCTCTACCTTTGAGGTAAGTGTATTATGGGTTGGTGTTGGGGGAGAGATAAAGAGGTGGCTTTCCTCCTTTTAAAAAATTCCTTGTTCACCTTAGCCTACTAATAGGCCTTAGAAATGCAAAGGGCTTAGTTAAACCTACTCTGCGTTTCAGATATCAATGCAGTGAATTGTTAGCATGCATCAAGCACCCACCAAGTTCTAGGTGTTGAAGTAGAAAATAAAAATAAAATTATTTTTGAATAACAAAAACCTTGTCTTATTTCTGAAGAAGTCAACAATAACATAAAACTTGAAACAGGGTACCTTAGTAGCTCTATGGATAGATAATTCTTTCAGTGTTTCTTTTTGAGATCACCAGCAAAGGTCAGTCATTGATTTCCATCCAAACGCGGGGGCTCATTAAAATAGCAGTTTGGCTTGATGGAGCAATGTCTCTCCCATTATTTGTACAT
Organism: Marmota marmota marmota; assembly: GCF_001458135.2. Lineage (NCBI taxonomy): Eukaryota > Metazoa > Chordata > Mammalia > Rodentia > Sciuridae > Marmota > Marmota marmota. Next base: position 25,537,906 of record NW_026000005.1, read on the forward strand.
CCTCGATATTGAAGCTGCAGACCTGCTGTTACTGAAGCATCCTGTAAGAAGCAGCTCATGGCAGATGTTTGGATGAGTTTTCTTTTTGTCATTAATCTTTGTACTTCTGAGGTATAGCAGAGTAGCTGTTAAATCAAAAGCAATTTTTTTGAAAGAAATATCCTATTGTTTTTATAAAAATGCTACTACTGCTCATCATAAAATTTCAAGATATAAATAAAAAGTGCAAAGAAAAAGTAAAAAAAACTGATTGTTATTGGGAAATAACCATTATTTATATTTGTAAACTTAACCAAGAGCACTCTCTTTGCATGTTGATGGGAGACTTGGTAGATAGTTAGAATATTATCATAGAATAATCCCTTTTTGTAAACTATTTTAAACATAAACAACAAAATTTGAACTTCCTAAGTATTAAATTTAAAAGAACAAATAACAAATCAAAGGAATCACTGAGGGATGAATATTTATTTTCAATAAAAGATATTACTTTCTAAGAAAATTCCATTAAAGTTATGAAGATCTTGGTTTGAAGTTGTTTAATGAGAAAATTCTCAAGTAGATTATATATTTAAAAGAGGGACTTAATACACCAATACTTCTTCTACTTTCCTTCATCTTCACCTGTTATAATACTCCTTACCTTGTAAGGTTCATAAGATTTCCATTCAGTAGCTACAATTCACAGCATAAATGTTCATTTTTACCTAAAATAACTTCAAAGACCTAACATAGTTCCTTTTATTATGATTATTGCATTCTTCCTGGGTTATTTGTGTTTTGCTTGACTGGAACTAATTGCAAAGTAGATTACCTGAGATAGAATTTTTTTTCTTTTGTATTGTATTTCATGAAGGTTTTTTTTTTGTTGTTGTTAGTAAATGTTTATTTTTATTATCCTTAAACTTGAAGAATAACTTGGCTAGTTATGAAATTTTTTGAGCCCCGCTTCCCTTGGCACTTTATGGAGATGGCTCCGCCGTCCTTGAGCTTGAGAACTGCTGTGAATGAGTCTGCTTTCTCCCCTCTGTGAGAGCTCGCTTTTTTCACCTTAGATGATCATATGATTTTTCCTTATCAGTATCTTTGACAGGATCAGTAACACCATTTATGTTAATGATGCTTTATCAATTTTTCTAGCATCATGCATGGTTTGCCTCTTTGAGCAGCAAATTCAAATCTTCTTTGATTTTTAGGAAAGTCATGTTCTATTTTTGTCTAACTTTTCTCTTTCATGTGTTCTAATGTTTTATTTTGGGGCATCCAGAGTGTGTGTATATATTATCTTATTTGTCTGTCATTTCTATATCATTCTATCATTGATTCCTGACTAGATTTTCATTCTTATTCCTGTTTGTTTCTGATTTGATTTGCTTCCTTGTAATATTCATTTTTTTATTTCACTTTTCCCTCTGAGTTTACCAGCTACCTTTTCATCTTCTTTTATGATATTTCTTTGAATTCCTTTTTTAAAAAAGGCTATTTCTATAATTTCTTTGAGGCCATAGTACCTGAACATTTCCTCTTTTTTTTTTTTTTTTTTTTTGTGCTGCATATCCTTCATCTCCCCTGAACTTGGGCAGTTTTCTTCCTTTTTTTTTTCTTCTTTCTTCTTCCGTGTCTATGCCTAGGTCTCCATCTTTTTTGTATGGTTCATCTGTGCATGGGGACAACCATTTGTGGAAGCAGAGTTTGGGAAGGCAAGTGGGGGGAAGAAGGAGCAAGGTATGGCTCCTCAGCTCACTGGGGTGTGTTGCTTTGCTTATCCTCCACTGGTTTGTCCTCCTCCTTGGAGAGGAGCACCTCTCGTGGGTCAGGGGAGTCAAGGCAGGCCTTGGGGCTCTGTGTGGTGAGTGGGTGTTTGCACTCCCACTGTCCTTCACGTCACCCCGGAAAGGTCCCCTGGCCTGTTCAGATCCTGGGGAGGTATGTGTTGGCTCAGACTTCACAGTTTTTAGCTTCACAGATTTTAGTAGCTTGAAATTGGAAGTCATTTCTTTTTATAGGAAATGGGTAGGTTTATTTATTTTTTTGTTCTTCTTTTTAATTCTTTGTTATTTATAAGGAACTTATCTGTGTAAGGAATCTGAATATGGAAAAAAATCAGTGGAAGTTTTTTGTTTTTTTTTTTTTTAGTTGTAAATGGATACAATATCTTTATTTATTTATTTTTATGTGGTGCTGAGGATCAAACCCAGTACCTCACGCATGCTAGGCAAGCACTTTACCACTGAGCCACAACCCCCGACCCCTTGGAAGTGTTTTGACCATTATGTATTTCTCTTACATGTGTTATAGTGGCTGTAGCCTTGGACTTCCAGAATGAATGACTCTGTATCAGTGGGGGTCTGTTGACTAGGAACATTCACTGAGTTACCCATCACTGGGTGGAGAGGACTGTGATTCTGGGAGTTCAGAACATAGCTTCAGTGGCACATGTGGTGAAGCTCAGGCACCTCTAGGAAGGGATGCAATGTCAGTATCCAGATAAAAGATATAAAGAGAACTGATATCTAGCTGCTTTTTACCTGTGGTTATAGGATAAAAAATCAGAGTTACTATCTCACTCATGTGGAAGTTAAGAAATATGATTTCATAGGAGTACAAGAGTAGAAGAGTGGTCACTAGAGGCTAGGATGATGAAGGGAAGTTGGATAAGGGTGCCCAAACAGTTAACCTGGGAGGAATAAGCTCTAATGTTCTCCAGCACAGTGGGGTGACCACAATTCACAACAATTTATTCTGAATCTTGTGAAGAACCAGTAGATCAAGGTGTGGTGGCACACGCCTGTAATTGCAGCAGCTCGGGAGGCTGAGGCAGGAGGATCACAAGTTCAAAGCCAGCCTCAGCAACTTAGAGAGGCCATAAGCAACTCAGTGTCTCTAAATAAAACACAAAAAGATCAGGGGATGTGGCAATGATTAAGTGCCTCTGAGTTCAAACCCTAGTACCAAAAAAAAAAAAAAAAAAGGGGGGGGGGGATTTGGGGGTTCCCAACACAAAGAAATGCTGGATACTTAAGGAGAGAGAAATACCACCCATTACAAAGACATAGCAAATTATCACATTGTACCCCACAAATATGTGTATTTATATGTCATTTAAAATTAATATAAAAATTTAGAGATATCTTTCAAATTTGTAAAGAAGCTGTTAAATATCCTCATACCAGAAGAGTGAACTAGAATTCTCTTCTAGTTAAGAATTATAGGACCGATCAGGCACGAAGCACTGAAAAAAGAAAAAAAAAAAAAGCCCCATTATGCAATTTTCACTCATCTTTTCTGATTTTGGATTGTATTTTAGTGTGGGTGTTTAAATTATTAGCCATTTCAAAAATGTCTTCTGGTTTTAGATATGATTAATCATCTGAAAAGGCTATTAAGTGCCACTACATGGCCTTAGGATTTAAAAAATTATGTATAAAAGCAGAGCAATTTATAATACTGATCTGAACCTTTGATTACACATGCGAAAAACACTCCTAGAAGAACCCTCTTGAGAATTACTGGATGTTCTAAGTATTCTCACTCCATGATATATTGTCTTTGATGAAAAAGTAGGAACTCTGAAGAAGACTTGTTGAGCAAAAAATACCCGGAAGTGGCTGGGACAGCATAAGTGAGCATACTTCAGCATGGTCATGGTCTTGCTTTTCCCTAGACCCCACCGCTGGTGTTCTATCCGTGGATTTCACCTTTCTGTGTACAGACATATCTCTGAGAGAAAGTGGAGTGTGAAAGGGAAGACAATTGTTGTCATAGTGAATTCAGAAATGTGTTTTTCAATGATCATCAAAACAATTGAGATAGATATTTTCCCACCACGACAGTTTTGGTGTTTGAAAACAAGGTTTAAAAAAAAATAAAATTTAGGTTTCTAGCGTCTTCCAGGCATTGGTAAAGGATAGCATCACTTGCCATTTTATTTTTTAAAATATTTTTAGTTGTTGATGGAACTTTATTTAATTAATTTATTTTTATGTGGTCCTGAGAATCAAACCCAGTGCTTCACACATACTAGGCAAGGGCTCTACCACTGAGCTACAACACCAGCCCACTTGCCATTTTATTTCGAAACCCATTTTGTCATAGCTGTGCTCTCTGTGATCTTTAGTCCTCGATCTTCTGTGAACTTCCATGGAAAGCCAGTGCGGGGAAGATTCTCTTTGTCTCCCTCCTTTTTTTTTTTTTTTCTTTTTTTGGTACAGAGGATTGAACTCAAGGGCACTTGGCCACTGAGCCCCGTCCCCAGCCCTGTTTTGTATTTTATTTAGAGACAGGGTCTCACTGAGTTCCTTAGTGCCCCGCTTTTGCTGAGGCTGGCTTTGAACTCCCCATCCTCCTGCCTCAGCCTCCTGAGCTGCTGGGATACAGGTGTGCGCCACTGCGCCTGGCTCTCCTTTTGCTTTTTTGCTGGTTGGAGTTTGAGAGTTAACTAGTTTGGCAATCAGGTCACAGGAGTCACTCGAACTCCGTCAGGACTGTTATTTTGTGCAATTTCTGAACTTTTCTTTGCCTTACTTTCCTGTCCTCCAAGAACTTCTCGTCTCTTTCTAAGTTTTACTCTTTTAATAGAAATGGACTCCCACATGCATACTGGCATCTCCAAGCCCTGACAGTCCTGCTATTTTTAGGGAAGGAGAAAGTTGCCTTTTGTTGTCTGCTTTTCACCTCCCACGTGTTCTTTAGTTTCTTCCCCCTCTGGTCTTATAGTGACAGCTTTCTAATTCCAAATGCTTTTTCCGTGGTCTCTTTCTGGCTGTATTTGTCTTACACTCAAAATTCTTAATGTCAGAATGGGAGTAGGCTCGTCTGTTTCTTTTTTTCTGTAGATATTTTGGGTTCCTTTCCCCTGATTTATTAAAATTACAAAATCTATACATAGAGGAGTGGAAAGTATATTTGTACAGTTTAAAGAAGGAGAAGAATAAAATGAACTTTCCTTTATACCTAGCATCCCTGTTGACAAATAGAACACTAGAAGCTGTCTGTGTGTCCCTCACTGTCACATGTCCTCCACCCCAACCTCCAAATTGTGGTGACTTCTCATCCTGCAGCTTAGGTAGGAGATTTGGGAATTAAAAAAACAAACAAAACAACAATAACAACAACAAAATGAAACAACAACAACAACAACAACAAAAATCCTAAAAATCAAACCAAAACAAGAACAACAAAATAATGGAATAAAGTTTTCAGTGATAACAATAGGATAAACACATGTTTATTTCTGATATCCATAACAAATTTTTGTTTAGAATTGAGAGGAAGCACATCAGTTGTCCTGGTCTGCTTAGGTTGCTATAACAAAATACCATAAACAGGATGATTGGAACGACTGACATTTATTCCTTAGAGCTCTGGAGGCTGAGAAGTCTGACATCTAGATGCCTGCAGGTGCAGGTGTGGTGAAGGCCCCTTCCTGGCTTGCACATGGCTGTGTTTCTGTGTCCTAGTTGTGGGGATCAGGAAGAGAGAGGGAAAGCTCTCTTGTTTTTGTTTTGTGTTGCTGGGGATCAAACCAAGGTCTTCGTGCATGCTGATCTCTTCTTATAAGAACACTAACCCCACCATGGAGACTACTGCCATGATTTCATCTAAACCTAAAGCTCCCCAAGGTCCCACCTCCTAATGCCATTTCCTTGGGGAACAGGGCTTCAATATATGAATTCTAGAAGGGTCCTGAATTTTCTTTTGAAGGGTTTCAGCTGTCTTACTGATGTAGTTTGGATGTAGTTTAGTTGTTTAATTGGGTCCCCCAGGAGTCCATTGTGATTAAAGCTTTGGTCCCCAGGTTATGCTATTGGGAGGAGAGACCTACTGGGATGTCCTTAGGTCACTGGGAGTCTTGGAATGTTGGACTCCATTCTCCTTCTTTCTGACCTCCTGTTTGGCAGAGTAAGCTCTTCCTCACATCAGGGCTTCTCTTTTTATATAGTTAGCTGCCTCAGTTACTTCACTGTAGCAACACAAAACTAGTTAATACTCTTTTTAAACTTAGAATTAATGTAAAAAGAGTCAAACATATATAATACAAATATTCCATGGGCTGACCCCAGTATATTCACCCGCTGTTATAAGGAATAATTGGAAATTTCCTATTTTGTCCTTTCAGTTTGAGGGTGAACAATGTCTTTGACTTCAGTGACTCTTTGCTACCACTGTCATGAGCTATCTGAGGTCCCTCATTGCTTATCTGGATCCTGAGCTCAGTCTGTAGGACTCTTATGTTCCCGTGGATTCCTCAGTCTATAGTGTGATGTGTCACATCTTGTCACATCTTTTTTTTTATTTTTATTTTTTTTTTTTAGCTTTTTGATTTGCTAACTTGTCATCAAGAGAACATTGTTAGGAATGCCTATTCTGTGTAGGCGCACCTGTACCTAGAACCATGGCTGCAATGCAGTGGCTGCCCTTTCTCTGAGATGGTAGTTTGGCAAAACTTACTTAAGCATGGGCTGGTGTGATCTGTAGCTGCAATAGGCACTTCAACTCCCAACTCTTCTCCTGACCCAGGATTTTCACTACCAGGTTGGTAGCTTCTGGATTTTTCCTGAAGTAGTTCACTGTTTTCTGACCCCTGTCATGAGTTAGTAGTTTGGCTATAGCTTTACTGGATATGAACCAGGTCATTTTGGATCCTTCTCTTTTACTGTCACTTCCAATCCTGACCACTCATGGTCCTGAAACTTATATTGATACTTATTTGCTACTATGGATCATATACAGTTAATGTTAGAATTTCTACCAGTGTTCTAAAAATGTCTGGTTTTAAGATTAAACTAAAAATAGACCCCCTGGAAGACCTAAATAGAATAGTTTCTCCTTTTTTCTGTGTCAGTCTCTCTGGGATTTGACTGCTTCTGGAATTGTATAAAGGTTTTGCTTTTGATCCAAACATTGAGAGGCACTTTATGAATGTGAGATTGTCTACCTAGACAGAAATTTAAAGACTGTTTAATGAAAGTTGTCCGACTGTAGGAAAAAAGGCAATTTATAGAAATTTTCTTAAAACTCTGATTTAGAGATCTGTTGTTCTGTTTTTTTTTTTTTTTTAACTATCATCGATTTGATATCATCCCTGGCACATCACATATACATTAACAGAAGGAACACATCTGTCTATAACTTATTTTTGATGATTTTAAAGATTCATTTTTAGAGCACCAAGTGCAAATAATGATCTGAATAGCTTTTAAAAGATAAAAATTCAGTTTTAGTATTATGTAGAATGTCTAGACTCTATAATTAGACTGGAGTAGATGAAATTACTCACCTCTAATCACTATTTTATACACGTCTTTCAAAGTGACATTAATTGTCATCAGCTTTGCTTATCATAAAATACTTTTTCAGGATGAGTACTAATTTTTCCCTGTTACACTTGGTTTTTCATGTCTCTATGATAAAGCATGTTAATATGACGCTAAGATTTTGATTAATTTTAGTCACAGTAAAGTAATGGCTTTGTAATCGTGTTGTCTGTGTTTCAGCAGACCACTTTTGAAGTTGATACAAATGTAGCTTTAGCAGATCTAGATCATTATCTCTTAGATTAGTTTCTACATAAAAGTTTCTTGTTAGTTATTAATCTAATCTGTAGAAAGAGTGTATCTCTTTACGTCTTGGAAATTGAAGTACACTCTTTTGATGGAGGCACATAAAAATATGTAGAATTAGAACAAAATGTAGACAACTCTTTACAACATAGAGGTAACACAAGTGGAACTCTTCTTTCACCACCTTCTGGAAAAGACTGGCCTGAAGTCATCTTGGTGTACTGACAGCTGACTATTTGACAAAGCATTTACCAAATAGATGGGGTGTGTGTGTGTTGCCAATGCCCAACTCCTAGGTTGTGCTACCCAGAGCACAGGTTTATATTTAGGGCAGGAGTTGATGACAGCCATACTCACATTCACTGGAAAGTTTCCTTAGCTGTAATCCAACATTCTTGTTCTATATAAGGGTGACAGCTAGCTCCCCAGTGCTAGGGGCTCCTCCCAGATCTGAGATGATCAGCTTCTGGATGCCTACTGAATCGGGACATCCTTCCTTGACCAAGGATGTGACTGTGAGCAAACAGGACAGGGTTTAGCCAGCAGGCTGGTGAGCCACACTGAATCCCAAGTCCATGCTAGCCGGAAGATTCCCTTTTTTTTTTTTGAGAAGCCACAAATGAATGGTACTTCTTCTAATAAATTCTGTAATTTTCACAAGTCTCTTATCTTGGTATTAACTTGAAATGGCACATCATTTGGGAGAATGAAAATTGTCTTTAAAAAAATTAGTTGTGCATTAGGTAAATCATGACTATTTTTTTTTAACCCTCAAAGATCCAGTGAATAATTTTTTTATGCCTTAAAATGTGCTCAGAAGGTGGGCTTTTTTGAAAACATTTTTTTTTCCTAAATCCTAACTAAAACAATAGGTGCTGTTTTGTATGATAGTTATTTGGGGTCTGAATGAAGAAACCATTAAAAAATTCTCTTCCTTTCCCTTCCTCCTCCTGCACTCCTTCTTACTATGTTGTGTTCCTGTTTGCCTTAAAGATTTGATATTACTGCAGAAGAATGTTTGCAATTGCCACATGGTGACAATTTCTTAAACATAACATATCTGCTATTTAGGAAAGACCCCAGTGTTGTCCCTAAGCATCCCTGTGGTGTATGTACGCGCGGTACCTTGATCGCACAGAATGTCATTTTCTGCACAGTACAGAGAAATCTAGGGTGGCAGCTTCAAATGCCTCTTCCTTTATTGGGCTGTGAAGACTCACCCTTAATCTGTATGTCTCAAGGTCTTCCTCTGCAAAGATCTGGTGCCTGCAGTTAAGCTGGCAGATACCCTGCAGGCTCTGCTTGTGGCAGTGCAGTGTCCATAAAGGACTAGACGACGCCTAGGTAGGGCAAAAAGAGGAGAACACACAAAAGACAATTTTAGGTCTTCTAAAATCTTAACTAGTAAGTAGCATAAAACTACAAACTATATGTTAGCATGTGCATAACAAATTTTAGGGCATATATCTATAAGTTATAGTAAAAGTGAAGAAATAGAAACATTTTGATAAGATTAATCTTTGTTAATAATTTCTTTAATTCTCATTCTTTATTTTCCCTCCTTTTATTCTGTCTTCAGTCATTAATTGGATGAGTGAAGGAAAGTTAAAGCTACAGGTTTCATATGTGAAAAGGCCTCTTCCTGTTGTCTTTGCTGGTTGCTTGCCGGTCTCTCCTGCTGCTAACATTAATTACTTTGCTGATGGCTCTAATTGACCCAGTAAAAGAACCTTATCTGCGTGCAGTCTTCCCAGGCCCTAAAGTCTTTGCAGCCTCTGTGGACACAGACCGCATTGCTTGCTTTCAGCTTTTTATAAATAGCCTTGCACGTCCAAGGGCACTGTCCTAGAGCGCCCTTTCCTTTGAAAGTTCCAAGTCCTTGCTTAAGCCTGTGTACTGTCTGGTCCCAAATCTGCCTTTTCAATATGATCCCTCCTTGTCATGGATGCCCTGGTCAAACAGAGCTTTTAGCTTTTCCTTAATATGCCTGCCTGACTTCTTGTGTTCATCCACGCTATTTCGGTCTAGAGGGTCTGCTCTTTGTGTAGACTTCCTTGTCCAAATTGTGTCTTGGAACCTGCCTGAGCTCTACTTCTTTACTAAAGTGTTCCTGATAACAGTTGGTGAAATTCAGTTCTTCATTGAGGGCTGCTTCACGATTTGTTTTTTTATCTTATTAGGGTATGAGCTACCTCGTCTTATTTTATCTCTGAGCTTATATTCACCTTGAGAGTAGGGACTGCATTTTCTTTCCCTTTCTGTCCTTGCCCACTCCCTATAGCACGGACGCCCTCCATGTGTTCAGGGAATGACCATCTAATTGAGTCAGGGGACACAGAGGCACTCTAGCCCAGCTGCTGCTCTCTGTGTGGCTGGTGGTGACATTATGAATGTCTGTGGTCCTGTGTCTTTCCTGGTCCTAAAATTACTCACTATTTTAATAATTCCTTTATTAAAGGAGCTTTGCTTTTCTTTCTTTAAAGAAATATAGCTTGTACTGTGGTTTGTTATTAAAAAGTGATTTATATATTCATTGTAAATACTTTAAAGAACATAAGTAAACAAAGGAAAGAAAATAAAAGTTGTACAGGAAGCAGTAATTTATTTTACATTTTTGGGTATGTTTTTTCAGACTTTTTCCTGTACGTAATATACACCTATATTAAAAAATATTCACATTTATTAAAAATATGTGAATATACACATATTTAAAAAAACCAACGAACCGTATTTTCTCATTTGTTCTTTTTCTTGAGTGATGATTTGAACAATATAAGAAGTGTCTATAAAAGTATGTATAAAGGCACTCACATCTACATCATGTGTGTCTGAGAATGTGTGCATTTGTCTAGTCATTTTCTTATAAGTAGACCTTGTGGACTCAAAGGCGAACATGCTTCCAGGGTGATAGCATTGCCAAATGCCCCCTAAAGTGCCGGTTTACCTATGTCCTTGCTAGCTTTTACCACTATCATTCATTTTTATTTTCTAAATTGAAGGAGGAAAATAATATCTTATGTTATTTTGATTTAAGGTCTTTTATTGTTAGTAAAGTTGTACATTCATATATGATTGATCTCCATTGGTACTTCTGTTTTCTTTTTTTTTTTCCCCCCATGAATTACACTTTTTATGTTCTATTTTGTCAATGTCTTTTACTCAGTTTTCTATTGGACTGTTCTTATTTGGTTTTGGTTTTTAAGGGCTCTTTATGTTATAAATAGTAACACTTTGTTTTTCATATATTTTCCGTAATATCTTTGTTTTCTTTTTGCAGTGGTGGGAACTGAACTCAGGGTCTTGTGCACGCTAGGCAAGCACTCTGTCAAGGAGCTTTATCTCCAGCACTCATACATTTATCATTTTTTTCTCAATTTGTTTAAAAATTTTGTTTATGGTATGTATATCTTTTGTTATTTATGGAAGCCTGCACATTTTTACAGTCTTATCTATGTTTTGTTTTATGACTTCTGGGTTTAAGGTCATATGTTAAAAGACCTCTGTTCCTTAATGTTCAGCTGTGTTTTTTATGGTAAATATATTGCTTTGTTTCAGAACATATTTAGCTTCCATACATATATTCTTAGTTTGGCGTAAGGGGTATTGTAGGGATCCAACTGTCTCCAAATATTTAGTCATTTGTCTGAAACATTTATTCTTTATTTTATTCTTTATAGGTTTAAAATGTTGTTATTATTATATATTGAGTTTTTGATATGAACTTGACTGTCTTTCTGACCTGCCCCCTGAACTGATTGTCTAATTAGGCTAGTGTTCTTTATCTTTAGTTACTATAGTAGTAATATAAGGTCCTCTTGGTTACCCTTTTTTTATTTGAAAAATGTTTGAACTAGACTTAAGCATTCTTTTTTAAAGGTGAATTTTAGAATCATTTTGTCAAGTTAAAATAAAAAGCTGCCTGACATTTTATTTGGAATTACATTAAAACTACAGAGTGGGCTGAGGGTAATAGACGTCTTTATAATATTGAGTGTTGCCATGGAGAATCAGGGGCTATGATTCATTCAGTAATGACTTCTTTTATGTTTTATTTTTTTAAACTAACAATTTGCAGTTAATTTCACATGCACATTTCTTCACATTTATTTAAACCTACATTTATTCTTAGATTATTTATGCCTATGTATGTGAATATATATCTATGTCTCATACTTATGAACATATATTTTATCTACATATATACATATGCAAAACTTGTTGACATTGCTAGAAATTTTTCCTCCAGATTATTTCTAGATTGTTTTTACTTATTTACATATAAATGTATTTTATTTTTGCATATTTATCTCATAACTGGTCTTCTTACTCAACTCTTACTATTTCTATTGTTTTTTTTTTTATTCTTCGAACATTTCCTATAAGCCTGAGAAGAACAGAATATTGTATAAACAAATGTGCAGTTTTTCTGAATAGACTAAAAAATGAAAGAAATATGGACCTCTTTCCTAGGAGTGACAAGAACTGGACTTGGAGGAGAGCTGTTTCTTCTGGACAAGGTTATGAGAGGTCAAGGTTAATAATGGATTCTCCTCCATTCTCTGCAATTTCACTATGTGTAATGCCTGGTTTAGTAGTTGTGATAATAAATATTGGGTATGTTAGAAAAGAAGCTGGATTAGCAATGTTCAACAGACTGTAATATTCATTATTTGCTTTGAAATTTGTGCATGAAAGCATTTCAGTCATGTGTAACTGGATTCAAAAGATGTGTCCTCTCTATTTGGATTCAGTTTTTCTGTTTAAAATTTATTTTTTCATAACCCATTGGGTTAAAACTAATTTTGTGAGCTTGTGATTCTGTCAGAGAAATCTCAGAATTCTGGTTTACTTTTAGAGACACTGGTATCCATAACAATGACTATTTAGCCACTTCATTTGGCCTGATGTCACCTGCTTAGAAGGGAACTCTCACTTGACTTGCTGGAGGATCAAACCAGTTGAGTGGAGGTTCTCAGCTTGTATTACCACCTCAAGTCCATCCCATATTTATCTTCTAACTCCTCCTTTCTTCACTCCACGATTAACTTGCAGCCCCGTGTTTCTTATGCTCCTTTTACTAGGGCTTTCTAAACTGTGTTATGGTGCATGGCCTCATCACCTGGGATGTAGAAGCACCTACACATTGAACTTTCTGCTGTAGTCTCTCATGTAGTTTAGGTACTCATTAAATTCCTGTTGTGATCGCAAAGAAGCTTAAACCCCTACGTCCTGTTCTTGCTGGGATTGTTCTCTTCCTGCAGCTCTGTTCCTATGAAATATGCCCACACACCTCAGCCCTTGCCTCGCATGGCATCTTTGTCTACCTTAACACAAAGCTTCTATCCAACCTATAATTATTTTCACCCACTTCATACATCATTGCTGCACTCTTATTTCCCAACCTTTCCGTATCTACAATATTTTGCCCAGCATAAATGCCTTATTTTATTATTTACACACACAGGAATACATACTTTCTAGCTCAAAAAACTTCTGACATAAAAACTATTTTAGGTAGTGTGAATCAAAAATTTTCCCCCTAAACTTTAAAAAGGTAGTAATTGAAAAATAATTTTACTTTTTAAGTCTGTTGTGTTCAAAAACAAAAGCAATATAAGGACTCAAGCCTAATTGCAGGTTAGAAGCTTATGCTTGTATGAATGTACTGAGTTAAAATCATGTGTCTATCTTCATTACCACATACGGTAATTACTTGATGAATTCAAATTACCTTCCGTGTATAAAAGGGAAAGAAAACCTTCAAGTGGGACGAGGGAGTGGGTGTAATGCTGTTTCACAATTTCGCTGCTTGAGGCCCTGTAAAGTTGAGGGTCTCCATGGTGACCGCATTGGCCATTGCTGAATGACTAAATGATTGTGAGACCTGGTGGGAAGGAGTGGCAGGGGACTTCTTGGAAGAATTTGTCAGGGGCCATTTGGGTGTGATCAGGGTTTCAAAAATTGAAAAGGTAAGCATTAACAAGCAGCAGTCAGGTGACTGAATTTGCATTCTGAAAATGGGCATTCATGGCACTCCGTTTCCAGATGTCATCTGCTGTTTTCACTCTATTTGTGTCATTACCAGTTTGAACACATAGGGAAGTAACTGACATATTTTACTACTGAGAATTAACTTTGAATATTGTGCTACTACGTACCTAGAACAAAGACATTGTTTGGCAAAGACAAGTCCAGTGTATTACAGTGACTGGTGCCCCTGGCTTCCTGACTCCCACATCTAGGACTGTTGCCTGCTGAAGTTACATGCTGAGAGAGGGAACCTAAGCCACCTACCTAGGGCCTTCCGAAAATAGTGGCTATGTGAAGTGTAATCACAGAACCCCAAAGCAGTGGTGAAGGAGACATATTCACTGACTGCTCAGTTAGTAATATCTCAGCCTTTGATTATGCTTCACCTGTACACCCTACTGACCTCTCATGTAGAACTTGATGTGTGTACCTTAAATATGGCTGTTAAGGTTGGGTGATCATGTGTCCTAGTTTCCTGAGGACAGTCCTTCCTGGTTTCTATACGTCTCTTTTGGTAGCACAATTATTAATATGCCTCTATCCACTCCAAGAAATGTCCTGATTTAGATGATAAATTATATGACCATCTGGCTGGTGAGCCTTGGTACTTCTATTCATCATCATTTCACCTTGCTCTACTGGGGAAGGAATGAATGCCCTCCACCCCCAGGTCCCTTCAGAAGAGCTTGTTTCTCTCAGTTTCCTAATTAGAGATAGACTGTGGGCTCAACACCTAATTTCAGAGAATATAGATTTTAGTCCTAGAAAAGACTTCTAGAGACTGTAGTTTGTTTATTTACATGGAAGTGAGTTTTTAATTTACATAAAACAAATGGGTTCCCTGGTGGTCTACTGCATATCTTTCCTAGTGGTCTTTTATAGGCCAAGGCCCTGTTATCCTTCTTGTCTCATTCTGAGCAATTATTTTTCTTGATTAGCCCACTCCTGAACCTTCATGGTCATGATTGCCCCAAAGAAGGCATATGGTTCTTTTTTTAAAAAAAGTAACAGATTTGATGGGGCTGGGGTTGTAGCTCAGTTGTAGAACACTTGCCTAACACCTGTGAGGCACTGGGTTTAATTCTCAGCACCCAAATATAAACAAATAAATAAAAATAAAGGTCCATTGACAACTAAAAATATATTTTTAAAAAGTAATGGATTTGAGTTAGTTTCCAAGAAACTAGAAGTCATTTACCCTTTCATCCTATACAGGATGAAAATCATGCAGGGATTTTCTTGGTTAATAACTTTTCTAGGTACTAGGGAATCTTGATAACTTTCCTAGTTATTTAGGTTCTTGGCTTGTCCTCACTGAACCTTCTTGTAATGGGAGATGTATACTTTTGGGAGTTTTGGCTTGGCTCTTCACTTGCCTGCTTTTGTTACACACATGAATCTCAAACTCAAGGATTCAAACAAACCTATGTATATATTTATAAAGGCAAAACCTCCATAAGGCATATCCCTCTCTTTGTGTGAATTTCCAAAAGATTAGAGATAATAGCAGCTCCGTTTATATATTTGCTGATGATTATGAAATTCTTTGAACATAAATTTTCAAAAGGTTTCTTTGTGATAAATCCTGGAATTAGGATAGTTTAGACAGGGTTTCAGTAACAACCATGAAATCTGAGACTTAACATATTAAATTATCATCTCTTCCACATTATGGTCAAGTGCAGGTTAAGTGGCTCTCCTAAAGCAGCTCTTCTCCAAATCCTGTCACAGGAACTAAGCCTCATCCATCTTGCAGCTATGCCATCGCCATCTGGAGTATTGTGGCATCCAGCTTTGTCACAGAGAGAGAGCTTGGATAATCATGCAGGGATTTTAATGGTCACAGTAGAGGGGCAGACATCTCTTCCCCTCTCTCATAAGCCATAATCCAGTCTCCTGGCTATAACCTGACTGCGGGGCAAGGTGAAAAATGTGGTCTTCTGTACCAGGAAGGGAAAAATGAAATGGCTTTTGGTGGATACACAGCATTATTTCTGCCACAGTTCCCTTCTCTGACCTCACTCTTGGCTCCTTTACCACCTTTCAATAGTCTTGCTGTTCTCTTGCTCTTAGGAGTTCAGCATCTTTAAGATTTATCCTTGGCCCTTACATTTTGAGTAAAATTCCATTCAGCCCTATTCTAGAGTTCATGATCTTTTCACTTATTTGGTGGTGTAGGGTGACCATGAAGGTCCAGAGGGAGTGGGTTCAAGAGTTTCTTCGTTCCAGTTCTTCCACTCTCTTCCTCTTGGCTTTGAACTTTCATCCTATACTTATCCCTTTACTCCCAAAAGTCATCCATTTTTCACTGAGTACCCTGCCTGAGAAGTATGGTAGTAGCCACCATATATAGATTTTCTGTAACTTAAATAATTGAAAAGGTGTTTAGAAGTTTATATATTCAGAAACTCCCTTTCATAAGTTCCTGCAAATTAATTGACTCTTCTAAACCAAACACTTAAATGGTAAATGAAAAATTTCAATGTATGTTTAGATCAATAATTACTAAATATTTCAGTACTGGTATTTTAGTCAGTTTTTATTTATTTGTTTATTTTATTTTTTTTTTGTGGTGCTGGGGATTGAACCTAGGACCTTATGCACATGAGGCAAGCACTTTACCAATTGAGCTATATCCCCAGTCCTCAGCTGGCTTTTTCTTTGCTGTGACCAAAACACCTGACAAGAACAATTAGAGGAGGAAAAGGTTATTTGGACTCATGGTTTCAGAGGTCTAGTCCCTAGATGGCTGACTCCATTGCTCTGGGCCCGAGGGAGGCAGAACACCATGGTGAAAAGGCCCAGCAGAGGGAAGCCGCTGAGAGCACAGCAATCAGGGAGCAGAGGGAGGGCCACTCACCAGGGACACAGTACAAGTCTCAAAGTCACACCCCCAGTGACTTTTCACTCCAGTCACACCCTATCTACCTTCAGTTACCATCCAATTAATCCATATCAATGGGTTAATGCACTCACTGATTAGGTTACCACTCTCATAATCTGATCATTTCACCTCTGAAAATTCTTGCATTGCCTCACAGATGAACATTTGGAGGACATCTCATAGCTGAACCAGAACAATTGCCACATCAGAACATTCTGTTTCTAGCAGGAGATTGTAGGCAAACTACTGAGGTGTCAGTGTTGGTCACAGGTTCCTTGAAAAGTAGCTGTTTTTCTTCTATAAGATTTTTAAAAGAGAATAAAATCATGGCATTTGCAGGTAAATGGATGGCGTTGGAGAAGATAATGCCAAGTGAAATTAGTCAATCCCCCCAAAAAACAAATGCTGAATGTTTCCTCTGATATAAAGAGGCTGATTCATAGTGGGATAGGGAGGGGGAGAGCATGGGAGGAATAGATGAATTCTAGATAGGGCAGAGGGGTGGGAGGGAAAGGGAGGGGGCAGGGGATTAGCAAGGATGGTGGAATGTGATGGACATCATTATCCAAAGTACATGTATGAAGACACGAATTGGGTGTCAACCTACTTTATATACAAACAGAGATATGAAAAACTGTGGTATATATGTGTAATAATATTGTAATGCAAAAAAACCAAAGTACATGTACACAGACATGAATTGGCATGAACATACTTTACATACAAAGATATGAAAAATTGTGCTTTATATGTGTAATACGAATTGTAATGTATTCCACTGATGTGTGTTTAAAAAAATAAAATCAATTAAATAAAAAAAAAGATTCTTAAATTCAGGCTGGGGTTGTAGCTCAGTGGTAGAGCACTTGTCTAGCATGTGTGAGGCACTGGGTTCGATCCTCAGCACCACATAAAAAGAAATAAATGAAATAAAGGTCCAAAAAATTTCTCAAATTCAAGAGTTAATAGACATAGGTATGGCCATAAGTGAAATAATCCCTTTAAAATGGCAAAATAGGATTATTAAAATGACCTTTATAAGATTTGATGACAAATGTTTTGACTGCTATTATCTACTCTTCTAACCACAAGCAAAAATAATGGTCTAAAATAACTTTGTTTCCAACTCCTAGGCCTGCACCAGCAATTGTGTGGTTGAGAATTTTGAAAACAAGAAATTACTGGTAGAGAGATGCAATTAGATCCAGTTAGGGAAACCTCTCTGCTCTTGCTGTTGCTAATGCTTTCCTCAGAGAGGTGTTATCATCCAGAGCCCTGTTTATGTGCATCCACGGTGCTGGTAGTTGACTTAGTAACTGGCAATGAAAGAGTTTCTGTACCCTGTCAGGCATTCCCATGTATATAGAGTTAGTAATGTCATTACTTTTACCAGTACTTAAATTTTTAAAAGGGAATTAATAGATATACTATAATTTAAGTTTTGAATGTAGACAGTTGTCAGTCAGTACACATTTGATTTATAATAGGAATTGTGCAAATTCAGTAGGAATTGGGGAATTCAATAGGAAAATATGACTGAGTATAAGCATCTACTGTATTTCTGTGTTGCGAAGGTTGTCCTCTGGCACAGAGTACTGGTCATACACTTGAGGTTCTCATTTGACTGCTGACTGGCTCTAAGCTACCCCTTTGCAACCCTTCTCACTGGATCCTGATAGAATGCATTAGGTGCAGCTCCCAAAATGATGCAAAACCAGAGTCCTCCCATTCTTCGTTTAAAGAAGAATGCCAAGGTTTCCTAATGTGGCAAAATTATAGAAAGTCAGAATTTCAGAACAGGAGGGACCTGAGGAATCTTCGGTTGTATTCTTTTGTTTTTTGCAAAAGGAAGCAAAGACCTAAATTTAGGATACATCAGTGGCTCCAACTGAGACATACTGACCTCGTCATTACCATTAGAATTAAATGAGTTAATGCTTCTGTAGCCCTCAGAACAGTGCCTGGACACAGCAAGTGGTCAATAAATGCCATATCATGTGTTATCATTATTCCTAGTGGCAGACCCAAAAAGGAACACAGTTGCCCCTAATTCAGTGCTCTTTAGGAGATACAAATTTTATATTTCACACATTGTTCAGGGAACAACATTTTTAGAATTTGAGTTAAAGTCTCAGTAGTTATAGCCACAGTGCCTACTACTGGATACTTAGTGTTGATTTCTGGGCTAAGCACTTAATATTCATGGATTCATTTAATCCTCCCAGTGTCCTATGAGATTCACACTTTTGACTTTCCCCATTTGACACAAGTTGGGAACTTGCCCATGGACATACCACCAATAATGGGGCTGGGTGAGATTTAAGCCTGCTCTCTCTCACTTCAAAGTCTATATTCTTTACCATTATTTTTCACTAGGAGTTTCCAAACTACAGCTCACAGGACAAATACAGACCTACCTATTTTTTTTTTTATAGTCTGCATTCTAAGAATGTTTTTTTATTTAAAAAAATTTTTAAATGGTTGAAAAAATCTAAAGATGAATATTTCCTTACACATCAAAAATAGCATGAAATTAAAATTTCAGTGTCCACAGATAAAGTTTTTTTTTTTTTTTTTTTTGGAATACAGTCACAACCGTTCATTNTGTGGGATTTTTTTGGGGGGGGGGGCGGGGGTTCCTGTCTCCTCCTACTCCTTGCAGTTTAGTTTGTTCAATTTTCATTGACATATCAAATGAATCACCCTTCAGTTGTCTGTGTCTTGTCTTTTTTAAGCAGACTGAAGACCGATTTGTTTCTGGATGGTGTTTGCAACTTGGTGATGACCTGTCTTTATACTACTGGTGGACTGTGACCATTGGTGCTTTGCCCCCCTTCGTTCGTTTATTGAGATGGCTTTTTTTACACTTCCAGGGTCTCAGATGCAGAAATCACTCTATTTTCTTTCCTTTATAGTGGTTTGCTGTCTTCTGATTACGTGGAGATTCACTATGAAAATGGGAAGCCACAATACTCAAAGGTATGGTTTAAAGCTTTGGAACAGCCTGTGTAAGCACACCCATCACAGGACGGACCCCTGCACCCCAGATTGCTTGGTGTGTCTGTCAACGAAAACACCTGGCCTCCTATGCAAGGTTATTGTGTTATAAGGAGAAATTCATTACAACATACAAATATTTGAAGTAACATTAGCGATTCTATATATCCGGAACAATATGGAAATGTTTATTGTTTTAGTCATGCATACAGTATCTTATGTAATGGTATTAAGGGGTGAACTTTCCAGATCAACACCTGAGTCCAAATTAGGCATCCCTTATTTCAAATGCTTAGCATTTTGGGGTTTGGATTTAAAAAAAGTTTCACAATGTTTTTGTAATTATAATGAGATATTTTTGTGATGGGACCCAAGTCTAAACATGAAATTCATTTATATTTCATACACGTAGCCTGAATATAATTTTATATAACATTTAAAATAATTTTGTGCATGAATCTCATAGTGTAAGATTTTCTACTTGTGGTGTCATGTTAGTGCTTAAAAAGTTTTTTGAGTGTTTTGGATTTCAGTTTTTGAGATTGGAGATGCTCAATTAGGCTCTTATAGTCACAGCATCTGAATTATAAGAATAGATGGGCTCTTAGAATGACTATTAAGTACAAGTTACTTTGGTGCCCAAGAAGGGGAGAGGACAAGAAGAGGAAATTAGACTTAAGGAGCACTCTCTTCATAATCTTCACAGCAGTCCTATGGGGGTGGATATTATTACTCTTGTTGTACGAAGGAAGAAACTGAGGCAGAGAGAGGGTAAAGAAACCTTCTCAAGGTCATTAAACATTGTCATATAAAGGTATTTGATTTCCTTCAGTTGGTGGTTAAACTTCCTTCTCTTCATGGAGGATCAATGAAGCGAAAGAGGGCTTAAATTAAAGCAAGAGAGAGATCATTTGTAAGTAAAAAACACAGTGATCCCCACCAGTCATGGTGAAAGTCTGTGGAATGGCTACAGAAAGGGACTCTGATTTGGGTAGTGCCACTGAGCTTAGCAGTATCCATCAATACCATTGACACAGGAGAGGAAATGGAACAAAGCAAAGTGGGGAAATATCATTGATTTTGCTCTTTTCTAGATTGCTAATGAGTGTCAGCATAAAAGTGGCATCTTTCATGTGTGGACTTGCCAAGCTGTGCAGCAGGGAGCATGGGGATCCTCAGTCTGTAGCCTCTCAGCAGATATTTATGGGTGGCCTTAATTGTAAATACTGCCCAGGGGCCATGGTATTTCTTAGGATCTATAACTGTCCAATTAACAGTGGGCACATTTGTAATTTGAAGTGTGTTTTAGTCTTTGAATTGTATGCCACAGATTCTATTATTATTACTATTCATCAGTTCTTGTCTTAGGCTGCATCTTGGGGGTTTGTTGAATGGCCCTAAAAGTTAATGCTGTGGAAAGTGAGCAGCAATGCTAAATCAAGCGCAGGAATGGTGCTTCCTGGCATTTGTACAAACCAAAGCTTCTGTCAGCTGTGCCAGTGCCCTGAACACTGCGGATGCTGAATCATGAGTCTGGAGTAGACAAGATTGCACGAGAACTTTATAGACTCAGCAAATGAGCAACCTTTGCATCCTGCAGTAACCTAATCTAAACTTCTCACCAAGAAGTTCAGTCGATTTTTTTCCTTTTTTAAAGAAGCAGAATAGCTACTTGGCCTCCAGAAGTCATTTGAGGTCCTCAAAGGAAGCCTTATCATTACTAACACACTCCAGGCTTCCTGTTGATTGTAACTAAAATTTAAAACAGAGGATGGCAAAAGAAAACATGTTCACTGCAGTTTGTTTTTGTGTTTATTCCTTTTTTCTCACTATGACTCATTTTCTCCAAATAGCTCTCTGACGTTCACAGCCTAGTTGTACTAGTGCAGTGGGGTAGGTTGCTGAGAAACCAAGCAAGATACCTGGACATAAAATATGAGATGTAAGGTTACTGAAAAATTCCTTTGGGTAAGATCCAATGGTGATGGGCTGGACAGATGTTTTATCAGGAAGTCCAGTGGCAACAGGGTGAACATCTGCACCTCTGACCCACATAGTACATCCAGTACCTTGTCAGGAAGTATCACCTCCTATTCCTTAGGATACTTTGTCCGGAAGCTGATGCCTGAATAAATTCTTCCCTCTCCATGGTTCTCTGATCAGTACCACTAGGGAGAAGGGTTTTATATTAATTTGCTTAGTTCCTTATATGACCAGCATCCCAAGGAGAAACTATCTTGGCTTGCGTGCAAGAAAGCAGCTTTCCACAGATAACACTAACTTGCCCTAATTCCCAGCACACATGAGAGAAAGTCAGTATCCTTCAAGATAATACGCATCTTGACATTCTGGCCCAGACGTCCTCTCATTGTTTCCTTAACCAGGCAAGTTTTTTGGGAACAGAAAGGGGCATTCAGGGGCATGTTCTTTTACTGTCTCCCTTTTTTTCAAGAATTACACAAGCTTCTTGCTTCATGGATAATGAGTTAATGGTAAATGCCTGTTTTTTATGTGTCTATGTTTATATACCCCTGTAAACCTCAAGATGATATGGTACACACAATTCTGTGGCAAGATTTAAAAGTTCTAATGATAGTATAAATACTTTGGCATGCATTAAATATCTTGTAGACCTTCACTTTTTAAAACTGCATACCATTATTTTAAATTAATTTGTTATAATTTGTTTGAAAATCCCATGGTCATTGACATTTAAATTGTTGCTAATCTTTCACTCCAACCCAAAGGAAAGAACACATCCTTAATACTTCCTGTAGAATTAATTCTGAGAATTGGATTTTCTGGGTCGCAGAGTTTGTTCAATTTTTGGAAGGCTTTGGTACAAAGTGGCAGTTTTTCTTCCTGAAAGTTTATAGAAATTCACATTCCACTAGCATTGCATACATGTTTTTAGAGCCATTTTACAGTAAACTTTATAATGATTACTTTCCATGTTGTTTAAGAAAACCTTTGTACAGAGTACCAGAAAGACAAATTAGTATGTAAGAATGGCTAGGTTCAACTTGTACACATTATGTAATCCTTCCTTCCAAAGATCACCAAAGTGTACACACATAAAGCACACCTGGCCACCCTCACACACCGTGTACTGTTCACAAGGTGAGAGAAGAATGGAAACACAGACACTTAGGATACTCTGGGAATTAATTGCAAACAAATGCCACATCCACCCTTGGAAGAGGGTTGTCTAGTTTTTTTCCATTTCCTCACTGTCAAGCCCTACTTCCCACTTGTATCTACGAAGAGGATAATGTCTTGGCTTTTACCTTTATTCAGTGAAAGTGGGATAAAAAGATCCCTTTCCAAATGACACAAATACAGGAACTAGAAAGGTAAAAAAAAAAAAATTTAAGTACATAATATAAGTGCCAGGTGTCAATTGATGCATATGGAAGAACATTTTTCCTGTTCCCAACTCAGTACTTTTTTTAAAAAATTTATTCTTTAGTTGTACACAATACCTTTATTTTTTTTATTTTTATGTGGTGCGGAGGATCGAACCCAGGGCCTCGCACGTGCTAGGTGAGTGCTCTACCGCAAAACCACAACCCCAGTCCCTCAGCAGTACTTTTTATTTGAGTTCACACTGCAGTACTTTGTACTTGGTTAACAATAAAACAATTTTTCCCACGAATTTAAAAAATAACTTAGTTATCTTTTGTTTGAACAAAATTATTGAGATCTAATTTGCATGCGGTTAAGTATATCATTAAATTGGTTTTAGTATATTTACAAAACTGTGCATCCATCAACATAATGTAATTTTAGAACATTTTCTTCGCCCAACAAAGAAATACTCCACTTATTAACAGTCATATCCTATCTTCTCTCTCACCAGCCTTAGGTAACTACTAAGCCACTTTTGTATATCTATGGATTACCTCTTTTGGATAGAAACAAAATCTATGTAATATGTGTTGTTTTGTGATTGATTTCTTTTTTTTTTCCAGCTTTATTGAAGTGTAATTGAAAAATAGGACTTAAATATAATTAGTTACACAAGTTAGATTTTATATATGAGTTGTATACATTTAATTTGCACAAAGCACTGTTTTGATATACATATACAATGTGAAATGATCACTACACTCAAGCTAATTAACACATCTATCACTTTATATATTTATTTATTTTTGTAGTGAGAACATTTAAATCTATCCTCCTAGCACATTCAAGATGCTATGATTAATGTAGAAACCGGTCTGCTCATTGCATCTCTCGATGGGATCTCTAAAATTCACTCCATCTAGAAACTGCTCCATCTTCAGATGGGATCTCTGGAATCCATTTACCTTGCATGACTGAAACTTTGTACCCTTTGAACAACGTCTTTGTTTTTCCTTTTCCCCAACATTCTACTCTTTGCTTCTAGGAGTTCTGATTACTTAAGATTCCACGTTAGGAGAGATTGTGTTGTATTTGTCTTTCTATGCCTGGCTTCTTTCAGTTACCACAGTGTCCCCCAGATTCATCTGTGTCATCACAAATGGCAGGATTTCCTTCTTTTTTTTTTTAACACAGAATAATATTCCATTATATGTACATTTTTTGTTATTTGTTAGGCCCTCAATAGGCTGTTTTGCTGTTTTGACTTTTATAAACAATGCTGCAGTGAATGTGACAGTGAAGTTATCTCTTTGAGATGCAGATTTCATTTTCTTCTTATTTTTAACTTTTTGAGGAAACTTTATACTGTTTTCCACAATGGCTCTGCCAATTCTTATTTCTACCAACTGTTTACGAAGATTGCTGTTCTCTACATTCTCCCCACACTTCTTTAAAAATTTTTTTAAATGATAGACATCCTGAGAGATGTTAGATGATATCTTATTATTTAAATTTGCATTTCCCTAATAATTAGGGATGCTGAATACCTTTTCATGTACCCATTGGCCATTTTATGTCTTCTTTTGAAAAATGTCTATTCAAATCATTTGCCCATTTTTAACTTGGGTTATTAGTTTTCTTGCTTTTAAGCTTTGTTTCTTATATGTTTTGGATTCTAATCCCTTGTCAGATATGTGGTTCATAAGTATGTTCTCCTATTCTATTATTGGCTGTTTCTTCTCTATGTTGATTGTTTCCTTTGCTTTTTTAGTTTGATGTAGTTACACTTGTCTATTTTGCTTTTGTTGCCTGTGCTTTTGGTGTCATGACCCCTGCCCACACCACAAACAAACAAACAAAAAAATCACTGCCAGGACCCTGGCTGCAAGCTTTTGCTTTGTTGTTATGTCAATCAACTTTACTAATGAGATTATTCCAAATAAGCTAATTTTTAACATTTCAGTTCTTATAAAAGTATTAGGCAGCTTGGAAGGCTGAGGCAGGAGGATCGTGAGTTCAAAGCAGCCTCAGCAAAAAAGCAACTCAGTGAAATCCTGTCTCTAAATAAAATGTAAAATAGGGCTGGGATGTGGCTCAGTGATCCAGTGTCCCTGAGTTCAATTCCAGGTACCAAAAAATTAAATAAATAAATAAATAAAAATAAATAAAGGATTGGGCCTCAATATAATATTATAAAACACTTCTCAATTTCAACATGTTCCTGTTAAATCTCTTTTAGGTGAGCCATTAAGTGCTTGCTAATTCTTTGATTTTTCTTCTTCTTATAAAAGAAACTACCACCAGCAGTATATGACTGAATAGATGAATGAAGTACACCCTTCCCAGATTTCTTCCACCTTATTATAATCTCTTTGTCATTGTTCGGTGGGGAAAATGTCCTTTCTGGATGCTGGTTTCACCTTGGCTTCTTCCAGCCCCTTTTCTCACTCTTGCCCATGGAAGAGTGCACATGCCTATATAGTCACTCTCCTAACCCGCTGTTTGTGTGGGGTCCATCTATGCTCTCAGTCGTGTAGTGACAGTCCCTGTGTGGGGGGTGTTTATTGACTATGGGTAAGTCTGGCCCACTCAGGGAGGTAGCATTAACAGGCTTGCTATCTTCTCAACTAGTCAATAAGAAGGTGATATTTTGATCTCTGCATCACTTTCGTGTCACTCATTTGGTTTTAAACGTAGGTAGGTACAGCTGCAAGCCCAGCTGATGGCTGTAATAGAAAAGATGAACAATGAACGGCAAGTGCTAGAGAGACAATGGAGAAATTGAAATCCTCACACCAGACAATTTGTCAGTTCCTCAAAAGTTTAGCCTAGAGTTACCGTATGCCTCAGTGTATATACCTCTAGGTATCCAAGTGAATTACAAACATTCCACACAGAAACTTGTACATAAGTGTTCATAGCAGCATTATTGATAATGACCCAAAGTGCACACGACTCAAATGTCCATCAGTTGATGAATGAATAAAGAAAATGCAGTATATTCACACAGTGGACAAAGTATTGATACGTGCTACAACATAAATGAACCATGTAAACATTATGCTAAGTGAAAGAAACCAGGTGTAGAGGACCACATTTTACACTTTTTATGCAAAATGTTCAGAGTAGTCAGTCATATCCTTAGACACCGCAAAATGGGTTAGTGTTTTCCAGGGGCCTGTGGGGTGGAAGGGAAGAAGCATGGAGAATAAATGCTAATGGACACAGAATTTCTTTTTGGGGTGATGAAAGTATTCAGAAATTAGTGGTGACATTTGCACAACTTGGTAAGTGTACTAGAAACTATGGAATTACACTTTAAAGACTAAATTTTGATGTGTGTGCATTATATCTCAAAAGAATAAAACTCTCAGGTGGAAGAAGGAGATTATTTACCCACCTTATTCAATACACACGACCCTTTAAGATTGATCTTATGAATAAAACCTTCTTATTTACTCATTCAACACTGTCCTCTAGGTTCATCTATGCTGTCGCAATGGCAGAATCTCCTTTTAAAGGTTGAATAATGTTCCATTGTATTTGCATACAGTGAAATAAACTGACACAGAAAGGAAAGTACTACATGGTTTTATTTACATGTGGAATTTAAAACAAGTCAATACACAAAAACAGGCAGGGTTTGTGGGTGAGGATGGGGAGATATAGGTCGAAGGGCACTAAGTTTCAGTTCTGTAGGATGTAAATGTAAGATATCTAATGTATAGTATGAGGACTATAGTAAAAAATATTGTATCGTGTGGTGGGAATTTGCTGAGAGAGTAGATTTTAGGTCCTCTTATCCTATGTAGTCACAAAAAATAAATATGTGGGGTAAGACATGGTAGTTTACTTGACTATGGTAACCATATCTATATCTATCTATCTGTCTAAAAATATATGTCTATATATCTATGTGTGTGTGTGTGTGTGTATATATATATATATATATATATAGTTATATACTTTAGATATGGACCATTTAAAACATTCTGTTCTTGCCCTTGTTCTTTTCATATAACCACAACACCCTCTTAGAATGTCCTTTGAGTTTTCCTTGTCAACATCATGGCTCGGCTTAAGCTTTCATCAGTGAAGGCTTTTGGGCATCAGTGAAGGCTATTGAGCAGCAGGAGAGTAGAGGTCATCAGTGGACCCCTGTGTGCAGGGTTCCTGGAAGGAAGGAGTTCTGTGTAGAGCAGAGGAAATTTGAAGAACAAGTGTCCCAAAGACCCTGTTCAACGTAGTTGTCCCTCAGTTTCTGTGGGAGGTTGGTTTCAGGACGCCACTTGGATTACAGTCTGAGGATGATCAAGTGCCCGAAATAAAATGGAGTGGTCTTTGCAGGTAACCTCTGCACATCCTCCTGTAGACTGTTGATCATCTCTAGACGACTTACCATCCCTAAGACAATGTCAATGCTGTGTGAATAGCTGTTGTATGGTTTAGGGAATATGATAAGAAAAAAGGGCCCCGTGAGTTCTGAGTATTTTCATCCTGCTGTGGTTCAGTCTGTGGACGCTGAACCAAAGGCCGACTCCAGGGATGAGGGAGGGGTGGGCACTGTTGCGACTACTCAGAGCCGGGCAGGGGTCTTTTCGGTCACATGTCTTCATGTCTTCTCTAACTTTTTCTTTTTTATCTCTTCTCTTCACTCTTTTTCTTTTGTTCCCATTCCTTCTTCTTTTATTATTATTTTTTTTTATAAATTTTCTCAGGCTGCTTTTCTTCATCTATTTTCCTTTTCCTCTCAGATTGTCATAATTGGATTTAAACATACATTTTGTGTTCTTTTTCTAACCAAAAAGAAGTGATTTAAAGCTTGCTTTCCACCCTTTAGCTTAAGTGAAATGGCTTTTTTACTAGTGTGTACATTTTGATTTTTTCATAGCCTTCGAATTAATAACTGGCTTTTAAAAACATTGCTCATCACTGGTAAATCGTGAGCAATTTAAGTCATAATAAGGAAAGAAACCTTTTATATTAGATGTAGAATTATTGGTTATTTGAGTTTAAAATCAAAATTATTATTGCTAATTATTTTAAAAATTACCTTTCTTGGCAACATTCTGAGCACATTATAGAAAACGAAAGAAGCATGGGGTTAAAAAATGCCCCAGGAAATCAAGATAGTGACAATACTGACTATTCAAGGCTATTTTAAGGTTTTTTTGTTTGTTTGGTGCTGGGGATTGAACTCAGAGGCACTCGACCACTGTGCCCCATCCCCAGTCCTATCTTGTATTTTATTTAGAGACAGGGTCTCGTTGAGTTCCTCAGTGCCTCGCTTTTGCTGAGACTGGCTTTGAACTCACAATCCTCCTGCCTCACCCTCTCTAGTTGCTGAGATTACAGGTGTGTGCCACCGTGCCCAGCTGTTAATTAAGTTTGAGCAGTGTTGAACATTTATATAGCATTGGTACGGCCAAATTGTTCTGATACTTTATTAACAAACTGCTGCAAGAATGTTTTTTTTCCCTGTCAAATTTAATGAAGGTAAATAATTAAACTGGTGCTGGGGTTTCAAATTCCCTGATTCTCTGAAATTGTTTTTTTCCTTTTTCTCATTCTGCAGTCTTCCAATTCAGGTACATGCATCGCATTATAGATATCTTTTTTTTTTCCTACTTATCTTTTGCTACCAGACCTCTGGTTTAAAAAATAGATTTGTATAACTAGTTAGTTGATCATTTGAAGTATTTAAAAATGTGTATGTAGAATAATAACTTGAGTATGATGTCATCATTTTTAGTATATTCATAACCTGGATCTCCTAACATACACATTTCCTAGCCAAGATCTGGGTAGTTTATTTTAAAATGTTTATGCAGACCTTCAGGAGTTGATTGAAAATGTCAAGGCTGGGTCACCATAGATGTTCAGGTTTATGGGAATTTCTTAGGCTATGGGGATAATAAGAACCTGCTGGTGGAACTTTACTTAAGCAGATGAGGTAAACAGACACAGTGGTGGGGTGGGACAATTTTAAATAATTAAATGTTGGCTTGCTCCTTTATGTTTTTTCCCCAGTAGAACTTAGCAAGCCAGATGAAGCTCAAACCTGAGAGAGCCACCCCTTCCATCTGCTTTCCATCTCCTGAAATTTTATAGGCACTCCCCATCTGCTGCCTTTTCCTCTCTTGTCTTTGTCCTTGTGGGTTTATACCCCTTTTTATTCCTTAACTGTTATTCAAGGGAGTTATTAGTGGATCTGTTTTCATTGAAGGGAGGAGAATCACACAATTCCTGTTATTAAATCAATAGTATCAGAGAACCAAGTATTTTTTTCTCCTCCAAGTTTGGTATCACTAGAATTATGAAGTTGCTGTCCCTAGCCATACCTGATTACGAGGTGTTTTCAAAGATGCCTGTGGCTTCAGGATTTCCTTATTTGAAGAACAGGCCTGGGTTCGGAGCTTGGCCATCCTGGTGGGGGGGGGGCAGAGTTCTGGTCTGAACATTATTTGGCTCGTGGAGCGTTCTGCTTCAGTGGAAGTGGTGGGTTGAGAAAGTTAGTATGCTTACCAGGATTTTAATTTCCTCTGCCAGTAAGTTCCATTTATCAGATGCTCTATTTTTTGTTGAATTTAATTAACTGACTCACAGTTTGGATGTGAAAATGCTGATGTCCGTGGGGGCACACAGATAACTTGCATCATGTGCCTAATTAGCTTTCCTTGGTTTTCTTTCCTGCTGTTTGCTTAATCCATCTGTGACCACTCATAAGGGGCTGATGCTGGCCAGTCCTTGTGAATGGTCTGAGGCTTTCCTAACTGGAAAAAGAGACATTAGCTCGAGAACCTGAAGATGTGGAATTCAGTTTTGTCTATTGCTCTTGTTGGCAGAGCCTTCAGCACTTGGTGCCTGTCTCCCAATTGGTACATGGAGTTAATGGTTTTAGTCATGCTATGATTATTTAAGATGGCGGATTATTGGGTGGGAGGCACTCCTGGGCCGACTATCCAGTGTTACTGGGAACCAGACCCTCTGGATGTAGCCCCTCTTTACTGACCCACTATCATTATGCTCGTTACCCCAAAAAGGTTGCCTCTTCTCTCTCAGGAGTTTATTTTATACAGAATACCTCAAGATCTTACTTATTTTGAGGTGGCATTTAGAAAGTGCTATAAAGATCTGAAGAGTTGCCAAGTAGTATTTTTCTACAATACTTTTAAGAAATCTTGTAAATTTAATATTAAGAAATTCAGAAAACCTTCTAATACTATAAATGGAAACTACCAAAATGTTTATAGTGCTTAATAAAACTACAATTTAGATAATAAGCTTTCTTATTATGCTAAACATTAAGGGGTGAATATTATCTTTGATCTCATTTAAGGTTTAGAAAACATGGTTATCCACACTCCAATATACAGAGAATTTTGGTTCTCTTCAGATAATATCCTACCTTAATTCAAAGGTAGCAATGACCTTGACAGTGAGCATCAACCTTGACTTTCCATTGAAGGTGAATGAAACTTAGATCTAAGAAAGGTCTTGGAAATACTTTATGGGGAAAAAAAGAATATTTTTAGGAAAATTTGGAAATAGCTTTTCTTAGAAAGGTCAAGTAAATATGAGAGCTTGCTATGCATTTACTTCTAACCATCACTTGACTTAAGATAGCTTTTTGGTGTGATACAAAGTGCTAAATAACCAATTTGATGGAATTTACAGTTACCCATGGCCATTTTTAGAACCATGTGAAGAATCTGAAATGTAAATTGCTGAATATTGACCTGAATTCTCAAGTTGCTGAGATGTGTGGTATCATTTGTCCTTATAGGTTTCAGAGTTAAACACACAAAGAGAATTTAACATATACAGCCAGTAACTCTATGCAAGTTTGCTATTTGAGAACAGAAAAGCTATGTATATATATATATATATATATATATATATATATATATATGGAGTTATAAAAATTAAGGAGTAAAAAAAATATATAAAAGCACAATGGCAAGGACAAGAGAAGAGAAGTCAGCAGATGAGAAGTGTCCATAAAATTTCAGGAGATTAAGCAGATGGATGAAGGGTCTCTCTTTTGGCTTTGAGCCTTTACTGTTCTGCTAAGTTCTGTTGGTGGGAGACAGGAAGCAGAAAAACAACTCATGTCACTAAACTCAGAAAGGCTCAGGAATCGAAGGCGTTTGAAAAGAGAAAGTTGGTTGAAGGTTTACTTGAAGAGGAATCTCTGATTTAGACAGGGGCCATTCCTTTCTAGTCTGGTGAAGGTGCTTAATCTGTGGAGAAACATGGAAAGGAGGGATCACTAGAGAAATAATAAAAGGTAGTTTCCCAGAACTGAGTGCATGAGTCTTCTTGATTACAAAGTACCAGAGTGCTCAGTGTATTGAAGGAGAAATGACCCAGACCAAGGCACAGTGTGGGATTGCATGAAAATGGGACTAAATAGAATTTCCTGAAGCCTTCTTAAAAGAGAAACAGTAGACTTTATAGAAACATCTAACATTAGAATAATGTTCATTTGTCACAGCCCCTTCAGAAACAAGAAGACTGTATTCACAAGGTCTTTGAGATACGGAGAGAAAATAATGTCCTATCTGGCATATTCTCTAACCGCCCAAACTGTGGATCTACTGCAAGGGTTGAAAAAGAAATGTTTGTTCACACAAGTTTTCCCTAAATTTATCTTCCATGAATGCTTTTCCGAGAAAGTACCAGAGGAAGTGAACCTCTCTATAGAGGGGAATGGGGGCCTCAGATGGGGAAGACATGAGTCTAGGACCCAATATAGAAGGAGGCAGGCAAAGGGTGATCTCAGTACAGCACAGAGAACTCCTGAATGGCGGTTGTGCACAGGGCCTAAAAAGGTACAGTGGAGACCAAAGCATGAGGCTGAAAAGAAACAAGGGGGGTGTCTCCAGGTGCAAAATGGATATGCTGTGTTACTTGATATGTTTGACCATATTGAGAAGAGTTTTAGAGTACTCTTAGATACTAGGGATGCATATATGCTAACTACATGAAAAAATAAACAAGAAAATGAAGCAAAACTTTAAAAAACTTAAATGGAGGCAAGAAAGAAAATGTAATTATAGTATCACAGCTGTGAAAGATATTTGCAAAGTCATAATATAAAACTTAAATTTGGATTTAACCAAAAACTGGTGATGTGTATTGGAATGCATTGAGGGTGAGAGGAGTTTTCATGAGTCTGTATTAGGAAGATAATTCTAAAATGAAATAAATCATCAGGACATAGCCATATAAATATTCCATTAAAAATGCATAGGTAAACACAAGAAGAAACAACTTGAAGAGTTAAAAATGGTTGGCTTGGAGGTTGGGGTAGTGGAGCAGGGGAGAAAGGAAACAGCTGTGTAACATCTGGTAAGAATCTGCACCTATAATACATACTTAAGAAATGTAAACAAATTTTTTTTCACTTACATTGGTTTTATTCCCACTAGAGCCTTTACTCCTTCATTAAATTTAATGCACACATACTTTTATAGAAAAGTTTAAAAATTGTCTAGTCTCATTCATGACTCCACATAGGACTAGTTTCTAGGATTATTAATACATAGATTAATACATAGTGCCCATACATTCCCATCTTTGATTTTGTTTGTCTGTTTTTGCTTTATAGAATCATCCAAAGAGGGATATTCAGTGCATAAAATATGATCAGTCAAACTTTTTTCTTTTGTAGGGTGGAGAGCACTGTTACTACCACGGAAGCATCAGAGGTGTCAAAGACTCCAAGGTGGCTCTGTCAACATGCAATGGACTTCAGTATGTGGGGATCTCTTTGGACCCTCTTTCCCTCTAAGTTTGCCTTCATTGTTCACCCTTTCTATTTTTTTCCCCTAGATATTTATTTTAGTGATCATCTGTGCCAGTTCCATGTTAGGGACTGGATATGGAGTAGTTCACAGGGATACAGAGTTTCTCTCTCTTTAAAAATTAGGGTTTGCAGAAGATCCAGAGATTAAACAAAGGATTGCACAGGATGATATTTAATTACCATTTTGGTAGGTGCTATGAAGGGGAAGGACAGGAGCACATTAGCTCTTTTTTTTTTTTTTTAGCTTCTGTTGCCATAACAAAAACCTCAAGATAACCAGTTTATAAAGAGAAAAGGTTCATTTTAGCTCAAAGTTTTGGAGGTTTCAGTCTAAGATTGATTAGCTCCATTGCTTTGTGCCTGTTTGGAGGTGGTAATCTCATGGTAGGAGCATGTGGAACCATAAAATTATTTATCACATGAACAGGAGGAAAACAAGAGAATGAAAATGGTCCTGGGGTCCCACGTGTTCTCAATGACCTACAGACCTTCCACTAGGCCACACCTCTTAAAGGTTGTACCCCTCCCAATGGCACCACTCTGGGGATCAAGCCTTTGACATTCGGGCCTTTGGGGAATATTCAGGGTCCAAGCAGCAGGGATAAAGAGTGACTGAGCTCAGTTCAGGCAGGCTCCCTGAGGCATATTCCAGAGGATGCAGCAGCTGTTGGATCAAACCTATGTATGGCTAGGAGTTAGCCAGGCAAGGGTGGAACGATAAAGAGAGGCACTCGTGTCTTGAGTTAGAGGCAGGCTCTAAAAAAACCATCTGTGAGCACTTTTGGACCCAAACACAGTAGCACCTCATGTGAACATCTAGTTCAGCCATGTGATGAGAAAGGCTTTTGAGATGTTTTCTTTTTTCATACTTTATATTAAAAACCTCATGTCTGTCATAATTAAATATGATGTAAATGACACAATTGTACCGCTTGATGGAAATGTACTCACCATTTACAAGCATAAGTGTACGTCTGCTTTCCTCTTCAAAATCAGATGGTTCTGGATGATTCTTATATGAGGGCCTGTCATTTCTCTTCTAGATGACACTGGATTTGCAAGTTAAGAAATTTGTACAAGTTGTACACGATTCTAAAATAACCTGAGATACTGCCACCACAGGAGTCATCCTAGATTAATGTTCTCATCTGCCCATTTGCTCTTAGAAACTAATTCTATCAGGAATAATTTTTTTTTTTAACTCTTGGTGGGCGTTTTTCCACTTCTTGTAGCCTGTGTGCTTTCTAGCAGAGGGACACAGTGGGATTCTATACAGATATGTGAATTGGATTTGGAACAGTTATAAAGGTGTTGGTTTAGATGCACTCTTTATTTTGAGGGCACTATTAGGAAGCTGACTTTTTATTTCTTGCCTTTGCGGTATTCGCTCATTCTTTCCTTCTGTGGGTTCTCTTGTTACAGTGGGATGTTTGAAGACAGTACCTTCGTGTACATGATAGAGCCGCTGGAGCTGACTCATGACGAGGTGAGCCTGACTGCCATGGGACATCAGTTTCCCTGTGGTGTTTCACTTTTTCAGCATCTTTGCCTTCGAGCAGTAAGAGAAAATGTAGATTTCAAAGTGTGCTTATACTTATTACCTTATTTCTAACTTAGAAGGGTCCCATGAGTTTTGAAGCTTACATTGCATGTGCCGTGCCCACATACCAATAAGGAATAATCAGAGGCATGCAACTAGGGTTTTCTGTAGCCAGGCCAGTTTCTTCTAGTCCACTGTGAGATCAGGAGTCGTTTCGTTTTGCAGTAGCCCTGCTCCTGCAAAACGAAATGGTAACCAACTTCCCTCTCACAGTCTCCTTTAGATAATTGTGGTTCTAACCATGTACTTAATTTCTGCTCCCTGAAAATGAGGGAATTTGATTATATGATACAAAGTGTAAGTTTCAAGATAGGGAAGAAAATAATGTTTAGTCATGGGCACACCAGTGTGACCTAGATAAGAAATCACATAATCTTGGTCATGTGGCTCACTAATAGAATGTGACCAAACCTAAAAGACATCAAATAGTGTATGGAGGGTGTTACTACTTGCTGGGAACTATTTTAGGTGTTAGGGATACATTAGTGATAAAATAGACATAGAACCTCAGCCTAATGGAGCTTCTAGTCTACAGGGGCAGATGGGAACACACAGGATGAACAAGTAATTTCGTGTGGCATTTTAAATAATGATGCTTGCTAAGGAGAGAAAATGAAGCCAGGGAGAGAGGAGAGTTAAACATTATGTGCAGCGAGCAGGGAAGACCACATGGAGAAGGTGTTTTGAATAAAGACCTTAAGGAGATTAGAACATTCTAGGAGATGTGCAAATACAAAAGGCTGTGAAGCAGGAGTGAGCCTAATGTGTTCAGGGAGCTTTGGGGGACATGGTGAAGTTGGAGAGGACTGAATAGGGGGAAGTGGCAGGAGGCCCTGAGAGGTAACAGTAGGGAAGTCAGATCAGTGAAGAGGACTGATAAAGGAAAAAAAAATAATATTTTGAGAATGACAGAGTCAGAATATTGCAGTCATTTGTTGGGGAGCAGAAAACATTTTTTTTTCTTAAAGTACATGGGAATATGGGATACCTTCCAAATCTGAGGCAGAAAAGTTACTAAATTGTAAATGGTTGCTGTTTGAATAAACCCGTATCATTTTTTTAAACCTAGTTACTTTCAAAGTTGCCAGATGGTAAAGAAAATGGAACCTAGATTAAGATATTTAGGTTAAGTAAAGTGTTATTCCCCTGACTCCATTTATAGACAAATAGTCCATATGCAGCAAAATTTTTGGACTCATTCAGGAAAAATAAAATCACTTTGATTTTTGGCTTTGATTAATGCCCTCTTATCCTAAAAACAAAACCCCAAAGAACAAACAATCCAAAATAATAATTCTCTAAGCCTTAGAGTTTTAAAAATATGTAAATGAGATAATTTTACAATGCATCCCTAATAGGGTAATTTTGCAGATTCGGTGATTTAATAAATGTATGTTATGGTGCATGTTAAACTGCTGAAAAGGTTTGTGTGTATGTAAACTATGATTATCATAATGTTTAAAGAACTGCTTTCATGTTGTTAGGCCCATAATTATATAATACAGGAGCTGATTGTTACATGCTTATTATCTTCTCTTTTTGCCTGCCTTCCTACTGCCTGCCTTTTGTTCATGTAATGGTTTGTTCTCGTCCTCACCATGGGTAGAGGGAGAGGAACAGTGTTTGAAGCTTAAAAAATTGTGTTGCTGATCCAGTTGTGAATTTTATTACTCTAGATTTCTTTTCACCTGTTATTAGAATCAAGTGTTTACTTGAATTTGAATTTCTTTTTTTTTCCCCACATTTTTTTGTTTGTTCTTTTTAGATACACATGGCAGTGGAGTATATTTTAACCTATTATATATACATGGAGTATAACTTCCCATTTTTGTGGTTGTATTGGTGTGGAGTTACCCTGGTCATATATTCATATGTGAACATGGGAAAGTTATGTCCGATTCATTCTACTGTCCTTCCTATTCCTATTCTCACTCCCTTTCCTTCATTCCCCTCTGTCTAATCCAATGAACTTCTGTTCTTCCTGCCCACCTGCCCTTATTGTGTGTTAGCATCTGTATATCAGAGAGAACATTCAGCCTTTGGTTTTTTGGGGATTGGCTTATTTCACTTAGCATGATACTCTCCACTTCCACCCATTTGCTGGCAAATGCTATAATTTCGTTCTTCTTTATGGCTGAGTAATATTGAATTTGGATTTCTTTTCTTTTTTTGGGGGGGTACTGGGGATTGAACTCAGAGGTACTTGACCACTGAGCTACATCTCATCCCTATTTTGTATTTTATTTAGAGTCAGGGTCTCACTGAGTTGCTTAGTGCCTGCCTTTGCTGAGGCTAGCTTTGAACTTGCCATCCTCCTGACTCAGCCTGCCAAGCCACTGGATTACAGGCATGTGTCACCACACCCAGTGAATTTGGATTTCTTTATGTCCATATTATTTTTATTAATTTTACTATGCTTTGTAATAAATGATACAGAAAGAATATTTCCATTGGAAATCCATGTTCTATCACAAGGAAAGTATAAATAGTAAAATTCTTCATTATTTTCTTTTATGTAATCTGTGAAGAAAGCTCTCCTTTATAAATATTTTTCTGATTATTAAATTAATATAGGAAATTTGGAAAAGCAAAGGAAATACTTAATTAAATAGTATCTATCCATCCTCAAAAATAACTTATCTTTATTTTTCTGCATAGATTTGTCCTATTTTTCAATGATATATTTCCAAACTTTTTAAAATAAATTGATTGGATAATGGTGATGATGATGATGATTGTTGCTGTTGCCATTTCTGGGACCCAACCCAGGGCCTCACCCTCTGCCACTGAGCTATATTCCCAGCCTTTGGATCATTATTTTACAATATAATTTAACTCAAAGTATCTCTGAGTCTCAATATCTTTACTTGTTAAATAAGGATAAAATATATACTATGTGTATATATTTTAAATTAGGAATAAATTAGGTAATATGTATTTAAATATTGCCTGGCACCTACTATCTTCTCAGTAATGAAAGCTGTGTTAGTCAGCTTTTTGTCACTGGGACCAAAACACCCAACAAGAACAGCTTAGGGAAGGAAAGTTTATTTTGGCTCATGGTTCTAGAGGTTTAGTCTATGGTTGGCCAACTCTATTACTCTGATGAGATTGAACATCATAGCGGAAGGGTGCGATAAAAGAGCTCAATTCATGGCAGCCAAAAAGCAGAGGGATGGGGAAGGGCCACAGGGAAGCTGAACTCTTCTAGGGCATGGCCCCATTCACCTACCTCCTCTAGACACACCCTACAGGCCTACAGTTACCACCCACTCCATGCCAGCTAGGATGGACCCATTAGGTGGCAGCACTCATAATCCAGTTATTTCACCTCCAGACATTCCTGCATTAACGCACAAGGTTTTGGGGGACACTGCATATCCAAGCCATAACAAAAGCTAATAGTAATAGTAATGGTAATAAATCATTCATAAAAGTGTAATTTATAGGCCAAATGACATGAGTATTTTCAAGGTTTCTGATAGACATTGTTAAATTTTCTCTGAAACTATGATACCAATTTCCTTCCACAAACAATGTGTGAAGAATGCTTTTTCCTTGCAACAATAATTAACTATGGATATGACAATTTTTAAATCTTTACTAACTTAATGGTAGAAATTGGCGTATCATTCATTTTAAATTTAGGTTTTGAAAGAATATTAAAATACTTAACATTCAGCATTTTCATATGTTTATTGACCCTTTGTGTTTATTTCTTGAGAATTTCCTACTCATAGCTTTGAAGAAGGTAAGGCTTAAAAAATAGCTAATAATTAAAGCTCTGCTTTTATCTAAACAGGGATATTGGAAGATGCTTTATTTTATTTAAAATTACCATTTCAATGAGACATATACTTTTCATTTTTGATAGCTTAAAGTTTGACATACATGTTTCTGTTTTAGGAAGGACATCAGAGAAAGTTCTCACACCATTCCATAATAACTTGTTCACATCTTGCTTTTTTTATTGCCTACCATTGTTTTCATTTCAGAAAAGCACAGGTCGACCACATATCATCCAGAAAACCTTGGCGGGACAATATTCCAAGCAAATGAAGAATCTCAGTAAGTTTTAATTAAAATAGCCATTCTAGTTTATGTGGTTGGACTTGGTGGAACTCTGCAGACACTCAGGCCAGACATGCGGGCTTGCTGGAAAGTGGAATTACTCTGAGTTCTGGGGGTGAGACTGTGGAAGGCAATGGAGTGAACCGAGAGTCATTTTGATGGAAAAACTGAAATATAAACCCCTGGGGTAAAACTGCACTGGGAACCAGAGAATGTGATCGAACTGAGAAAAGAGATTCACACCAAGAACCATCCTTAAATTTTCCTAATGTGTATCTCTTTGTCCAACTCTTATCACCTCCCTCTTAGGCTCTGCTTCTGAGGCATCATGAGCGTGCTCATGTTGGAAGAGGCTGCTTTTGAATTTGTGGGGTTACATGATGCTATTCCTGTATATTTGTGTCAGAAGTCTTTAATAATTTATGCAAAAGCTTATGTCATACATTATGTTTAATTCTAAAATGAATGAAGCATAGTAGAATTCTCTCAGATGTTCAGATATTATCATGTGGTTGTAGGCCAAATATATATTTCTAGTGAATCTTGAACACCCTGTTTTTCATGATGTTTGGAAAAAAACACATGTTTGAACTCTCTTTTTGGCCATGAGGGTGTGAAATGTTTAATGAACAGTGTACTCTTTTTCTCCTTAGTTTATCCCATTTTTGTGATGACTTATCAAGCTGCTTGCTCTTCCTTCACATATTTTGAAAACATCCACTGGAACGCAGCCAAGCATAATTTTGGTGTTCATTTTTCTCTTACACAGGTACAGAAAGCAACAACCAGTGGCCCCTTCTGTCTGAATTACAGTGGCTGAAAAGGAGGAAGAGAGCCGTGAATGTGAGTGTGACTTTGAGCCACTCGTGGGGCTGTCTACCTTAGGTTGTGCGCCTGTCCTGTGCAGTAGCTGTGTCCCTAGAACAGTTTTGATTTGGGAAATTTTCTCTTCAAAGCAAAACACGAAGGAGAAAACCCCATGACTTATCAGCATGTTGCTTTTTATATATCCCTCCCTGTTAGTTATTCAAACTGATTTGTGTCCTATGAACCCCCGATGTTATATAAATGTATTGGTTTTGCTCTATATCAAAGTATCTTCTAAGGAAAATCATAGTATTTTTTTTTGTTGTTGTTGAAGGTACAGGACGATTTCTTGCAGGTTGGGCTGGAGGTGATATGGCTTATATAGCATCACATAAAACATTTTTTGTCAACAAAAATGCAGGAAGAGTTAGGTTTTGAAACATTGTCTAATTATGTTTATGTGTATTTCTTACAAATTAAGAACTTAGTTATAACAAACTTTGAAGCTGGATGTGTTTTTTCAGAAAAGAATGGAATGAATCTATTTGAACACTAGTGATATGACAGTTACTAAATAATTACATGATTAACAACTATTGTGTACCTCACACATATTGATAAATATAGAGGGGTTTTGTATCTGAAATTATGTTCCTCGTCTTTTTCATAATAGATTAGAAAGCCATAATGATGGGGACTGTTTAGTAATTACATGGTGGGTACCATGTAACCGAGAATTAATTCCACAGCTTATAGATTGCATGGTAATTTACTAGATAACTTAATGGGTAATTATAGTGAAAATTGCACATTTTAGATAACGTTTTCCTGAATGAATTTTTTTGTGAAAAAATTAGACCACCAGCCCTCAAAAACTTAGTTCAAGGTTAAAGCCTTTCTTTTATGAGCCTGTGTTGGTATTATGGTGATTATAGATACACACTTTTTATTCTTAGAAATTTCTTTGTAGTTACTCTCGAAGAGGCTGTTGGCAGTAGCATTTTATATAGGCTTTGCTTTCCCTATGGTCTACCACTTAATTGATCAATGACTGTGTATGAAAAATAAATAAGTCTAAATGAGGGCTTACTCTTAAAAGATTTTCTGGCAATAATTAAAATTTAGAAGAATTTAGAATACAATGATTTTCAATGTTTGTTCCTTCCAGAAGTTGTGTCATTCAGAACTGGTACATTATTATTAGAATTGCACTCCAGAGAAGCTAATGTTTCTGTTTATCTAAATAGATACTGTTTCAGATATTCTGGGAGGTAATTAAAATTTGTTATCCATATGAAATGAATTTTAAGTAGATTCTCTTTGACACTTTAAGTAGATTGAATATTTTTGATTACATTTTAATGCCAAAGAAATTGATAATTTACTAATTTTGATAGAATTGTGCTATACATTATTGTATGGAATAATTTTGTATTTAAAGCCATCTAAAACTAAAATGGGCTCATGATAATATAGTTCCTTTCTGAATACTGGAGTGTT
This sequence comes from Marmota marmota marmota, assembly GCF_001458135.2. Taxonomy (NCBI): domain Eukaryota; kingdom Metazoa; phylum Chordata; class Mammalia; order Rodentia; family Sciuridae; genus Marmota; species Marmota marmota. The sequence continues at coordinate 25,578,516 of NW_026000005.1, forward strand.
TAATAATACTTCATAGTCACCTATAAAATTTTTTTTCCTTGACCAATTTCCAGATTTCTGATAGAGTTCTCTACAACTGAGCATTAGAGAAATTTTGTGTCAATCACTATTCTTATCAAATATTTTTATTTTTAACAGCCCTCTCGTGGTGTATTTGAAGAAATGAAATATTTGGAGCTTATGATTGTTAATGATCACAAAACGGTAAGAATACAGAATCACCAAGTTTTATACCCAATAGCTTACTTGAGTACATTTGTTAATTACTAAAACCAAGATATTTAGACATTTTACTTTTTTTTTTTTTTTGAGCATTAAAAGACTTGATTTCTTGGTATTTGGAGACACTGACTGGGTTTTATAGAATTTCCACAACTCTAAAAACTTTTCCTCTATTTAATAGGGATTATAATGGATAGATTTAGTATTTGACATCTTTCACTTGACTTTATTAAAAAGTCTCTTTCCTGCTGGGCGTGGTGGTACAAACCTATAATCCCAGTGGCTAGGGAGGTTGAGGCAGGAGGATGGCGAGTTCAAAGCCAGCCTCAGCAAAAGCAAGGAACTAAGCAACTCAGTGAGACCCTGTCTCTAAATAAAATACAAAATAGGGCTGGAGATGTGGCTCAGTGGTTGAATGCTCCTGAGTTCAATCCCTGGTACCAAAAAAAAAAAAAAAAAGTCTCATTTCCTACTTTTCTTCATCTATGCCTTTGAACACTGCTTTCTATTCTATTTCTTGCCTTTGTTCTGCTAATGTGTTATTTTTAGCTTATTATTTGTGAATAAATGTAATAAATAAGCAAGTATAATAAAGGTCTATCTAAAGAGACTATCTGAACCAATGAATTATTTCACTGAACAATGGAAAGCTGAATAATCTCTATTGTTAGCTCTGTGGAAGTACAGTATCTTTGGATGTGTCATTTCAGTAACACTTAAAGGAAATATGAGAAACACCCATCACTCTCCATTTACCTCTCTTCAAATTGAAGTCAAAACTCTTAACTGTACTCTACCTAACCATTTCCTTGATAAAATGCCTGGGTGAAAGCCCAGGACTCGTGGAAGACCCTCTAGGCTGCTATGTCCAATACTAGTGGTATGTGATAAATTGTAACACCCAGTTCCCGGGCAAAAAGCACTGATTTACATAACATTTGCTGATCTCCATAATGTAAATAAATAGTCAGACTTTGGTTGATTTCAGGCTACCAAGGTGAGATCATTAATTGAAGGGAGCTGGGAGAGGTTGGGTCCAGGTGGCTCTTGTGTGCTGCTGGGCGCTGGCGCCAGCACTACTCCACACTCCCCTAACTGTTTAGGCCACTGTTATTTCTGTCATAGTTATGTAATTTAATTCTAAAAATTGCATATGTTAAGAGTACTTGTTTTTATGAAAATGAAGTTGCCTTTATGGAAAGACTTTATAAAGATGAGAATCTTTTTAAAAATGTTTGAAAGTCAGATACGGGTAAAAACCTTGTAAAAGGTAGGAACAAAAATTCAGATTGCTTTGCACATATCTTTAAGTCTTTATTTTACTCTAACTAAAACCAATGTTAGATTGGTAGATTATATGATAATGTTGTTTCTTGTAAAGTGACAACTTGAAGTTCCAATTAGTAGACCCTATTTGAGAACTCCTTTTAAAGCTTGTATTTAAAAAAAAAAAGACTTATATTTAAACATTTGGGTCTCCTATTTAATGGATGTTTAAATTAATTATCAAATAACAATTCAGTTATATTGAATATGAAGCTTTCCATAGAATTTCTCTTAGTTTTGTATGTGGATTTATTTTCTATGCCAGTAGGCTTTAAATACATTGCTTGAGATGTGACAATTAAGAAGCAGAATTTGGGCCTGGGGTTGTGGCTCAGTGGTAGAGCACTGGCCTAGCATGCATGAGGAACTGGGTTCGATTCTCAGCACCACATACAAATAAATAAAATAAAGGTCCATCAACAACTTAAAAAAATTAAAAAAAAAGAAGCAGAATTTATCAGACTTACATACAATTCAGAAGTGGTCTTCCCTGGTGAGAAGGAAAACCAGATAGATATGTAGGCAGTGATTTCAGGTAATAGAGACTAAAATATGAGCTTCTGTAGGACCTTAACAAGGTAATCTTCTCATCTAATTATTTTTATTGATTGGAATACTGAGATTTTTTTTCCAGCAACTTCTCAAATCTGAGCACTGTGGCATGTTTTTTGAACTTATGGCTTTAGAAGCCTACGCTTGCCAGCCACAGTAGTGCATGCCTATAATTCTAGTGACTCTGGAGACTGAGGCAGGAGGATCACAAGTTCAAGGCCAGCCTCAGTAATTTAGTGAGAGCCTAAACTACCATAGCAAGAACTGTGTCAAAATAAAAAATAAAAAGCGTAGCTGGGGATGTAGCTCAATCTTCTGCTACCTTCCACCTGCCAACAAAAAGCCTAAGTTTTCCCTAAAGCCCCATTATGCAAATACTTTTAAAGCAGTGTATATAATAATTAAAATGTATGTAATTCCTTTTATTGTACAAAGTACATTCCTAAATAATCAGTAATCTATGTAATCGGTTCTCAAACCTTGACTTGCAATTCCAAATCTCTTGTTCTACCATACTATGTATAAAAAGTACACAAGGCTGTCAATCGGAGAGTAGCTTTCAGTAATTCTACAACATAGAAAACTTAAAAAAATTTAGATATTGTTTATATTAAATTTATTCATTTAGTTTTTGAGGTGCTGGGAATTGATCCCTGAACCTAGTGCATGCCCTCAGATGCACTACGCCACTGAGCTATGCCCCTAGCTGCCCTGAATTTATTTTTTTCATCTTTTAAAATGTTGAACATTTGTATAATCTTATCTTTTTTATTTATAATTTTTTAGTTGTAGTTGGACCCAATACCTTTATTTTATTTATTTATATGTGATGCTGAGGATAGAACCTAGTGCTTTGCACATTCTAGGCGCGCACTCTGCCACTGAATCACAACCCCAGCCCCTATATAATCTTATCTTTATCTTACATGTAAGGAAATAGCACTCTTCTTAAAATGTTGCTTTATACATAGAAAACTTCTGTAGAGTATATTGTATATTCTGTGATAAAGTTACCTTTTACGGCTATCACTATTTTTTGTTCAAAATTCAATTTTTTACCAATAAATATTGGTAATTCATCTTATTTTAATTATTATTAAAAGGGTAAAGGCTGAAAATTGAATATTTTCATGAATATTTTCTAAAAATATTTTCTTAGTTGTAAATGGACACAATACCTTTGTTTTAGTTACTTTTATGTGGTGCTGAGGATCGAACCCAGGGACTTACACATGCTAGGCAAGCAGTTTATCTGTTTTTAAAACCAGAAATAAAGAACTGTAATGTGAACTGATATATAGAGGAAATACATGTTAATTTTTTTTCAAAGCTTCTGGTTTGGGGTGGAAATAATGCCTGAGGTAGAAAGAAATTACTTAAGATGTTTTCTATTCTTTAAAGAAATATTACTTCTAGAATAACAAAACTAAATATTATTCTTTTTCTTCAAGAACATTACATTCTTCTGTAATTCTATATTTGATAGTCTCAAATGAGTGTGTCATTTTATAAGAATATTTTTCTTTTTAGAAAAAGATCCCTTTTTGAGGTGAAAATAGTTTTTAGATATGATTGCCACAAAGAGGTAGTAAATTAAAAAACATGGATTGGAGTACTTAAATTCCCATGTTGAAAGTGAAATTGAAGCAGAATATCTGATCCATCTATTTTTTAATGTCTAGAGATTTGCCATTGGGATTTAGAATAATCATCCCACGGAAAACACTCATCTTACAATGTTTACTGTGTGAGGCAGCAGTTATCTGATAACTCTTACCTTAGGGTTGAAAATAAGTTCGAATTTAAATTTTTTTCAAAAGGCAAATCTCTTAAGGTTTCATTTGTTCAGGAAGTAAAAGCAAATTTACCAGTTTAAATGTAAATTGTTTTCAGTGATCTGAAAACGTGAAGGTACATTTTATCATAATAGGAGACTGAACATTTTTCTTTATTTGCGAAATTAGTTCTCATTCATGCAGGAAATAGAAACATTTTGCCTATATTTGCATTCAAGCTTACCTCTAATTCACAGTAACCTAATATTGACTGCCTGAAAAATGTACATATCTTATTTGGAGCAGGCATCACGCTATCAGAGGCTTTCAATTAGAAAGAAAAATCCATCAATTTCGTAGAAAGCATCTTAGTACCTGGATGGCGGAACCTAATTTGTGCCAATTACAGCTTTGATAAGAGTCTATAAACATCTCTTTGAACCACTTAAACTAAAACTAAATATTACAAACCCTATTCTAAGAGAAAATTGGTTGAGATATTTTAAAGTGCATGAAAATCAAGTGTTTTGCTTCCATTTTTTTTTTTTTTGCTTCCATTTTTTTTTTTTTTCTGTATTCTTAAGTGGGAGCCAATAAGTGCAAATGGGTGATGATCATTCAAATATTTTTTAATGTATACCTCATTTAGTTTTCCCTACTTTAAAAGCATAGGTACATAATTTATATGTACCTAAAAATTACAAATTCTCATCAGTAATTATGATTTGCTGGGAATATATATGAACTATTTAAAAATAATTGTTAACTGAACAAGTTTATCTTCTGTCTTAACCTGGAGTGGGCTTTGAATTTCAACCATGTGATCTTAGATGAGTTATTTGGGGATAATAAAATTACTTTCATAGAGTTTTTTAAAAATTTATTTTTAATTTTTTTTTTTAGTTGTAGTTGGACACAATACCTTTATTTATTTATTTATATGTGGTACTGAGGATTGAACCCAAGGCCTGGAACGTGCTAGGCGAGTGCCCTACCACTGAGCCACAACTTCAGTCCCCTTTTGTAGAGTTTTGAGGAGCAAATAATGGTTGTAGGAGAAACTCTTATCATAGTTCCTAATAAATTCTAGGTGCTCAATTAAATAGTGCTTCAGGTTAATAAATCTAGTGGTCACTGTTCTATCTTTATTTTACTCTCTCAGCAACATTAGACAAAATTACTCTCTTTTATTGAAACATTTTCTTCCTCTCTTGTCGTCTATGACATGACAGCTCTTCTACCTCAGTGGCCATTTGTTTTAAACCTGACTCCTAGAATCATGGGAGTGCCCCAAGGCTAGGTTCAGAGCTCCCATTCCATACTCCCTGAGTGACAACTTCTAGCCTCAAGGCTTTAAATAGTATCATGACTTTAAATTCTTAACTCTCTACTTTATATTTCTAGCCTTCTGAATTCCATGCTCCTGCGTCCAACTGCCTGCTTGACATTTGTACTTCAATATTGAGTAGGCATTGGGCTGGGGATGTGGCTCAAGCGGTAGCGCGCTCGCCTGGCATGCGTGTGGCCCGGGGTTCGATCCTCAGCACCACATACAAACAAAAGATGTTGTGTCTGCCGAAAACTAAAAAAATAAATATTAAAAGTTCTCTCTCTCTCTCTCTCTCTCTTTCTCTCTCTCTCTTAAAAAAAAAAATATTGAGTAGGCATCGCCCATTTAACACCTCTCAACCAGAACCTGAAGGGTTTATATGTGTCCACCGCAAGTTCCAGTGCCGAAAACTTAATCCCAATATTCACGTGTCAGTGGTATTTGGAGGTAGGGCCTTTGGGAAGCAGTTAGGGGTTAAGTGAAGTCATGAGGGCTGCCCCCTCCCCCAGTGGCATTAGTGGCTTCCTAAGATGGGGTAAAGGGACTGGAGCTGGTGTGCTTACTCTCTCACCATGTGGTGTCCTCTGTCCTTATGATGTAGCAACAAGGCCCTCACCAGATGACAGACAGGTGCAGGAACCACGTGCTCAGGAAGTCTCTCTTCTCTCTACATCAACTCAGGCATTTAGTTGGACCACAGAACATAGACTCAGTTTCCTAATCCTAAACTTCTCTTTCCTACTTTCATTATCTAAAAAAAAAAAAAAAAAAAAAAAAAAATTTTT
>NW_026000005.1:25585223-25588483 GCF_001458135.2 Marmota marmota marmota
AAAAAAAAAAAAAAAAAAAAAAAAAAAAAAATCTTTTAAATTGGTTCTTCTTAGTTATGCATGACAATAGAATTCATTTTGATAAAATTATATAGGTATGGGTTATGTCTTATTCTAATTAAAAGAACCCATTCTTGTGGGTGGGGGCACAGTGGTGGGATTCACCTAGGTGTTTGCTATCACAGTTTCCCATCTATTCAGGTTCACAGCCTGTGCCACCTTTTCTTCCTGTCCTGACTCACCTTCTACATCCTTTGGACCTGCAGGTCTTGGCATTTCTACCTTCATAATGCATCTCAAGGTCATCTACTTCTCTCTGCTGCTGTTTGCCTTCATTACTTTTTATCTGGACGATTGCAGGTGAAAAGGGGACGGTTTCTCCAAAGCTCCGTCTGCTTCCATTCTTGATCTTCTCTAATTCACTCATCACACAGCAGGTTGAGTGATCTTTCTCAAAAGAAAATCAGAAACTTGAAAATTACAAATAAGAAATAAATGGAAAAAACATGGTGTTTGGTAGATTTTAAAAAGACCTTATTGGGGCTGGAATTGTGGCTCAGCTGTAGAGAGTCACCTAGCACATGCAAGGCCCTGGGTTCGATCCTCAGCACTACATAAAAATAAATAAATTATACACACACACACACACACACACCTTAGTAGTGTTTTAAACTTGCAAGTCATGTTTTCTATGACCATTATGCTATAAAAAAGATATCTCTAAAATGGATAAATTGATATTCAGAGCAAGATAAAATTCTTCTTAACAGGTATGTAACACCACTGCTTTAGAATAGGTGTCACCTAATATTTTTCTGTTCTTTACGTGACATATGCTATTTAACCTCAAGATTTTTTGAAGTCTGCAATTCATTAGCTTTTAGTAACTTCACATTGTGTGTAATCATCACTATGTGTAGTTCTAACACATTTTCATCATCTCGAAGGAACTTAATATTGAGACTTTTCCTTTTACTCTTAAAAGGTATTTTTGAAAAATTTCAGCTTGTAGAATCTGCTAGGCAACTTAAAATGGCAAGCTATTTATAAAAATTTCTTTATACTAATTTGAAGTTTAAATCTGTTAAGATGTTTGAAAAATTTTAGATGAATGTGATATTTTATGACCCACTTATGTGCATACATTGAAACTGATTTTTAAAAGAATGCAATGAGACAATTTGGGCCCAATTGTGTTCCACAGTGGTAGTAATAACATGAACAATAGTAGCAATATTATACCAGTAGTTATGAATTAATGAACGCTACCTATGCTACCTATAGCAATATATGAATCAACTTATTACACATTTATCATGCAGCCTCTGTGTTCCCAGTGTTCTAAAAACAGGCATCAGATTTAATTTAAAAACACTTAGCCATACCTTTTTGTGGTTGTTATTGTTTCAAAACCATAGTCACAGGAGTTGAAAGAGAAAGAAATCAAGGGGGTCTGGCAAATCTGTAGGGTAAAGGAGAAAAAAGAATATCATGATTTCCCAATGTGAAAATATTTTAAATCTTTATGAAAGACACATTATTTTCATCATTATAATTGAAGACAGGTTTAAAAGACTTGTGGTACAAATCTGAATTGGAGTTTTTAAGTATATGTGCAACATATGTGTATATGTTAAAAAATATATGTATTAAATATACGTATCCCCCCACCCCCCGCAGAGTTATAAGTTATGATGGCCTCATGGACCAGTAGAGGGCATGGTTTTCCCATGGCAGACCTCAGCTTTCCTCTTAATGACCTGTTCAGCAAAATGCACTACTCCTGGCTAAAAGCATAGCCCTCCTGATGTTGTTGTAGAATGATTCTATTAATTTGCTTTTCTTTATTTACTTTAATAATCGTAAACGGCCGTCAGTGCACTTACTTTTATGTCTCCTCTTGTCTGACTGCAAGCACTCAGAGGTGAAGGTTTCCTTTGGAGGTAACATTTCCTGTAGGGATCCTGCTTTCCATGTCATGGGCACTGTCTGAGGTGCTGCATGAGGAATTTTCTTGATTCATGTGTGGCCTTGAGTGTTAGGTGAGGGAAATGACCAATGAAGACTAAATATTTTGGTCTGTGCTCTTTATAAACTGTGAAATGTCATTTCAGTGAAAACAAAGGGTTGAATTGGTAGACATTAAGACAATTAAAAATCTACTCTCAGGGATAAAGCTTCTCACACCTTTCCATCACCTAGAATATCCTGGTGGGTGTTTTAGAGTTTTATTGCCTAACACACACACACACACACACACACACACAGAGAGAGAGAGAGAAACACCATATTCAACATGGCACAAACCAAATTTTGTATTTTTGATCCTCATTTTTACTATTGTTAAGATATTTCTGCTTTTATGGAATTTTGAAATCTATCATCAAATTATAATTAGGCAGTGACTGATTTGGACATCTTCTTTCCCCCCCCCAGTATAAGAAGCATCGCTCTTCTCATGCACATACCAACAACTTTGCAAAATCTGTGGTCAACCTTGTGGATTCTGTAAGTACCCCAGTTTTCTTAAACCTATTTTAACGGAGATGGCACAGTTTATATCTCTATCTCTGTTTGCTGACTTGTTTTCTTAGCTGTTTCCTAGGCAAAAGTAAAAATGCAATCATTAAGTTTGTCTGGCTAAGAAATTTTAGGGTAGTCTGCTTCAGAAGCAGTAGTGTTATCAGAGTTACAGGGAGTTACTGAGTATTCTCAGAATTCCAAAGCTGCACTAGCATTGCTTCCTTTAAACCTCTATTTACTTATTTTTATTCATTATTATTCAAATTGTGTGTATTTATGGTGCAGTGTTATAATATGCTACATGTTTACAATGTGCAATGGTCAAATCAGGGTAGTTAACATTTCTATCTCCTTAAACATGTAACTTTTTTTTCTTTAGCATGTAATAAATGTATAGTCTTGCTTCTAAGCAATATCTAAACCTTAGTATCACCAGAGTCTATAAGGGACAAAAAACAATGGATAAAATTAGCTACCCTAAGGAGTAAAAATTATACTGACAAGTAGAATTTTGTTAATAAAATTAATTCTATTTTTTTTTAGAATATGTGGCGTTAGAAAAGAAGAACTAATAGATTGAGGCAGAGTGTGTTTGGAAAATATAGATAATAGAAAAATAATTTTAAAGGGAACAAATTTGTTACCTTAGTATTCTCATTAGTGAAATGTTTCAGACTTTATTTCTAGATGACAGAATTAGGTGCAAGTCTCAAATAAAACTAATTTGAAATATATAT
>NW_026000005.1:25588499-25722909 GCF_001458135.2 Marmota marmota marmota
CCTTGAAAGGCTTCTAATTCTTCAAATCCTTACTATTGTTATGTTCCCTCACCCCCGCCCCATTTTATGTTACAAAGAGTGATTGTTAAGATTTTCTTCCTTTTTCTGCTTTGGGTAGGAACTCTGTAGAGCTGGATATTAAGCATTCTGTTCCAATGAATAATTCAATTTGACTAGCATACATTAAATATAGCATGCTACTTTATATATTGTAATGCAAAATGCTATTTTGTTCAGCTAAATGCATTTTTATCTGATATTTATTGTATGTTCCTTCTTAATAGTGAAAAAAATCTTTTATAACTTGCTGAGCATCTAAGTGATATTTATTGACTCCAAGGAGCTGCCTTCTTTTCTGCCTTTTAAACAAACTAAGAACCTCCAGCCATATGAATTCTCATAACATACATTATGCATACCTAGCTTATGTTATGTGCCTGGTGGCCACTGAGGAAATGAATAATATGAATGGATGTGCATAGAATGTATAATATAAAGTTAAGCTTGAACCTCTGAGAGCCAGTGTACACCTGGTCGATTAATTTTAATTTCAGGTCTTGTCAATCTTCTTAGAGGAAAGTTGTTAAGTGAGAATGAAAAAGAGAATCATAAACACATCATTTTCCCTGAAAAAGCTGTTTACTTGGTAGCACGTCTTTGTTAGTCATTTCAGCATGACTGAACAGAGTCACATCTTGCAAAGTGTCATTGCCATATAAGGTTCTGGAGCTGATCACTAATTTTTAAAAGACATTACGCTTAACTCAGTTTTATGTAGAGTCGTGATAGCTTCAATTTGACAATGGCATCCTGATGGTCCCCTTCAGTGTGTTCACAGATCAGCCATTGTTTTCTTAATTCGTTGGCAAATAAGACAAAATGGAAGCACTCACTGAAGTTGCTTAATTGTGTAAGTTATTTGGTTTGGGGGCCAAATGTAGAGAAACAGAGGAGAAGGGTGACAGTCTAAATATTGGGAGTGATCCTCCCTGTGTCGAGGGTGAGGTGGCTGATATAAATCTGCTCTTTTCCTCTTCTGATCTCAGCTCTGTGATTGCTTCCCTGTATTATTTTACTTTTCATATAACATGGCTCCAAGGACAAGCCAGCCACTGTTCGTTGGCCTGTACCAATCCTGCAGGAGTAACTGGTTATATTGCACTTAGAGCCACTCCGTCACACTCAGCCTGTTGCCTCCTACGAGGTTTGAAAGGGGATTTTTATGAACCCTGTTCTCAATTTATGTCCTGACTTTAGAATCTTGACATCCCTACACCTGACTCTCTATACCCTCGTGAAATGCTAGGCCACCAAATGTACAGATCGGGTGGAAATAACCTTATATGAGATAAGGTGATGTGGGACTGACTTATATAGTTATTCTTTCTTTCTTTTTGCTCTTGGGAAAGAGAAAGGAAAAGCAGTTTCTCTGTGATGAGCTAATTCTGACCCCGTGTTCTCTCACCTCCCCCTTCCTGTCCTTCCGCTGACTCTGACTCACTGATCGTGCATGTTTGACCCAGTGTTTTCCTCCTGCACCTGTCCTGTTGTATACCATTAGATTTACAAGGAGCAGCTCAATACCAGGGTTGTCCTGGTGGCCGTAGAGACCTGGACTGAGAAGGATCATATTGACATCACCACCAATCCTGTGCAGATGCTCCATGAATTCTCCAAATACCGGCAGCGTATCAAGCAGCATGCTGACGCCGTGCACCTCATCTCGTATGTACCTGTTTAGGCTTCTGTTATAGTCTTCAGTTTGACCTTTGTCTTTATTCCTTTGTGGTGTCAGTTAAATTATGTATCAGAAAATAGTGACTTGAACAAGACTGCTGTTGGTGCCCCTCTCCATTATCTAGGAAGCATAGTGGTAGGATCCCAGTGCTGGGATCCCAGTGCTGGTTCCATGGCCATAAGCTCTACCTTCAGAGAATATAACTTCCATCCTCAAGGTCAAGTCACAACCCAAGATGGCTGCTGGTGCTCCAGCCTTCCTTACGGGCAGTTGAGTCAACTTTTGTAAAGGACATTTCCTGAAAGTTTGGATGCATCAATTTCACCAGCAAATCTTTTGCTAGATCTTAGTCACATGGCCAAAGGCTAGGAAAAATGGTCTTTGATGAACCACCAAATAATATAATTGAGTTTCCTCACCAAGGAGGAGGAGTACTATGCTTTCTTTCTTCCTGTAACAAGCTGTTACCTTCCCTGCTTATAGTGAAGACAGTCTTCTAACATTCTTCCTAGAATCAAACCAACCAGTGTACTCCTTATTCTCCCCATCTTCATCCTTTTCTTTCAGTCTTTAATTATCAATTTATAATGATCAGTAATATTCTGTAGAACTACTAGATACTCTCTTCTAGAAAAGGATCCAGAGCTGTGGTCTGTTAATCTCTGTATCTTTAATTCCTGTGCTGGTACTTGATGCTTGCTTGGTGCTCAGTTAATGCTGGCTCAACTGAGATTGTTTTATACACCATAAAGGTATTTTGGCAACATAAGTTTAAAGTGTATTTAAAAATACCATTTTTATTTCCTAAGGAGGATGGTTTTGGGGTGTTCAGTGTAGGAGAGTAGACATGTTTAGGGAGCCATTATATGGGAGCCATTACATTGGTTTTCTAACAGCATTTTTTCCCTTAAGGCGCGTGACATTCCACTATAAGAGAAGCAGTCTGAGTTACTTCGGAGGTGTCTGTTCTCGCACAAGAGGGGTTGGTGTGAACGAGGTAAATTTTGTCAGTTTTCCTTAAGCAAAAATTTTTCTTTGCATATGCTCACTTTCTTCTTTAGGGCCAGTTTACATTCCTTCTCATGCTTGTTTTAAATTCTGGTGTTGAGAACGTGGCATGAGTGGCTTAGATTAATCCAAAATAGATGGTAGGATTCATGATGATATCCTTGGGGTATGATAATCATAGTTTTGCATACTTATCAGGTAAATGCAAGCTGAAAACCAGCTTGGGAGGTTTTAGGTGTCTATAGAGAAGATGTTAAATTTTTATAAGCTTTTTAATCCTTTTCTTATAATTTTTAAAGTTACAGTGTGCTCTTCTGTCCATGTTAGATTAAATTCATTTAAATCAAAGAATTTACAGTAGTATTGTGGGTTTTTTTCTCCCTATGCATATTTATTCATCTTTATGCCTTCTACCTTCCAATCTGTAGAATGAATCAAAACAAATATTTTCTTAATATCATTGTTTGTATTTTGATACCTTTATTTTTATAAAGAAGATTCTTAGTTGGCCAAAGTACCTCAAAAAGCCTAACCAACTATATCTAAATTCTCATCAGTACTAGAATATGTTTTATCACGTTATCCTGATAGCCATCATTCAGTGGGGACCTCTTGTGACATAGTTGTACTAAGTTGAATTTATTCTTGGCTTGATATGGGCTGAGTCAGAGACTAATTTTTTGGGACTTGTCATTATATTTCCATGATAGAGCTTGTTTTGAATGCCCTGAGAGTTCCCTCTTAGGAGGAAGGGCCTTTTGCTTCTTGGGCCTAATTGCAGGGAAGAAGTGAGAGGGAGCATAGGCCATCTTTAGATGTTGTGAGGTTCTGCATAGGGAGTTGAGATGATATGTGGTAACAATTAAGAAATAATAACTAGCTTTGTGCACTCTCTCAAATGTTTCCCACACACTTTCAACTCTGAAAAACAGTATGGTCTTCCAATGGCAGTGGCACAAGTATTATCACAGAGCCTGGCTCAAAACCTTGGAATCCAATGGGAACCTTCTAGCAGAAAGCCAAGTATGTACATTGACCTTCTCACTCACTTTTGTGGGCCATTCTTCTGTATAATGCATGTCTGGGTAACACATATTTTTCATTCTGAAGCCATTATAAGTTTACTTGTACCATATCTCCTTCCTCTAAAACATTTTTAAAACAAGCAACTTAAGATAATTCTTAATCTAGTCCCCAGCTGGTGTCCCAAGATGGACACTACTGCAACTAAATATGGTGGAGGAAGGGGAGGGGAGGAGGCATGGGGGCAGGAAAGATGGTGGAATGGGATGGACATCATTACCCTAGATACATGAATGACTGCACATATGGTACAGTGCTACTTCATGTACAACCAGAGAAATGAAAAGTTGTGTTCCATTTGTGTACAACGAATCAAAATGCATTCTGCTGTCATATATACCTAATTAGAATAAATAAATAAATTTAATTTTAAAAGAATTTAAAAAAAGATAATTCTTAATCTATTTGGTTTATAGAAATGTCCTCTTAATAATCCGTAAATCATACTCAGTTGCTCAGGACTTGAGTTGGCTCTTTTTCACATTGCAGAATTGTTACAATTAGGAGTGATGGATACTCCCATTCTGAGTTCTAACCAGCTGAGTATGGACACAAGATGGACACAAGATTACCAGATTGGTAATAGTATAGTTAGATTGGGAAATAGCTTACATCTAGAGTTAAAAAGGATCTCTCGCATTTAAACTTGAAATAAACTTACCTACCTAGTCACATCAGAAAAGTTGGAGAAAAAAGGCTCCCCTAGACCCAGCCTGTCCCCAGGCCTTTTAAGCTTGGGGCGGGTGAGATAGAACAGAATTCTCTCTGTTGGGCAGGCAGGTCCAAGATAGAGTCCATACAGGGTCTCAGATCCTTTCAATTAAAAAACCATGATGTTAGGCACCACTTTCTTCATCAATCAGATGCAAGACAGAAAGACAGGGCTGACTTACCCAGTGGACTAAGTGTTTATGACCCGTCATCATTTTAGGGGCTCAGGAAAATTTCTAATGTCTTTTAAAATTATAATAAAGCCCGACCTGAATTATATTCCTTTTTCTACCAACAAAATAGTAAAATATAATTTTAATACTTTTTTTTTTGTGGCAGAAGGCAAGTACCTATGGCCCACAGACATCATAATTGGTCTCTCTTGTGGAAAGAGAGACCAGTGTGTTCACTCATATTCACTTAGCTAGAAATTAAGTGGAATCCCAACTCCTCTGGGTAAATATGAGATACCAGGAATAAGAGGTCTTCCTTCCACCCCAATCTCCCCCCACAAAAAAAAAAAAAAAAGAAAAGGAAAAATCTACTGTAGCATTGTATTACATTTTATACTTTTTTGGTCATTAATGCATAATAGTATGAAAAAATGAAACAAAATATATATACCCATGTGCTTACTGAATCCTTTGATAGGTATCTTAAATATCAAGTACATGGTCATCACAGCTGTCTGGAGGCATTTTGCAAATCCCCATGAACTTTCTAATATCTTGCTCAAAGTATTTGCTTCTCCAAAGAAACACTCATTCCACATTAAAGGGATGTTTAGAATTTCATGAGCTGTCATGGAGACCTTAAAACCAGAAAGGTGTATAACTAGATTTATGGCCTTGTTTAAAATCCTAGAGGCTGGTGTCGGGGTCAGCTGAGAAGTATTACAGGGGTGGACAGGCCAAGGAAGTGAGTTCATTCCTAACATCCACCATGCTCCTTCCTGTCTACAGTTCTGTCTTCTTTCGTAAAAAATGTTTGTTTAGGTAGCTAGTTCCTGAGTTCTAAGCTTTGAGTTTTAAAAAAAAAAATCCATTTGGAAGTCTTTCTTTAAAAATATCATCACGATAGAAAAGAGAATAGAAAAAAATAAATGAAAGGAAGAGCCCATTTTAGTACCAGCATGTCGGTTTCTGATATGTATATTAAACTTATGATTGGTATTTAAGTGATTATGTGCATGTCTGTTTAGACTGATCTCTTCTGCCAGACCTTTTAGGACAGTGTTCCTCAAGTCTCTGACCAATCCTGGCTTTGACTCAAGCAAATCAAATTCCCTGCTCTAATCACCAGTGTGACTTTATTAGAAGCACTTCAGTGCTAATTCATTGTATTCATGGAGAGCATACAAGCGCACAATCTCTGTGAACCCCAGAAACAGTCTGATAGAGACATAATTCCCATTTTAGAAGTGGAAATGCTGAGACCCAAGAATGACTAAGTCTCCTGCCTATGGGACCCTCTCATGTGGTGGAACTTACACTAGAACTCAGGCTTTCCAGTCTCTAGAGCCCTTTGAGTACTTCTCACTATACATTGGAACTAGGAACCTAATTGAGTTGTCCAAGTTAGAAAAATAAAGAGGGGTATAGTTTTATTTCCTGCCAGGTGTTATCTTAGGAAGCAATCTGTGCTTCTGGAAAGGATAAGGAAATATTGCTTAAGTGAAATAAATTTTGTCCTGAGACTACCTACCCACTCTCAATTCTATTGACATGGAATTGGTAATAAGGATTTATGTAGGCACTGTAATACAAATTAAAGATGTGACTTTGTTGTTTCCCTTTTTCCTGTTCCATTGGACTAGAATGTGACTGCACAGAATCCTGGGGTGGCTGCATCATGGAGGAAACAGGGTAAGTTTTTACACATGCATTTGACATAGGCCTTTTGCTAAAATTGCTACATGTAATCAGAGACACACTGTCTCAGGTACTGGTCTTTTAGGCTAAGCAGTTAGTGTAAATTCAATAATTAATTCTCTGATATTTTAAAGTGGTCAGGACTAATTCACTTTATATTTTAATTTTTAATTTAAGTTTGGTGATAAAAGTAAAATGTATTAGCTACTCTGCTTCTTATTAAGGAAGCACATTTCTATATGCTTCTAAGTTTAGGGGAGACATTAATTTTTTAGTACATTGGAATAAAAAATGGTACCTGATGCAGTCAATGAAAATCAATTTAGGCATCAGTTTACTTTTTAATGAATTATAAATATATATGCTTACACTAGTAAAAATTGTACTACAATGAAGCTTTTTTTTTTTTCTTCTCAGATTTATTGTGTCAAATAGATAATGTTCTAGTGGTAAATGTTTGAACATTCACTCACCTGTTCTCTCTTTTCTTTTGAGGATACTTTGGAAAGTAGAGCAGTTGCCCCATAGCTACTGTTGAGTCAATGAATCCAGGCCCGGAAATACGGCTTTTTCCCAGGGACCTGTGCCCCATGCCGGCCACTGCCCCGAGGCCTCGAGGCATCCTAAGCTATAGCCCACTCCTAGTAGAGGAGAGAGATTTCCTTATTTAAGCCCCTCTCCTAATTCTTTTGCTCATTCTGGACACCTGCCCAACACATTTGGCAGGACATTGGTGTTCCTTCCAACTCTCTGAGTCTTATTACCAGAAGCCCCTACCCACCTGTGCAGGCCCCTTCTTTATTCTACCATACCCTTCCAGGAGTCCAATTCCTGGGCAGAGAGGTTTGCACAGTCAGCCCCCATCATCCTTGCAACTTTACAGCATATTCCTAGAAATGAAGTTTATATTCAAAACTCATAGTTTCCATTGTTGCATTACTCTTGTTCCACAATTTAATAATTTAAAGGTATACAGGCATTTCTGAGGACCGTTGTAGGAAGGCAGCGCTATTTTTAATATTAGTTTTACAAGGAGATGTCTTTTTTCTTTTTCAACTCCTAATTTCTAAATGAATTTTTGAACCGATTATTCATAGAATATAATAAAACTATTTAAGGCTAATGTATTTTTTCTCAAGTATATTGTTTTTGTAAGATATCACTGTCAATGGTGACAGGTTTTATTTACTTCCATAAATAACCCTCATCTCTCATATACTATTGTATTATATCCTGGAATAAGTAGACTGTCACTCTCAAATCAATTTCTGAGAAATCAGTATGTATGATTCACCTTAACCTTGATCATATAATGGCATACACACACACACACACACACACATTACACATTAATATGCATTTAAAGCATATAATATTCCCTGTGTGCTGACATAGAGGTATTAATTTGATTAAGTAAATCACAGAGAGGCTCATTTTATATTCCTGTTAAATTTTTCCTATCACCCAATAATATTTGAAATTGAGAATGAGGAGCTGTTATTTATGGGAACTATCCTAATTCTGTTTTTCCTGTGTATAGACACACTAAAAGCATATGTACACATAGGTGTATGGTCCAGCACATCTCTTTACAGTTTTCTGGTTTACCTGAGTCACTTTGTTGAAGGCTGAATTGTAGTCTTTAAAAAAATCTGTCCTCCCAACTCCTTCCTCCAGAATTGAGTCTTACAGGCTTAGGAGCTCCTTTTATTCAAGGCACAGTCAAAAGAATGCCTTTATTGAGACATAGCAAATAAAATGACCACACTTTAAAATGCAGCCTAGATGAAAGGTTTTGTAGTGAACTTTAAAAAAACTGTTTCAAGCAAGGTCACAAGAGGCCTTGAAAGCTGAGGAGGTTGTGACCTTGTCCCCAGTTCTGTGATTTTCTTTGTGTTTATATTTTTTACAAACTCACACAAACTTATTTTACAATTGGGACCATAAGTGCCTTGTCAAAATTTGTGTAGATTCATCTGGATTCAGAATAAACATTTTGTTCTCATTTAGAGGTTTTGATTTTCTTCTCTGATGACTGTTTTTGGTATATTATTTACATCATTGATGCATTATTTCCTCAGGGTATCCCATTCCCGAAAATTCTCAAAGTGCAGCATTTTGGAGTACAGAGACTTTTTACAGAGAGGAGGTGGAGCCTGTCTTTTCAATAGACCAACAAAGGTTAGTAACTTCAGAAGTGTAATTATCTCTCCAGTGTTTAACAATGTAACAGTGCCAGATAGCATATAATTGTCTTAGAAAGCAGGTTTCTTGTCAGTCAGATTAATGCTTAGTTACAAAAAGTCTTTATCATGTGGAAGATTGAATCCTGTTTGAATGAATGACCGAGCTATAAATCACTGTTCAGTTCTAGGTGCACCCCAAACCCTCTACAAAGCGAAACCCCTTCAACTTAATATCTTTGATATTTGCATACACCTCTCTACTAAGAGACAGTGCAGTAGACTAAGAAAGTAACCCGTTTTTCATTGTTTCTAGGTGTCCAACTTCTTCCTCCTCTTTTTCATCTTTCTGTCTTTTTGCCTTTCTTCCCCTTTGCTGGCCTGCCTAACTCCAACACCCTCTCTACTTCTCTGCTCTCCCAGGCAGGAAACATTGCTAATATCAGCCAGCCAAAACATGATATTTCAGGATATTTATGGCTGCCATAAAGACCATAGGTATTTATACTCCATAGTCTCTCCACCCAGAGGAGGTCCACATTGTCCTGGCATTTCATCAGAACTTATATACAGTGTCAGAAATCCCTTATCCCTAAATCCTGAGTTCAAAAAACTGAAAATTTCTAAATGTGGTTTTTATGAGTTTGCAGAAAACAATTTAACAATACAACTACATTTAAAATCTGTATTTATCCCCCATAGGGTGAATACTTGCAAGTCTTATTGCAGAAATGTTAATTTGTTCAATTGTAGGGTGTGTCCCAGGCCTCTTGGGACTGTTAGATAGAACATGGCCAATCATTATACTTTGATAAAATCCAGCAAAGCCATAATTCTCAGACTTTCTCACTATAGAGCTTTTGGATAAGGATCTGCTTGGAAATAAAGTTCCTCAGCAGACAGAAAGATAGGATCAATGCTAATTATCAGATGGTATAGAAATTCTAACACAGCAAATTTCATATTTTCTTTAAAATACTGCTTTATAAGTCAAATACAGTTCATTACTATAAAAATATTTTTAATACTTTGCAAATGAGATCAGTGGAATCATGTGAGATTTTCTTAAAAAAAAAATCGGTGCTAATGTGAGTAACTGATAGAGTAACTCTCCATACCCATAATTAAGTGATACTGCTGGAGTCAGCGGATGGTAGCTCGATGTCTGATATCTGTATAAAATTTCAGTAAAGCTGTGGAAAAAAGAAACTGAACTTTTAAAGTGACCTTACATCATTAATGTAGGCTGCCTATCTTTTATGACATTGATCTTAGTGCACCAGAAACCTGAAAGCTTTGAAGTGTTTGAAATGGGTAAAAATCAGTAATAAAGAAATGATGCAAGATGCTGTCATTTTTTAATTGCTGTATACGTGGCTGATTTTACCTAGCTTGCAGAGTACCAGCTAATTATAAGCATCAAGCTTGAGGAAATAACACTCACTGATTTGGGAAGGATAAGGTTTCTTATATATGCATTATAAGGATTCATCATTGCTTTTCTCAAATTGCCAATGAGCGGGAAGACAATTATTGCAATAATTTGGAAACTGTATAAAAGTAACTATGTATACATCTTCAATTTTGAACGTTAGTAAATAAAGAATTATTTCTCTTCTTAAATTACATATTACAACGATTTTTAGAAAGCCCTGTGGATTCCAGTGGAAGAGTTTATATGTATATATCAAATAACTAATTTTTTCCCAAGTATTTTTAGTCAGTGAGGGTATATATATGCATGAGTTATGTGTTGTTTTCATATTATTAATGCGCATATTTTGTGTGCTTTGGGAATCTTCTCATCTGCCATATTTTTCATGTGGTTTGAGGTATGACACATCTCAAGATGGAGAAAAAGCCCAAGAAAGAAAGGACCAGACGCCTAAAAGAAAGTGCTGATTGTGTTCTCACTGGCCCTTCCATTTTACATTTTATCCTAAGAGAGTGCTAACAGAGATTAGCACTGTTGATGTCACTCATTGAACTTCCCCCAGTGGAGTCTCACCCAGCTAGGGTGGGAGCTTCCTTGCTTCTTATAATAGTTTGGCCTTCCTGGAAGTGGAAGGGAGGTCAGGTCTTTCATGGGTAGACTTGGTAGAAGGTAACCTTTCCTCAGGGTGTATACAGCTGCTGGGGACAGAGTCTCTTTCTCTCTCTCACATCTAAGGCTCTGAGCATTTTGTGTTACAATGTGCTTCACCCAAGGTAATGATCATGCCCAGAGAAATCCTTCCCCAGGGAAGTGGGAAATAGGGCTATTTCTCCTAAGCTATGTGCTGCCTCAACAGTTGGTCCCTGATAGCATTTATCTAGAAGCAAGTTCATGACACCAATAGGATGGGTTATTCTAGAAATTTGATGGTTCTATCACTCCAGCTATGACTGAGATATTGAGATTTCCGTAGATTCACGCTTGTGTCTGCACATTCATCTAACATGTTTCAGACAGATACAGGTTTCTTTTCAATGAGGAGGATGGGCTTGGGTTTCTTACAACATTGTTTTCTAAGTTTGTTTGCATTGACTTGATTTTATGTATCACGTTTGGCTGTGACTGAAGCATATTTATCTTTTTTGACAATTTTTATGTCTTCTGATCTGCCTTGAGATAAGTCAGCAAATTTAGATATCTGTGATTCTTATTAGCAATGCATTTTAGCTCCATTAGCAAATATGAAAAGTGATCTATCCCTCTTGACAGCTTATTTCCATAAAAAGTAACTATAATGCTAGAGGTCATCTCTCAAGCCCACTACCAGTGAAACCCCTTGGAGATTTCCCACCTTTCAAGTATGGTTTTAGAAGTGTTATTAGTAAGTGAATAGTGTTTCCCACCCAGACATCCTATATAAGATGACTTAAGGAACTGGGATTGTGGCTCAATGGTGGAGCGCTTGCCTAGCATGTGCGGGCTCCTGGGTTCAATCCTCAGCACCACATAAAAATAAACAAAGTAAAGGTATTGTGTCCAACTACAACTAAAAAATAATTTTAAAAAAAAGATGACTTAATAACAGGTCATAGAACAATACCACATGATAGCTGGGTGTAGAGCTATGTATGTGGTCTGGTTGGTGTGTTGATTTTCTGTGATAAATTAAAATATTTTCCTTTTCTCTTCCTAATCTCTTTCAGCTATTTGAGCCCACAGAATGTGGAAATGGATACGTAGAAGCTGGGGAGGAATGTGACTGTGGTTTCCACGTGGTGGGTATAAGAGGGGACTCTACCTTCAGTACAGCTCCTCCATCACTAATAAGAACAGTGTTAGTGAGAGGCGTCTCTGCTGTTCATTGTCGCTCCACTGCCTTTCTTTCTGACCTCTCTGATCAATACTCCTTCCCAACTCAGACACGCTAGCATTAGTCATGTCCTTATGGGCCTTGTCTGAAAAGGACAAATGGATTGTTCTAATCAAATTCCCTACCTCTTTAAAAATCCATGACTCATATCAGGTTGGATAACTTTTACCAAATCACAAAACATTTTTTTTTCCATGCTCTTCATTGCTTTTGCCTTTATAAAACTTAACTGGGTAGTAAGAATGTTAGTAGAGCTAACCAGGGGTGGGGCATTGCTTAACAATTAGATACTCTTTGAGAGAGAAGTCCTTCCATAGGAGATCATGCTGTGCTAGGAAATGTGGCAGGAAGGGGACTATCATTGTTTAAAGTGATCTTTCTTTGCTAAAATATTTGCTTATAATTACACACGTTTGCTCACTTGGATTTTTGCATAAGGCACATGTAGAGAGAATGTCAAGAGTGGCTTTACTCATTTAAGATGTTTTTCTCTAGGAATGCTATGGATTGTGCTGTAAGAAGTGCTCCCTGTCCAACGGGGCCCACTGCAGCGATGGGCCCTGCTGTAACAATACCTCATGCCTTGTGAGTTACCCGACAGCTTCGTCTTTCTTTTAATTGACAGATTAACCAAATATCTCAGTATGTGCATTGAGCATTTGTGTAGCTTGTCATAAATGTGTGCATGCTGGCTCAATAATTTTGTAGAATCAGTAATTCCATCCAACTTTGGTGGTTCACAACATTTGCCTTTACTGTTACTCTCTATCCACTATCTTATCCTCCATCATCTCCTTAAGAAAATATACCTATGCAGCTTCCAAAATAAACATTGGGAGTTGCCCTACTAACACAGATGAGACTCAAACAAGTCATTGAATAGAAGAGGGACAATACTTGTAATCTTTTTGATAATAGGACCTACTTATAACTTTTACTTCAAAACTTTCCCTAATTCATTTTAGACCTCAAGTATAAAAGGTAATGTTCATATTTTTCCACTTGGCTTTTTGAATCCTCTATGTAATCAGGAAAGCTAGATAAGAGCATAATTACGTATGTTCATATATATGTATGAACAATTTGTGTGTGAATATGTGTGGACACAGTCTTCTATTTATAGTGATCCACAGTTTTTGAAAAGTCATTTTGATATTCCTTTTCCTAATATATGAGGCCTGTGATATTTCCTGTAAGTATAAAATTACATAGCTTTACTGATTTTTTTCAATACAGAGGGATATTCTATGGTACTATATTCTAGAAGATTCTAGCTTATTTAAACTTGCTTCATGCCCCCTACCAGATTATAAATTGCTTAAAGCTAACGAGTCTTTTTTCATGTTGTACTCATCCTTTCCCATATAAACAAAATGTTTTGTACATCATAGGCAATCACTGGCATTACTGAAGTTAATTTATGTAGATTCATTGTAATTTTATTGTATATATTTAGTTAAGGTAAGATTAACATTCAAGCTAAATATAAATTAAATAAATTAGTGCAGGTTGGAAATGTATATCAATCGTTTAGAGAGATCTTAAATGTTTATATTACAGTGTTTTGCTCCTCTGTCTCAAGACAAATCAGTGTTTCTTCTTTACATAATTTCCATTACATTGCTTTCCTAAAATAATATTTGGAGACAGTTCAATTGAAGCCTGAATACTTAATGCCTTGTCTGATGACTCATCTTCAGTGTAGACAGTCTCGTCTGGCCTTGTATCATCCTGTAGTTATTGTATTAATTCATCAAAAGAGACTGGTGGTGGTTGGTTACAAGAAGATTATTGGTGAATTTAAGAGTAACTTTTTCAAAGATTAATTAGTACTAGCTCCTAATATTGGGTTTTGATTTACAGTTTCAGCCACGAGGTTATGAGTGTCGGGATGCTGTGAACGGGTGTGATATCACTGAATATTGTACTGGAGACTCTGGCCAGGTATGGCAGACTGAGTTTTTGGTAACACATTGTACAATGTACATATTGAAACTTTCCATGTAGATTACATGTGTGAACATGTTTTCTTTCTTGTTTTATGTTTTGGCATGTTATGTTTTCTGGTTATTTTTAACTCTTCATCAGACTTTTAGGAAAGTTGGGCATGTTATTTTTGGACCTATACTTTTTTTTTTTCCTTCCAAATTTCCCCTTCATAGGCTTTTTTAAAATTTATACCTTACTAATTGATTTTTTCCCCTGGCCCTCACATCTTAAATAGTACATTAATGGGGCACTAATATACTGTTTCAAATATTTTATTGCTATGAACCCTGCCTTTTAACAACTTTTGGATGGGAACCCACTGTAGAAAACTAAGGACAAGCAGCACTGTCTTGAGGTGGACTGGGTGTGGAAGTCTGCCTTCCTTAGTCTCTTGATGCCTCCACCCCACTACTTAACCTTGGCTTCAAGGCTTTTACATTTTAGCATGATTTTCTTTTTTTCCCCTACTTTTTTTATTGATGCATTATAGTTGTACATAATGATGAGATCTGCTGCTATACATCCGTACATGCAATGCACACAATCTAACAATCCAGTTTGACCAATGTCACTCCCCAGCACTTCCCCTTCCCTCCGCACCTCCCACCCCTTGATCCCTTTCCTCTATTGATCTCTCTTTGTTAGGAGAAGCCTTTGAGTTTTGATATGATTTTCTCTCCACTAAGTGATTATAACATTGTAATTAATGTTGCCTTCTAGAATTCCCTCTTTATATAAATTTTTATGTTTTTGGTTTATGTCATATCATGCCAAGTCTTTGTTATTCAAATAAACATTTGTTGAATTATGTGTCCCGCAATGCTGTAAATACCAGGACATGGGAGGTTCTTGTGAAACCTACCTTCTGCCGGTATAAAAAGGCAAATAAGTAAATAAACATGTTAGATTGCATAAAGAAAGCTCCTGTGGAAAAAAAGGATGGCGTAGGAGCGTTAGCCAGGGTGATCAGCTGTGTTTTCCTAGGATAAGGAAAGATACACATAAGAAGGAACTAGTTTGTGAACAGTAAATGTAGAAGCTTGGCTTCTGCCAGAAATGGAAGGAAAGCAAGGAGAGTGGAAAAGATTCAACAAAATGTCAGGAATCAGGTCAGGTAGGAACTTGCAGCCATGGTAAGAAGTTTGGATTTCATCGTACCTTCATTTTAATTCTGATAACCCTTCAAAACATTTTCCTATTTGCACAGTTATTGTAATTATTATTTTCTTGTAGATTTATCCGTTGATTTATATCCAGTGATGGATATTTAGATTTTGGAAGTTTTTTATTATTTTATTAGCATGGTAGTGAATATCTTTGTGCATTTTAAACAGTGTTTCTTGATTGAGGTAACTCCTTAGCATAAGTTCCCATCAGTAGGATTACCTTTTATAAGGTATCGTAGCTTCCAAGGGGCTCCCAACAGATAGAATACAGTTGGAGGTCAAAATATCACTTTTCAAAAGAGCGGGTTGAAGGCCAGAGCTCAATGTGAGGGCTAAATGAGTCTCTTCATAAATCTTGGTTCTCTAACAGGGTACTGATAAAATCAGGTCCATTATGACCTCTCCCTGCAGGGGTAGGTCTGTCATGGAGAAGTAGTAGAGAATGCATGATTTATGTGGGCAGACTTGCTTCTAAGAGAAGAATGACAGAACAGAGCTAGAATGCCTAGTTTTTCTTCCCAAACTTATCTGCCAATCACCAATCACTCCACTTCCATGTGGTAGAAGTGAATCAAGGAGCGGAACAGCTGGAGTTAACACTGAGTGAGCTCTGTTCACTGGAAAAAAACACAAGGAGAGAAAGAAATATACATAACCATTTTTAAAGGTCTGTATATGTATTATCTAAGGCTTAATTCAAAGGGACCCTTTCAATGATATGGTATAGGGAAGTATATTCAGGCTGTGTGTGTGTGTGTGTGTGTGTGTGTGTGGAGAGAGAGAGAGAGAGAGAGAGAGAGATTGATTTTCATGCATATCTGTTTCTTATATTTAAATATATAAAATAAATATATAAACAGGTTTCTTTGCAGTTTTTCTATAACATAATGACAGAGTATGAGAACTGTGTGTTCTCCTTTTCTTGACAAATGTACTGACAATCCTGATAAACTATTTCACTGAATTATATTGTTAGTTTTGTAGAATAATATTATTTTTATAACCATCATAGATGGTTTTAGTTCTTTGTATTCAGTCTTTTTGGAAGTATAGTTTTCTCATTCCAATTTTTAACTCCTGATTTGCCATGAATTTACTGAATATAAGGCTTTTATAATAGGGCCTCTTTGTTCAACCTGATAGTCTAATGTCTAAGGAAAACATTTTTTCCTTTTCACTACATTGGCATAAGTTAAACATTTTACAGTTAAATTAATTTCTCATTGGCATATTAGAATAGAATATTTTCTTATTATTATCATGTAAAACATGATCAGAATGTTTTCCAAATGGACAATTGGAGTAGGAGTTAAAGTCTCTCAAAATTTTTCTTCTCTTCTTTCAGAGACAGTAAACTTTGAATCTAATTGAGACTGATAATTTTTAAGAAAATAGAATCTCTATAAATCAGTATCTATAGGTATTTTTTAATTTGCTATTTTTAGTTATATATGACAGTTGAGTATATTTTGACATATTTATATAAACATGAAATATCTTATTTTAATTAGGATCCTGTCACCTGCAACCTGTGTGAGGATGGAATAAGTAACCCTCTGAGGTGTGGGCTGGTTGGAAATAAAGAGTCTGAAAAAGTAATATCAAGAAATAAAGCATGGGGCTGTGGTTGTGGCTCAGGGGTAGAGCGCTTGCCTCACACAAGCGAGACCCTGGGTTCGATCCTTAGCACCACATAAAAATAAATAAATAAAACAAAGGTATTTGTCTAACTACAACTAAAAAATAAATTAAAAAAAAAAGAAAGAAAGCAAGCAAAGATTCAGGAAAATATTTGAAGAAGAGGCTTGATGGGTGGAAGAGACCTGATAGGTCTGATCCTAACAATGGGAAAAGCTCAGGAATGCTGTATTTATAGTGAAATGCACCAAAGGGATTCAGTGAGGAGCTTCTTCAGGAAAACAGGATAAGAATGGGGAAAACAAGTTGTTTGGGGCTTAGCAGGTTATGCCCATCTCCAAGTGGCTGTGTTTGAACCTAGTGCTGTGAGCTGAGGCAGGGAATCAGCATGATCTGGGCTTTCTTAGACCAGGGAATTTCACCCAGGAGTCTCCCAAAAAGTAGCCTCCCTGCCTTATGATGGTTCAATCAAGCCCATAATTTATACACAACTTCCAAATTCCCCCCTTATTTACTTTTTAAATGAAAGCAGTGTGCACTTACTTGGAATTCCTGGATCTTTGTTCTGAGAGGAGGACAAACTATTATCACGACACAAAAAAGAATTAGTAGCAAACATATCATTTCAGTAATATGCCATGCAGAATGCTTTAACATATTTCCAGGAGTAAAGCCATTTAATTCATGAAGTATTTGTGTAGCTGGAGATGCAGGGACCATGAGATCAATTTTGCTTTTCTGAATATCCTGGATGTGATGATGTAACTTCACAAGGTCCAAGTTATTATTATTGCTATGCCAAATGCCCACTAGATGATTTTTTGACCTTTTCCCAATCCCACTGGGAAGCATTATTTTGTCTGCAGCATTGCAAACATATTTATAGCTGGCATGACGGCTAAGCCTTTGTTCAAATTTGAGAGTAGAAATTTTATTTCCTATATTTATGACAGTAGCTTTCAAAGCATTTAATTTAGTCTCAATCTTTTCATCAATATTTACCTAATACCTTCCAAGAATTATGAGGCTGAAAGCTCACCTGTGTCTGGTTAGCTGAGCATGTATCCGTTGCAAAACTTGAATCCGGGCATAAGCATATCATGGCCCTGAAATGTTAGCTGGGAGTAAGGCAAAGGAGGGTTGATGAAGAATCAGAGTTCCTTTCCCTCTATTATACCTAGTGATGCAATTAGTCAGATTACACCTTTTACAAGTTACATGACATTTATTATCTTTTTTCTTTACTCTTAGATTTCTAGTAATTAAAGCGTAGGAGACTAGATAGGCTTACAGGCCATAGCAGAAGCCCTCCTTCCAGTTCCTGCCTTTAGAGCCATCCATATAATGGAGAAAATCTGAGGCTGTTATTAAATGTCACAGATCTTTTTGCATGTCACCTTCATTGAAAGTTAGAATATTACCAACGAATACTCCAGGGGTCATGGCATCCAGATGTAGCTGTCTCTTATCAATTCTTGGAGACCAATCCAAAATCTGTCCACCATTTCTAGAAACTTTATGTTGCATTGACAAGGCATCTGTGCATTCCATCCATTTAGGGAAGGTGCCAAATTCTATTGCAAAACTATTAGGGCAGCAAGGTACTGGTGGATGTTCCCTGGAAATAATTGGCCTGTTATGGGAAAGTCCCATACTAATCCTAAGATCTTAAGTACCAAGGGCCAGTATGATTGGTTGATCCAGGTCTCTTATTTGATGTCTTTTACTCAAAAGTTATTTTAAACAGCCAGCATGTTTATCATGAGACTAACATATAGGTGGATTCTCACTGTAGCCAGTATGATTAAATCCAGTGGCATGAATAGGTGTAATGTGTTTGTCTGTGAAACTTCCCATTATATGAATATCATTAGTAAATACTGGGATGGATTCTTCAGTCCACACAGCTCGATGTCCTAAATGTGGATCTGGGAAATGGGTCCAATAAGTTTCTCCGTGGACTCCACTTACCTGACAGCTCAATAGAACCAGCATAACCACAAACATTGAGATTGGAGTCGTAATACCTCCTTGTTGTTGAACCATCTGCTCAGCCTAAAGTGTCAGGTCCTTCAGTCGTCTCCATGATGACAGGTTGGGTTTTCTGGAAATATACAAGCATAGCTTCTACCCTATATTATTACTGAATCTTGTTTATTGTATTGCTGCATGTGTGGCTCAGAAGCAGTGAGAATTTTAATATCATAATTAAAAAAATTGTTTTAAAGATTTTGTGAGATTTAGTGGGGTTATGTGGGGGCTCTGTCCTCCCCCCACCTTTTTTTAAATTGTAGGAAAAGGTTGATATAAGCTGGAACATCATTAGCTTTAAATTGTAGAGAATGGCCCAGCACTGTACAAGTATTTAAACAGTACAAAGTGACTTAATAAATATTTTTATTTGGCCAGGAAAATTAGCAGAAGTTACCTGTTAGGCATGTGAGGATTGTAAAGTCAATGTTGTTGAGCTAAAGAGGGCACCATAGTAAAAGAAGACCTAGTTTTTACCAACAGACTATGATATTTTCTATTAATGGGCTGAGCAACAAAATATGAAATGGGGTCGGTATAGATACTAAAAGCCAGTTTTATGACCTTATTATCTTAAATTAACTTAAGTTATATTAGAATTTGTACTTGTGTAAGGTATTAACAGATAATAGTTGTAAAGTTTGTAAGGAAAATACAATATGAAACTAACAAGAGTAAAAACATATTTAATTTTTATAATAGTTTGAACCTTTACTTATTTATATATAGTATTTTTTGTTTATTTTAGGAATGTAATAATTTTTATAACAAAAATCTGTATTTTGAACTTAATTTTAAATGAACTTGAATAATTATTTTAATCTTGAATGAGATAAGAGGCAGTCTTAAATGAGGTGGCCTCTTGGCAAATCTTAGGTGAGGTGCTTTAATTTGAAACTAATCTTAGTTTCTTACTTGAATATTATTTTATAAAACTTTTATATAACATTTTATGTATAATTTTTGAATTAATATGAATTGGTTAACATAATGTAACATGAAACAGACAAGTTAAGAGAGCTTTTAACCCCCTCTTTGAGGGAAAGTAGCAAAAGTTTTATATCTCATATTGTTAACCTTTAAATAAGTTAGGCTCTCTTTATTGTCCTTTAGAAATATAATTAAGTTTACTTCTCAGTGTAGAGAGTAACATAAAATTCTATAACTTATGTTTATTCAATTATAGAATATTAAATGACATAACTAAATTTCCAACTAAATTTTTATATTTGTATAAGTTTGTAAGAGACCACTTGTGGAAAGCTTTAGTATGGAGAGCATCAGCTTAGTAAAATCTTGTAAAGACTTGTTTATTTGGGAAATAAAAATTTATTTAGTAGATGTAAAAATCAATAACAGTATCACAATTACGCTGATTTTTTAATATTAAACAAATTAAGCTTTTAAAAAAAATTTTGAAATCTGGAATGTAATGTGATACTTTAAAACAACAGTTATTGTTTTACCAATATTGTACAAATCTTAATTCCTTTAAAACTAGTTTTTCTAAATAATAAAACTCCACAGACATAAGAAATTATTTTATTTGAATGAGAGTCGATTAATGTTTTAAGTGTTTCTTTCTTCTCTCATTCTTTATTTAGAAGGCCCAATTAACAGGGGTCTGTGTAAAGAACTTATCTGTACTTGTAAATAGGTCTTATGTCAGAAACAGCACAAAGCCAAGCTTTTCTTTTTAAAAGAGTAAAACATTTTAAGTAACCTTAGTTGATTGTGTTAATTATATATAACCAATTTAATTACATTTAAAATTTTTGAAATGTATTTTTTAAAAATTTCTTTTTTATAGTTGTAGATGGACAGCATGCCTTTATTTTATTTATTTTTATGTGATGCTAAGGATCGAACCCAGTGCCTCACACATGCTAGGCAAGTGCTCTGCCACTGAGCTACAGCCCTAGCCCTTGAAATGTATTTTGTACAAATTTTATTTTAATTTTCTTAGTCATTTACAGCCTTTTACTTTAACAAGTGAAAAATTTGTTAGACCCTTATAAATAAATCACATCTGACAGAAAAGAAGCTTACGTCCCAGCAACTCCATTCTCAGAACATAGAGAACAAAGGAATTATAGACCTTTTTTATATTAATCAAATTACAAACACATCTAACATTTAAATACATTTTAGTTAAGAATGCTTGATGTTTCTATATTTAGTAGATGATATTTTAGCATTGTTTGTAAATTAATAAGTATCTCCTTTAATAAAGACTTATATAATTAATCCCATTTATCTTAAATTTAACTTATTCTTAACTGTAAAAGCCAAGACATCAAACAAATGTAGATAACAGTGCTAATCATCTCTTTCCTATTGAATAAAATTGTTAGAAGCAAATGGATATAAAATAGGAATTAGCAACTTTATTAATTATCTGATCAGCTGGAAAAACCTGGGTTAATAATTTTAAAGACATCTTTATTTTTATCTGTTTACCCAATTTAAATTGAACCTTTTTTTAAATCGCATGAATGAAAGGTATTTGGATCCATTTTTTAAAAATTTTAATTAATGAATGCTCTTTCACCTATATGCCAGTTTTGGTACCCTGTGAATAACATATAGACAGGCAACAATAAAAACACTATAGATGAAGAATCAAAACAAGAAACAAAGATTCATAACTTTTATAAGTGAGGCTCCGCAGGTAGGAAACAAGACTACAGATTTTTATCAAAGCTTTTATTAGATTTGACCTGTTAGAAATTAAGATATTAGAGCCAATCAGACTTTTATATGATTTAATTATAAGGCAGGCCTGTGTGGATGGAATAGCAAGTCTAAAATCTGATAATCATGAGGACATTGAAATAAAATATTGCAGATTGCTGGCTTATTGTCCTGATGATTGCTAGATTCACCCCCAGCATCAGTCCCTCCTGGAACTGGCCTTTGAACAAAGAGTGAAAAAAACCTGCATAGCTAAATAAAACTGATTAGAAAAATACATGAACTTAGAAACATCCAAAGAATGCAAAAGCCTGTAAAAAAAATCCTTGTTTTAAAGGAAAAGAAAACGTGTACGTTTAGGATCTTTCCATATTTCCTCTCCCGGTGCTGTAGAATTAGAAAAAGAGGTTATTAACAAAGAAGCGTGGTCAAATCAGAAACAGTTTGAGTTTTAAGGTAAACTCTTTTGATGTTGTTGTTGTAAATCCTGTAGGATCACAGCGGCAGCACAGATATAGTTTTGGTTTGTTTTTACAACGAGGCAGCAGCCTGCAGTTTGTGGCCAAATCACTGTTAAAATATCTCCCTCTGGAGTTTTATCTCCTGGAAGGTTGAAAAGTTCTTCTAAAAAGCATCGTGGAGTTTTGGCTCCTTCCTTCACTTCCTCTTTCTGCTCTCATAAGCAAAGACTGAGAAGGGAGAGGGTAGAGAAAAATGCAGGGGGCTGAAGATTCTCCCTTAGTTTTTTGTATTCTTTAAAACCAGAAATTGAGTCAGAAACCAAACATTTTCCATATTACAAGGTGGATAAAGACAATTTTTAAACCACAAGATAAATGCTCCCACAGGAATTTTATCCGGTCTCTGGGCTGGAGAACTAACACATAGCTGTTTATCAAATTTCTTCCTTTCCTGGGCTGCACTCTCTGTAGGCAAAGAAGCTTCAGAAGCCAGGCAGTCTGGTAGCCTCTGACAGCATTCTTTTTTGTTGTTGTTCTAATTAGTTATAGATGACAGTAGAATACATTTTGGCACATTGTACACAAATGGAGCATAACTTCTCATTCCTCTGGCTGTACATGGTGCAGAATAACTCCAGTAGTGTAATCATACATGTATATAGGGTAATAATATCTGTCTTATTTTACCATCCTTCCCATCCCCACAGACCCACTCCTCCCCTCACTTCCCTCTACACAAAGTTCCTTCATTCCCCCACCTCCGTCCCACTATGGATCAGCATCCGCTTATCAGAGAAAACATTCAGCTGTTGGTTTTTTGGGATTGGCTTATTTCACTTAGCATGATATTCTCTAGTTCCATCCACTTACCTGCAAATGCCATAATTTCATTCATCTTTAAGGCTGAGTAATATTCCATTGTGGATATATTCCACATTTTTTTTTATCCATTTATCTCTTGAAGGGCATCTAGGTTGGTCCCATAGTTTAGTTATTGTGAATTGAGCTGCTACAAACATTGATGTGGCTGTGTCACTGTAGTATGCTGTTTTTAAATCCTTTGCGTATAGACTGAGGAGTGGGAGAGCTGGGTCAAATGGTTGTTCCATTCCAAGTTTTCTGAGGTGTTTCTATATTGCTTTCCAAAGTGGATGCACCAATTTGCAGTCTCACCAGCAATGGATGAATGTACCTTTTCTCCAACATCCTCACCAACACTTATTATTGCTTATATTCTTGATAATTGCCATTCTGAGTGAAGTGAGATGAAATCTTAGATTAGTTTTGATGTGCATTTCTTTAATTGTTAGAGATGATGAACATTTTTTCATATGTTTGTTCATTGATTATATTTCTTGTTTTGTTCAGCTCCTTAGCCCATTTATTGACTGAGTTATTTGATTTTTTGGTGTTAAGTTTTTTTTTTAGTTC
This sequence comes from Marmota marmota marmota, assembly GCF_001458135.2. Taxonomy (NCBI): domain Eukaryota; kingdom Metazoa; phylum Chordata; class Mammalia; order Rodentia; family Sciuridae; genus Marmota; species Marmota marmota. Next base: position 25,611,809 of record NW_026000005.1, read on the forward strand.
TTTATTTATATATCCTGGAGATTAGTGTTCTCTCTGATGTGTATAAGACAAAAATTTGCTCCCAAAATGTAATCCCTCTCTTCATCCCATTGATTGTATCTTTTCTTATTTATTTTTTATTTGTAGTTGGACATAATACCTTTATTTTATTTATTATATGTGGTGCTGAGGATTGAACCCAGGGCCTCACACGTGTTAGGCATGTGCTCTACCACTGAGCCACAACCCCAGCCCCTGATTGTTTCTTTTGCTAAGATGAAAATTTTTTAGTTTGAATCCATCACATTTATTGATTCTTGATATTACTTCTTGTGCTTTAAGAATCTTGTTAAGGAAGTCAGGTCCTAAGCCAACTTGATGAAGATTTGGGCCTACTTTTTCTTCTAGTAGGCACAGGGTCTCTGTTATAGTGTCTAAGTCTTTGACCCACTTGGAGTTGATTTTGAGCAGGGAGAGAGAGGTTTAATTTTATTTGCTACATATAGATTTCCAGTTTTCCCATCACCATTTGTTGAATAGGCAGGTTATCTTTTCTCCAATGTATGTTTTTGGCACCTTTGTCTCGTATGAGATAACCATATTTATGTGGGTCTGTGTCTTTTATTTTGTACCATTGGTCTACAAGTCTATTTTGGTACTAATACCATGCCTTTTTTGTTACTATTGCTCTATAGTATGTATCCTTTAAAGTCTGATATTATGATGCCTCTTGCTTCACTCCTCTTGCTGAGGATTGCTTTGGCCATTCTGGGTCTTTTATTTTTCCAAATGGGATCATGATTGCTTTTTCTAGTTCTATGAAGAATGTCATTGGGATTTTAATAGGATGGCATTAAATCTGTGTAACAGTTTTGGTAGTATGGCCATTTTGACTATATTAATTCTGCCTATCCAAGAGCGTGGGAGATCTTTCCATCTTCTAAAGTCTTCTTCAATTTCTTTCTTTAGTGTTCGATATTTTTCATTGTAGAGGTCTTTTACCTCTTTTGTTAGATTGATTTCCAAGTATTTTATTTTCGAGGCTATTGTGAATGGGGCGGTTTTCCTAATTTCTCTTGCAGTGTATTAATCACATATACATAGAAATGCATTTGATTTATGGATATTGATTTTTATATGCTGCTACTTTGCTGACTTCACTTATTAGTTCTAGAAGTTTTCTGGTGGAATTTTTTGGATCTTCTAAATATAGAATTATGTCATTGGCAAATAGTGATAGTTTGAGTTCTTTTCCTCCATTCTCTCTCTTTATTTTTTTAATTTTTAATTTTTTTTTAGTTATTGGCGGACACAACATCTTTGTTTGTATGTGGTGCTGAGGATCAAACCCGGGCCGCACGCATGCCAGGCGAGCGCTCTACCGCTTGAGCCACATCCCCAGCCCCTCTCTCTCTCTTTAAATCGACTAGCTACACTTTTCTATGAGGGAGGGCCTGACACCCACCTGACACTTTTTCCATCTGAATTCCTCTCAAGGGTCCCTGTTCCAGGTGCCATCTGTCATCCACAACCTGTATAGGAATGGAATAAGTAACCCTCTGAGGTTCTGGGCCTCCGGGGGAAAAAAAAAAGTATGAAAAAAGTAGTATCAAGAAATAAAGCCAAAGATGCAAGAAAATATTTGGAGCTGGGGCCTGACTGGTGAGGAGACGTGATGGTTCTGATCCTAACAAAGGGAAAAGCCCGCAAATGCTTTATTTATAGTGAAATACACAAAGGTGCCAGAGTACAGCTGCATCAAAATAACGGGGGGGGGGGTGAGGAACAACTTGTGTACATTGATACAGCAGGAGTGGGAGCCGTTTATTGTAGGACAACAGAGGTATATATACATTCCACACAGCTTATCTTAATTAGCATAAACTCGATACAGCAGTCAACCAATAAGAAATCTCCACACTTAATGACTTGCTGGCTTTACTTCACAAACCACTCCCTCTGGCAAAATGCCAGGCGCCATCCAGACTTGTTTACAGACTCTAACATTTGCTAGGCGCCATCGTGACTTGTTTACAGACTCTAATACAAAGGGATTCAGTGAGGAGCTTCTTCGGGAAAACAGGATAAGAATAGGGAAAACAAGTCGTCTGGGGCTTGGCAGGTTACACCCATCTCCAGGTAGCTGTGTTTGAACCTAGGGTTGTGAGCTGAGACAGGATGCCAGGAGGGTCTGGGCTTTCTTGAACTGGGGAACTTTACCCAAGAATTCCCAGAAAAATAACCTCCCTGCCTTATGATGGCTCAAGCAAATCCATAATTTATGCACGGCTTCCAACAGGATCCTAGTCTTGTGGATGGACATGATGTGGAGATTCACTGTGGTGTATTCCTTCATGTCCACAGGAAAGTCATGTTAGACTTAGTTCACAGTCTTTCATATTCCTATTCCCCCTTCTTTCCCTTCATTCCCCTTTGTCAAATCTGCTGAACTTCTATTCAGTTGACTGCTGTCCTTAGCATCCACATATCATTTGACCTTTGGATTTTTGGGATTGGCTCATTTCACTTACCATGATAGTCTCCAGATTTCTCCATTTACTGGCAAATGCCATAAAGCCATTCTTTTTATGGCTGAATAATATTTCATTATGTGTATCATTACTTTATCTCTTTTGCCTCATGTTTTTGCTTAATTTGATATCAGGTCAGAGTATCTCTGAGCGACTTTTTAAATTCAGTTTATGACAGAATAAATACCGGTACAACTGAGAGAAATCTTTGGTAAAAAATACTAGATGATATAATAAAGATATTTAATAATGTGGGAAATGTTTTTGTTGGCACTAGGAAAGAGGTCATCTAACTGGGTAGTATAGTATATTTTAAACATATTTAAATACTGTTGTACTGTTGAAGATTGCCTTGAGCAACCCTGCCTATACAGCATTAAACCAGGGCAAAGTGACATTTAGTGATGGAACCCATACTCTTCTTAGTGAGAGAGGTACCAGAGTTGTGATTCTTCTGTTTTAAATATCCCTAGAAAATGTAAGAAGCCCCATAATTTCCTTGTTAAACATTTCAGTGATAAGCAACTGGATTTTATTGGCCTAAACTAAAAGCAAATTGTTTAGAAATCTCACGAGGCTATGGCAGTTTGTAATAAGGTTTGTACTAAAGACTTTTTTCTTTAGTAAAGAAAAGAATTTTCCTTCTTTTTAAAAATATTTTTGTTATTGATGGATCTTTATTATCTATTTTTTTATATGTGGTGCTGAGAATCGAACCCAGTGCCTCACACATGCTAGGCAAGTGCTCTACCACTGAGCCACAAACCCAGCCCAGAATTTTTCTTCTTGAAAATTATAACAGTGAAGCATGGCAAATTAATTTTAGGCCCTCATGTGCCTATTCTAGTAGCAACATTTTTTCCCCCACTTCTGTTTACCATGGTTGCATTAGTTTTAGGGTAAGTGAATAATTAATGATGGTTGATTGATGAAATAATGATTGTATTCAGAGTGAGTTTAGATAGATGAAAGAGGCCTCAGGGATCCCTGCTTTTGTGCAGTTGGCTCAGGATTCCAGGTTTTAGTGCCAATAGTTGCATCCTTTAAATACTTACAAACAGGTTTCACGAAAAGCTGTGGTGAATGAAGCTTGCATTACAGTCAGTTATTCTTTAGAACAATCTAGAACTAAAGTATTTTAGCTCAAAGTATTCCTCAGTACTGCTCCTTAAGCATGATAAATTAATTCTATTATCCTTCTGAGATAAACCTGATAAACAGCTTGGTAAAGTGCAGAATAGAATAACTTAATTGTGTCTGTATGAGTCATTCATTTATTTTTCTCAGTCAGTCGATAATAATTAAACACCTACAATATGTCTGATATGGTTCTGAGTGCCAGGAAGGTAGCAGGGTACAAAACCTGCATTGATCTCACATGGATCTCTCCTTATTTTGTTAGGAACAAAAATAATGAATGCAGAAGTATAAAATGTATGAACCGTCAATTGGTGCTAAGTGCTATGGAGAGGAGACAGCGGAGAATGGGGAGTGGAGAATGCCAGCATGGGAGGGAGATGGGCTTTAAAGAGCATGGCAAAGCCTCTTGGAGATTATCGTACTTAGGCCTTTGACTTTTCAGCTCTCTTAAATGCATGCAAAATTTAAGTTCACTTATTCAGAATAACTTTTGGGGAAAACAAAGGATACCTTAAAGAATGATTTGATAAATGGGCCTGTAAGATGCAATAGCCTCGACATCACAGATTGTTCTAGTAAAGAGTTTGCGGCTTGAGAGGTCAGAAGGATCCTGACGATGCTGCATTTATATTGTGTTGAAAAGCAGAGTATTTCTTCTGTTTCAGTAATGCAGCCTAAAGGTGAGCGTCATGGTGTCACATGCAGATTTGACATTTTCATGGAGCTGAGCAAGGTCTTGCAAATTAGTTCCCAAGTGTGTCCACTCCTACATAACAAGCTGATTCATTTCCTTCACTGTCCATTTTAATTCCTTCTACTTTTATCTCCATAGGCAAGTGAATATATTATTCTAGTCCACCTCACGGTAAACAGAGAAGCTTATAAAAAAACAGCCACTTTGTTGGCCTTATTTATTTATTTTACCACGAATAGAATTAATTTGGATAACCTACTTGAGGAGTTGCATGTGTTTTTCTAAATGTTCCTAATTAGATATTCACCAGTTTTTTGCTTTTTTGCATTTTTAAATATTGAGCACAGTGTTTGAATAAGGTGATTAGCATGCCAGACTTTAACTAAAAAGCTGATATTTTTTCAGTGCCCGCCAAATCTTCATAAGCAAGATGGATACGCCTGCAATCAAAATCAGGTATACTGGTCTATAAATTTTAAATATAATTTTAAAAGAATTAGCTTGAAAGGTTTTTGTTTTGTTGATGAATGTAATTTTGAAAGGAAATTATTCAAGAAAATTATTGCAATGAGGTTCTAATTCAGAGTTGCTTCACCTCATACCAAATATTAAATATACTTAACTCTGGTGACAAATTGTCCAAATTGAGGGAACAGAAAACAACAACAACATAATGGCTGAGGAATCAGAAATCTAATTTTTTAAGTCATGACCATTTTTAAATAATTTAAACCTATCCATTATGGGAAAAATGACTTACAATGCTTTTGAATCCATTTTATAACTATAACCATGTACATACTGGAGAAGCTAAATATCATTTTGTATGATACAAAAAAACTGCCAATTTTTGTTTTCCATAAAATTTAAATTTTTAGGCAATTAATTTGGATTTTAAAATACTGTACTATGAGATCTGTTTCAAGTTTGAAATTTTAACTGTGTGGGATTCTCTTAAGATTCTTATTGGTCACTATGAAAATATTAGGGTATGAAATAGGAAAAAAAATTAAAAAAAACTTACCTAGCTGAACCTGAAAGAGACCTTGTCATTGGAATTTGGGGTAAAATGAAACTGGCTGTGTGTGCTTCACAATATGTGCGCTCTTGTCCCCAGGGCCGCTGCTACAACGGCGAGTGCAAGACCAGAGACAACCAGTGTCAGTACATCTGGGGAACAAGTAGGTCACATCTTCCTGCCTGGTGGTCATACATACAGTTTTCTTTTAATATTGTTCTTCTCTGCCACGTATGCTGACAGAGATACACGGTTTGGAATGATGTTTAAAAAGAAAGGAATCTAGAAAAGGGTGAGAATAAAGAGATTAGTGAATCTCAGTCACAAAAAACGATAGAGGGGTTGAAGTGTGGCTTAGAGTGTGAGAGAGGCCCTAGATTCAATCCCCACCTCAAATAGTACAACAAGATACATAATACAAACTATGTAGAAAACAACTACACAAATTGAGGACTTGTCTCAGAACCCAATGGTGTCATTCAGTGATTATGGCTGTCAGAGAAGAATATTGCATCTGCTTGCAAAGATGATTTGAGTGCAGAGGTCAGAGTCATTGTCTTGGCACTTGCACGGTTTACTTTGTACCTTGGCACCAACATGTATCCACACCACCCCCACACCCGCAAGTTAGCTTTCTGTTTTTTACCCCAGAAGAGTGTCAGCCTTGATTTTTAAAATTTGTGTCACTTACTATCTCAGTTCCAGTGAAGAAACGCAGGTATTTCTGAAGAGCAGATAGGTACACGGTCCTGTCTCGGCACATTTCTCAAATGTTCATACACATATTCTCTTGATGACATTTACAATGCCTCTTCTATGAGCTTCAGTTCATGAGAGACAGACAGGAAGCTCAAGAAATGGGTCTTCCTTGCTGAGGGTCATTGGCCAAAAGAAAAGAAAGGACACAAAAGCAAAACAGAACCCCTGGCATGAGTGATTTCAGTTATTAACAAATATCATTTATCTGAGATTTGTGTTCAGTGTTCCAGTTTTCATAGAGGAAAGATAATAGACACTTATCTTTTCAAAGATTGAAATATCAAAACCCAACTACCAGTACAAAATCTCAATGGGCTGACTTTATAATTAATCTCCCAATATTAATATAGAACAGAATTAAGAATGTATGTTAGATTTCCACGTGTCATTTCACTAATTCCTACTGATGATCCTTCCCACTACCTACCCTTAAACTCACCAATGAGAAATTTGTTTCTCACATTAAACAAATTGTATTAGGACCCTTTTTTTTTTTCCAGAACTAGGGATTGAATGAATCTCTTGGTATTCTACCATTGAGCTACATCTCCAACCCCTTTTTATATTTAAAAAAAATTGTGACAGCATTTTGCTTAATTGCCTAAGCTGGTCTTGAATGTATAGTTCTCCCTTCTCAACCTCTCAATTATCTGGGATGACAGGCATGTGCCACTGTGCCTGGCATGTGTTGGAGCTTTTTTGAATAAACCCACAAGAATCATTGCTAAATTTTCAGGAATTTTTTAGCTTAAAATCAGTCCTGGAATATTTATACTACAGAAATTGGCAGATGCTACAAATCAAGGTTTTTCCTTCTTTTTCTGGAGAACCAGTTGTTAAACATTTAGTGATGCACTATTGGTTGTGATTAACAAAAAAAGAACTAAAATTAATTTTCTCCCCTTGCCAATCTCCAACAGAGGCTGCAGGATCTGACAAGTTCTGTTATGAAAAGCTGAACACAGAAGGCACAGAGAAGGGAAACTGCGGCAAGGATGGAGACCGGTGGATCCAGTGCAGCAAACAGTGAGTGCTCAGTTTTGGAGCATAATGACTGCACTTGGAGGTCCCGATGCAAATATAGAATGAGAACAAGACAAATATTACTTGCTTTTTAAAAAATATTTGTTTTTTAGTTTTAGGTGGACATAATATCTTTATTTTTATGTGGTGCTGAGGATTGAACCCAGTGCCTCATGCATGCTAGGCAAGCACTGTACCACTGAGGCACAACCCCAGCCCATGTTACTCATTTTTATAAATGTCTGGCTACTCAAAAATTGAAGCATGCATTTGAAAAATTCAGTGGTGTATCTGGTGTCAAATGATAATAGGCAAAACTGATACTATGCAACAGACTCAGCCTTTCGATAAAACTCAGAAAATCCTCATATGCTGTATTTCTGTATTTTACCTGATTCTTGTTTTGAAGTGATACTTTGCCAAAATATTACAAATGAATATCAGGTTTTAATTTCCTACTTTAGCTAGAATATTTGACCTATGAATGTGCTATTTGCTATTATACACAGAGTTGAAGAGGTAAATTATATAGACTGTATATTTTGGAGTCTATTCAAAGTATACTAATAATATATTTTTAGTCATTTCACATGTGCAGCACCTTTTGATTTAATTAGCCATCAAATATCTATATCAGATATCAGAGGCTTTTCCCTTCTAAAAAACATCTGGTTAGCACATATTAGAGACATCCTTACTCAGGAAGGGAGAGGCTTTTAGTATACATCGATTATATTTCCCTTGGGTTTGTTGACGAAAGTTAGAATTGTGATTCAATAGTTTATTCAGGTTAATCCAGTGATCCAAGTCAGTTGACTTAGTTATAAGTCAAAACTCCTCTATTTCTTTCCCCTAACAGTGAGGATTTTTCTCTTAATTTTTGGTACCAGGGATTGAACTCAGGGCACTTGACCACTGAGCCACTCCCAAGCCCTATTTTGTATTTTATTTAGAGACAGGGTCTCACTGAGTCGCTTAGCACCTCACTTTTGCTGAGGTTTGCTTTGAACTTGTGATCCTCCTGCCTCAGTTTCCTGATCCACTGGGATTACAGGTGTCTGCCACCATAGCTGCTCTCCCAGTTTTGAAGTAGAGCAAGGGAAGTTCTGTTTCTCCTGTTAATGATCTCTATGCTATACTTCATGAAAGTCTGCAATTCCACATAGTGTTTGATAGTGAATAAGGCCTTACCAGGCAATGAGTCTTTGACTATCATTTCTTTAAAATTAAACCAAAATGACAGGGAACAGTTTCCCTGATGATTACAAGTGAGGTATATATATGCTATGATGTTGAGCCTCAGTTCTTGAGGTGCTAGGGAGAAGCAGGGAGAGGTCTGGTGTGGTGAAAACTCATGGGGTTGGGTATCTCCAAATTGATTAGCTTTATCATTAACTCCATGTCTTAGACAAATCTGATCATTTCTCCTTGTCTCTGTAACTTTAAAAAGTTACAGAGACAAGGGAGGCATTGGATTAGATCATTGTAAAAGATAGCTTTTGAGGAAAATTACTGTTTTTTTTTTTAAACTTTAAAAATTGTGACATATAATATGTAAACTGAAAAGTAACCCAGGTATGCCTTTTACCAAATAATTATGAGGTGAGTCCCCATGTAACCCCTACCTGGGTCAAGAAATAGAATGTTGTAGCATCCCAGAAATAATGTCTCCTTCCCCAACAGCTTCCCATCTCTTTTCAGGAAGTCCCTTTCGCCCAACTTTTGTGACAATGGTTTTCTTGCCTTGTTAAGAGTTTTACTGCCTAAGTTTTTTTTTTTCTTTCTTTCAGTACTGGGGATTGAACTCATGGACACTCAACTACTGAGCCACATCCCCAGCCCTATTTTGTATTTTATTTAGAGACAGGGTCTCACTGAGTTGCTCAGTGCCTTGCTGTTGCTGAGGCTGGCTTTGAACCCATGATCTTTCTGCCTTAGCCTTCCGAGCTGCTGGGATTACAGGCATGTGCCACCGTGCCTGGCTGCTGCCTAAATTTTTAATCCCTAATACTTCACGCATTGTTTGATAGTTTGCTTCTGAAGTTCAGCATTTTAAGAGCTTTTCCTGGTGTGTGTAGCTGTACTGTTTGTTTCATTTTTGTACATGCACATACTAATATACTATAATTTAGTCTCCATTCTATGTTGATGGACTTTTGGGTTATTTCTTTGTTTTGGCCATTAGGAACTATTGGGCTATGAATATTCTTGTACATGTAGCCTAGAGCACCTTTGCACACATTTCTCTAAGGCCCTGGTACCTAGTTGAAAAATTGCTAAGTCATAGGAAGTGAATATCCTCAGCATCACCAGATGATGTCAAACTATTTTCTAAAAATAGTTTTACTAGTAAACTCTGCCATTAATAATATGAATATGAGAATGTTGTACCATATTCCCACCAACACGTGATCTTATCAGATTTTTTGCTTTTATCTATTCATTTGGGTGTGAACTACTATCTTATCATGATTTTCATGTGCATTTCCCAGATTCTAAATAGCATTTAGCATATTTTCTTACATTTATTGAATATAGATTTTTTTTTTTTTTTTTTAGTGATGTCACTTCAGTTCTTTGCCCATTCTTTAAGAGTCATGGTTTATTTAATAGATGGGCTGGAAGTAAGTACCCTCTTGGTGGATGAGTTGTATAACAGTGTCCCCAAGGACCTGGATCATTTCTGTCCTGCTGCTCTGTCATCCTTGCATGTTGATTTTTTTTTTCCTGTCTGTGAACTTATGAGCACAAGATGGGTACAAAACTGCACATTCAAAGGTAGGAAATAGGGGTAGGAGTAAAGCCTTTTCCCTGAAAGGCTCTAACCTTTATCCAGAAATCCTCCTAGCAACTCTCTTGCTTTCTCTTCCCCACATCTCTATGCCCTGAACCCCTTTTAGCTATAGGGAGTGGGGTCCAGAGGGCTGCATAAGAAAGTGGGCATGGGAATGCCACAGGTAACTGGGACTTGTCATGATCCATCTTTCAGGCTGTCTGCTTCACTGCCCCAAGCAAAAATGTGGTCCTTCTGGCAAGAAAGGGGGGGATCATAGCCAACTATAATATCTAAATAAATATTTCTATTTTAAAGGAAAGAGAATATTTAAATTTTTTGAATACATGTACACTGAATACTTTTGATTTTTTTTTTTGAGCTTGATTTGTCTTGCCTTGTTCTTTCTTTCTTTGTTTTTTTCTAAAAAACATATTCAGTGACGTGTTCTGTGGATTTTTACTTTGTACCAATCTTACTCGAGCTCCACGTATTGGTCAACTTCAAGGAGAGATCATCCCGACTTCTTTCTATCATCAAGGCCGAGTGATTGACTGCAGGTAACACCATACATGTTAGCCTCATGAAGCATGAGAATTACAAATTCCAAAAAATAAAATTTTGAAAAAATAATTTAAAAAATCAAAGATTTTCTTTTAAAAAAAATCAAAGATGTTCTTACAAGAGGAAAGTTGACTTAGATTTTATCATTATCTTTCATGTGGAAAATTACTTAAAAAAGAAAGTATTACATTGATTTGCAAATTACACTTGCTCCAAATTGTACTAGTTAATACCAGTGAAGCATTCTTTTAAATCATGATCTGAAGAGTAGAATTATCATTTGAGTATCCCTTATCGCAAATTCTTGGGACCAGATGAGTTTTGAATTTCATATTTTTGGGGATTTTGGGATATATATATATATCATGGGGGTAGGATCCAAGTCTAAACATGAAATTTTTTGTACACCTTAAACACATAGGCTGAAGGTAATTTTTATGTATGTATGTATTTATTTATTTATTTTTAATGGGGTTCATTGTGATGTTTCCAAAAAAATCATGCAGCATGCAGTGATTATTTCTAACCAAGTTTCTCCCATGCTTCCCTCCTCCACCCCTGTATCTTTTCCATTCCACAGTAATCACTATTATTTTGGGGAGGGTGTACCCAGGATTGAACTCAGGGATACTCAACCACTGAGCCACATCCCCAGCCCAATTTTTGTATTTTATTAGAGACAGGGTCTCACTGAGTTACTTAGCATCTCACCTTTGCTGAGGCTGGCTTTGAACTCGAGATCCTCCTGTCTGAGCCTCCCGAGCTGCTGAGATTAAAGGTGTGTGCCACCTCTCCCGTAATCACTATTTTACTTTCAAGTTAACTTCTTTTTAGTTTTTATGTATAAGAGAGATCGTGTTACTTGTTTTTCTGTCTAGCTTATTCTGCTTAACAAAATGTTCCCTAGTTTCATCCATTTTGCTGAAAATGACAGGATTTCATTCTTCTTTATGACTGAAGGATATTCCATTGTATTTATGTGCCTTGTTTTCTTTAACTATTTGTCTGTTCATGGGCCCCTAGGCTGATTTCATATATTAGCTATTGTGAGTAAACTTGGGCATGCAGGTATCTCTTTTATATGCCAGCTTCATTTCCTTTGGATAAATAGCCAGTAGTCAAATAGCTGGATCATATGATAATTATAGTTAGTGTTTTGAGGCGCCTACCTAGTATTCTTTATAATGACTGTCCTAATTTACATTCTCACTAACAGTGATTGTAATAGTTCCTTTTTCTCCCCATCCTGGCCAGCATTTGTTTTTGGTTTTGTTTTGATAATAACTATTCTAAGTGGGATAAGGTGGTATCTTTTGTAGTTTTATTTGAATTTTTTCAATGGCTAATGATAGTGAGCATTTTACCACACATACATTTTTTTTTAATTTTTGGAGAGAATCTATTTTTTATAAGCACAAACATATATATCTATTGTCATTCAAGATATTCTTAATGCATTTGATGAAAAAGAAAGAATCTGCTTCATGGATGTTGAAAATATCTAACATTTGCTACTTCTCCTTCATATTAAACTTAATCTTTTTTTCCATATATTTATTGACCACTTTTATTTCTTCTTTTGAGGAGTAATTCTTATGTAGTATTTTTAGTGCACTTCGCTTTTGAATGTGACTCATCTCGTGATCTCAAATGTGTACTTTTCCACTTACAGTGTCATGTCAATGTTCAGAAATTTTCAAATTTTGGAGTGTTTCAAATTACAGATTATTGGATTATAGATGCTCAACCTGTATGCTTTTTTAACTCAAGATTACAATTTTGAGCAAGGAATATGTCACTATTTGAACACTATTATTATATTTTTATCAAAAAGAGCTTAAGCTTTGTGTAGCATAAGTCTGGTTTAGAATATGGCTTAACAAATACCTAATCACATATAGAAAATATTGATTAAAATATTATTTATAGTTGTAAGCAAACATTTTATGTTCAGTTGTCTTGAGAATACATAGGATATAGGTATGAGGCTTATTTTTTAGCCAAGAAATTGTAATATATTCCAAGTGAGTTCCCTTCAAGTAGTCACAGTTCTAAGACACCATTCTCTTATTTAAATTTTCTGGTGTTACTTGAACTGCTTTTTGGATTTCCCCTATAGAATACACTTTAGCATCTGCACTTTTGTTTTTAGTAGCCCAGATACCAAATCTTCAACTTATGTGAGTGAGTAAGATATGAGGAATTATCCAAAAGTAATTTTGAACAAATTTTAGTAAATTGAGTGAGTTCTATGCTGTATTGGTCAAGTGATTGCTGTTTTTTTTTTTTTTTTTTCCTGTATTTTTAAGTGGATTTAAAGGCAATTCTTGCCTGGTCTATGATAATAAGATCATTCCTGGAATACATTTGCAGTCTCCTTTGCTTGTTACTTTGAGGCACACAAGTTTTCTTTGTGTATGTTTTTATATGTCTGTAACAGCCTTGTTAAATTACATTGTTACATTCTAAATCAGCATATTTGTAAAATACTCAGCAAGATACTCTGTTAGTAATTATAGCATTATCATTTAAATTCATGTTGTCCCTAACTTTGAAATTTTGGAAGTAAATATCAATAGAAAAGCACTGGTTTATTTTTTCAATTATGAATCATCAAGTCCTTCCTCTAAAGTAATAATAATAATTTTCAGAATACTTTCATGGCTCTTTTTGCTCAACGTCTGCTTTTTTTTTTTCCCCTCCCCTACCACATCTGAAAGCCTCAGAGAACTCCTGACATATTTGCTTCTTTTGTTCTTACACGAAGGCCTCTCCCCTCATCTTAATATTGGGTGAGGGAAACAAGTGAAGATTCAGAATGTACATAATGTGAATGATGGTTTTCCTGATGATGGGAAGTGTAATAATGATAATGAAAGGGAGGGTTTTTGCTTTTGTTTTTTCATGCTCTTTTATTAGGGGGACTGGAAAGGGGAAAAAGGAAAGAGAAGATTGGGAAAATACTAAGAGGAACTTCTGTTCATAGACACCCTCTTCAGTTCATGCTGACCCTGTATTTCTAAGTATGCCGCTAACGATTGTGTGGATCTTTTTTTCTTCTTAGTGGTGCTCATGTAGTTTTAGATGATGATACAGACGTGGGCTATGTAGAAGATGGAACACCATGCGGCCCATCCATGATGTGTTTAGATCGGAAGTGCCTACAGATTCAAGCCCTAAATATGAGCAGTTGCCCACTTGATTCCAAGGGTAAAGTCTGTTCAGGCCATGGGGTAAGTAAGCATCCATGTTCCAGCTCGAACCTCCATTGTCTGGTCCCCTCAGGGTGCATAATGGCTGGACTTCCGGTTTAGCCATCCTCCTAGGTGATTATTGCCAGCATCTAGGCATGGATTATGACTATTTTCTTAGTCCCCTTACCTGCTAAGAATGTGCCACGTATTAATTTGATTTTATTATTGTTCTTTTTTCCTATCTCTGGCTATTTATATTCACCACATCCCCAAGATATTATTTGATATCCAGATGAGTATTCTGCAGAGAAACAGAACCAGTAGAAGATAGATATATGTATGCATATGTGTATGTATGTATGTATCTGGGTATATTATGAGCAATTAGCTCATGTGGTAATGGAGGTTCAGACATCCCCAAATTTGCTGTCAATAAGATGGAGACTCAGTGTTATAATTGTCTTGAGTTCAAAGGCATAAGAACTAGAAGAGCTGCTGGTCCTAGGACTAGAGAAGATGTCCGCATTCAAGTAGTTAAGCAGGAAAAAAAAAAGGTGTGTATGTGTGAACCCCCCTTCCTCCTCCTTTTTGCTGTGTTCAAGCCCTGAATGGATTGGGTAATGCCCACTCAGGTTGGGTAGTCAACTGATTCAAGTGGTACTCTCACCTAGAAACAGTTTCACATATACATCCAGAAATAATGTATCAGACATCTCTTAGTCCAGTGAAGTTGGCACATAAAATTCATCATTACAACAGCTAAAAAGGTGGAAGAAAATTGGCATGGGTTCCACAGAAACTATGGATCGCATGTGACTATTTTGTATAATTCAAAACAACTTAAACCATTGTGGTAATTCACTGTCATGAACTCAATATGCACAAACTGAGTATCTAGGTGCCAGTTCACACTAGGCTAGAGGTTGAATCAAAGATGATATTTGCAGGTTTAAAGTTATACACAGTTATACATGGACAGTTGTCAACCAAAGAGAAAATGCTATCCCTATTCACAACCACATGTGTCTTTAATTCTGTGAACAAAGTGTTTGGGCAAGTTGCCTTTATTGGTAAATCTAAGCTGGATCCCAAAACACAAAATTAACTATTATTTAAATTGGGCTTATCAAAAGGAAGGCATTTCAAAATTGACACAGGGTCGGGAATAGTGGTACACACCTGCAATCCCAGCTGCTAAGGAGGCTGAGGCAGGAGGATCGCAAGTTCAAAGCCAACCTCAGCAAAAAGCAAGGCACTAAAGAACTCAGTGAGACCTTGTCTCTAAATAAAATACAAAATAGGGCTGGAGATGTGGCTTGGTGGTCGAGTGTTCCTGAGTTTCATCCCAAGTATTTCCTTCTACCCCCCTCCCCCCCCAAAAAAATTGATTCAGACTTCAGAAATGGAAAAAAAGGGGCTGTGAAAAAACTGAGGGCAATAATTTAAAAAGGGAGGTACTAAAATGAATGTAAAATTAATTCAAAATTGATAGACAGGCAGGTGATCTGGAGCAGAACAAGGTGGAAAGGCCCACAAAACTTGTGTCCAGTGATCTTGAGATTGGGATTTTGTTGGAGGAAAGACTCATGGGATATAGTATAGTCCAGTGATTTGAAAACTTGGATTTGGGGGCTCAAATGAATCATGGGTTTGAATCCTAGCTCTGCTTTTTGGTATTTTGGTAATGTTGGACAAGTTACTCTCTTGGCGCTTAGGGTGCCGGAATGGTGTAAATAAGATGTTTTACATAAAGTGTTGGGCACAAGTACTTGGCACATGGTACGTGTTCAGTAATTGCTATGTTAAAATAAAGTCAATGGCCAGACTTATCAGGTATTTCAGTTACTGCTCTAAGAACATAAAACTTAATGCTTAAAAAGGCTTGAATTTCTTTCCTCATACCCTCTTACCTTTTCCTCTTGTTTTTAAAAAAGGTCAAATTCAGCCTTATTAATCATAATCAGTATTATAACAGTTCAGATTCAAATACTTCTAAGTTTGATTTTATCATCTCTAATACTCTGCCTCTGAATGTATTTCATAGGAAGGTAAGGGTTTCAATACCCTTGTCTCTAGTTTGCAGATGGTTATTTATTTCATCTAAATTGCAAGTTCATTCCAACTAGCTGTTTGGTCCCCAGAGAAAGAGACGGGAGATGAAGTCCCTCCCAGTTTTTCAGCCTGGCTGGCTGAGAAAGGTGCTTGTTTGGCAGGAAAGTGCCACCACTGAGTTTGTGTTGGACATTAGTCATTTGTGTCTCTTGGAGTTTTATGTCAGACAGTGCCACTGTCTTTAATATTGGGCAGTTTCTCTTAAGCCCACTACCTATTAATTTACTGAATTAAGCATATGTTTTTCTTATATGTTCCTAGAAACAAGTATGTGTGAAAAAACTACCTTGTAGACATTAATGTACAAATTTATATACTTAAATAATATCATCATGAATAGTACAAACTTAAGGCTTTCTTCTTCTTAGTCTTTATTTTTATATAATAAACAGAAAATATATTCAATGATTTGATCTACACATTGTTTTCCCTCATCTCCATCTCAAGGTGTGGAAAACTTAAAAAAAATATTTCCAATGAATTTTTTGGTACTGGAGATGGAACCCAGAGGTGCTTCACCACTGAGCTATATCTCCAGCCCTTTTTATTTTAAGAGAGGGTCTCATTAAGTTGTTTAGGGCCTCATTAAGTTGCTGAGGCTGACCTTGAACTTGTGATCCTTCTACCTTAGCTTCCTAAACCACTGGGATTACAGCAGGCACCACCACGCCTGGCTCCAAATGATTTTTTAAGCTTTCTTCCTGCCTATGTCTCTTTCACATTTA
The DNA here is from genome assembly GCF_001458135.2 of Marmota marmota marmota. Taxonomy (NCBI): domain Eukaryota; kingdom Metazoa; phylum Chordata; class Mammalia; order Rodentia; family Sciuridae; genus Marmota; species Marmota marmota. Next base: position 25,628,321 of record NW_026000005.1, read on the forward strand.
TCACCACTCCATGAAGCACAGTGAAAATGCTCCATCTCTGTTGTTTTGTTTTTACAGGTGTGTAGTAATGAAGCCACCTGCATCTGTAATTTCACCTGGGCAGGAACAGACTGCAGTATACGAGATCCAGTTAGAAATCCTCACCCACCCACGGATGAAGGACCCAAGGGTTTGTGTGATTTCAGTTTCTATTCTTTTCCTAACTTCATTCATTCTCACTCTTCCAATGCACCAGCACAACACTCTCATGGATTTGAAAGGAGACACATAAGAACATCTCTTTTTGTTATTAAAATGTATGTCATTTTTACTGCAGAATTAAGCATCCTGTGTATATCATATTTGTAAAAATGTGTTTGAATTACCTCTTAGCCTAGAACAGCATTAGGAAGAAGTATACCAATGTTCTCTAACCCAGTTTCCTTTCTCTCCCTTAAACCTCATCCTTTTTCTATGATCACAAATGCTAAATTATTTTATAGTTTTTCTAAGCTATGCCAGTTTTCTAATAGAGAAAGTCTTTGGGGCTGACATGAGACTCTGATCTTTCCTCAGTATTTGAATCCCTCTAGGGGGATGTTATGGCATTCCATGCTTTTTTTAAACTCAAGTTTTTGAAGGAGTTAAATTTTTTAATACAGCTTTAATTCTTCAAAGAAGAGGCAAAGGATCTGAACCTTTGTTTTAGTCAGTCCCTAAGAAGAAAAAAATTAGAATTTTAGAGTTAGGAGTCTCCATGGCTGCTCAGAACCACCCTCTGATTTTGCAGTTGAGGATGCCCAGCTCCTGAGGTCAGGTGACATATAGTTTCCCAGGCAACAAGAGACTGAGCTGCAATCAGGAACCAATTGCCTAACCTGAGACTCATGCTCTCTTCCATTACATATTCTTAAAATGTAGTCTGTGTTGTCGTGAACATGGTAATCATTTTCTCATTATTCTTCCCATTCAATTCTAAAAGATCTAGAAAAACCTTCAGTCACAACTGGTTTACTACAGCATCCATAGCATCATACCTGAGAAAAAATTAACTACTAGAATCAATTTTAACATACAGAGATGACATTGTACATCAGCTTCCTTTTCATGGTACTCCTGGCGGTATTTTATAAATAATAGCCTTGCTTTCTCCTACAAGTAGCTAAATACACATAGGAATAATATGATGTTGATCATCTCCATTTTGGATGAAAATTCATTTAAACTCTCTGAACTTCAGTGTAGTCTATATGGAAAAATATGACTCCAAAAGCAGATGAAGCTCTGTAGTCTGCAGTTCCTAAAGAGATTTAAGCTAGTTTGGATGCATGTGAATTGTTCTGTAATAGTGGGTGTGTTAAAACACATCTCATGCATTTGCTTAATATGCCCTTGATATTAAAATTCTATAAGAATCATTATCACACCCTCACAGTCTATTTCTATTCTTTTTCCATTTCTAAAAGTGAAACTATCCCATTTTCACATTTTGTCTTTTGTTACTTTAAAACTAGAACAAAACATTCTTGGATCCACCTTCAGAAGTTAGATTTAGAGATTTAAGCTCTGACAAGAGAAGCAGAGGTTCATTCTCTCCAAATTTTCTCTCCATAGCATGTCTGTGATTTTTAAAAAGATCTAGATGCATATCCTCAAGTGAGGCATAAAGAAATCTGAACAAAAAAGCAGAGCTAAACTTACTTGGATTGCTTTTCTTTAGGCAGAGTAGGGGATTATTAATTATCTGGTTCTATTCCCTATTCCTTTGCCCACCCATCCCTAGCAAAGCTAAATTTGAGTTAAAGAGCAAACAGGTGTATTCCAGAGAAGAGAAAATTCACAGCTGCTTCTTGTTTTTTATTCTCTTAATGTGGTGATATTCTATACTATCTTTTAAAAAATAACTGTTTTGATCATTCAAATGATAGATGGTTGTTATAAAAATTTTCTCCAATAGACAATATGTAACAAATACATGTCTGTTGTCAAAAATAGAGAAAGGATCAAAAAGATGATAAAAACCAGTCTTCATTCCACAACTCATAGGTAATCAACATAAGCATTCTGTCATATTTCTTTTCTGTTGCCTATTTTCCTTTTTTTATTCTAATGAAGACAATGAGCCATTGGAGTAAAAATTTACCCATTGGTGCCAATATTGTTAGAATCCTTATGAATCTCTAACAATTTTGATTAAATTGAAAATAAGTCATTAGTGTAAATGAAGATCAGTTATTTTTGTACATTTTTAGATTTCTGGAAAAATCGAACAATTTTAGTACACAACTAAATAATAGTGTCATCAGTATTGGCTATTTATTTATTTATTTATTTTAAAACCATTTTTTCTACCTTTATTTTATTTGTTTATATGTGGTGCTGAGGATGGAACCCTTGCACGTGCTAGATGAATGCACTACTGCTGAGCCACAACCCCAGCCCCAGTATTGGCTATTTATACCTTCTCGTTCTGTATAGAAAAACCTATTAATGTAGTAGTAAAATGCTAACAGAAACCAAACTTTTTAAAACTTTGTTATAGATTTATAACTTTATCCTGGATATTCTTGTTAAAAGAAGATGCTAAGAGAGAAACTATACATCTTACTTTTATTTTTGTTCATTTAGCAGATATTTATCAAGTCTCTACTGTTTAAAAGAGTACATTTTTGGCACATAGTAGGCATTCATAAATATTTCATCCCTTTTTTGGGGAATACGTAAAAGAAATGGAAAATGCAGCATGTTGGTGCTGATTTTCACTTTATCCGTATGTATTTGTTGTATTGGCTTGCCAAAGAGTAATAGGTAGTGAAATTATGATATTGATTAAATCTGTACTTTCTCAACTATAGGTTCTGCAGCATTTGGGGTGCCAAGTTTTTCTCCATAGCTTCACACTGTATCTTGCTGGCACTTGCTGTACTGAGCACTGTGTTTGGGTCTTCCCCAAATGCACAGCATGTGCAATGATCTGGATAGCTATAGTCATTCGTAAAAATGCAGTGAGAAGGTATTACAAATATTTAGTTTTATTTAATTTTAATGGTCTTGTTTGATATGGAAAATTCAAGAAGCTAAATGAAAATAATTGCCTTTTTATGATGAAATTTGGGCAAAAAAAGATGAATTGTACCCAACTACATCCCTGTAGATCAAGATCAAATTAGCAAAAATAAGCAGATTCCATGGCTCTCTTTCCATTGTTTTTCACAATGTCAGAAATGAACCAATGTGTTTGAAATATTTCTTCCTTTTTAATTATAAGTTCTTGGAAGAATGAGAAATTCAACTTCTGCATCTGGGTAGGGATTCAAAGTATGCACGAAAGCACTGCCATCATAGTCACTGTACTTGTTAAAGTTGTCTACAGTAGACCCACAGTTTAAAGCATGCTAGCCAACCTCTCAAACGAACCACGTGAGGAAGGATTTTTCTTTTCTTTTCTTTGTGTGTATGTATGTGTGTGGTGCTAAGGATGGAACACCTAGGGCCTCACACATAAAGCACTCCACCACCGAACCACATCCGCAGTTTGCTGAGTTAAGTATTTTCAAAAAAGATTTTCTATTGCAAAGGTCACTTCATTTTTTCCTATGCAGACATTTATTCCATTTACAAAAACTCCTCTCTCAACTTGTTTCTACTGAAATCCCTGAAGGAAATTATTATTTTTTTCCTACAAGGATAGAATACATTTGAACTCTTTTAAAAAAATTTCCACTTGCTGTAAGGACAGTGTAATTTAATTTAATTTCTATCAATTTGTAGACACTTCTGCACAATGCTTATTATGTTATACAGGAGGACTTTTATCCTTTGATAATCATCGGTTATCACCATTCTAAGAGGGAAGAGAAGAAACTGGCACATATAAAATACTTTCAGTGACATTTATGGGCAAAGATTGTCACTAAGAAGCTTGGGCTTAATCAATACTACTATCGTCATCAAATTAGAAAGGACCTTAGAGGCAATTCATTCCAGTCTTATCGTCCTACAAATGAGAAAACTAATTTAATTATCAGGGTTAACAGCTCATTAATGGTAGAGCCAAAAATAAAATGTGATCACCTGAGCTTGAGTCCAACACTTTTTCTGTTATTCCGGACTGCCTCATTTAAAGCACAGTATTAAGTTATTCTGTTCATTCTTTGAGCACAATAATAAATAGAAAGGGCAAAACAATAACCAAGCAACAATTAAGCTTATTAGCTGAGCCATTATTTTCCAGTGATGCTTATTATGAAATTAGAGGAGAAAGGCAGTATCATATTGTTAGAATTCAATTTTTGAAAACAGTGGTTACTAAATGTTAATAATACCTTGAGGAGTGTTATTTAGTGTTTACATTTACCTTTTGCATATGCCCTTTTGATGACTTTCTTTGTGTGGATACAAATCTTTGATTTTATAGTTCAGATCATGAGATTGCAGACGTTATCACTATCATATATATTTATGCTCATGTATAATTATATGTCACCTAAGTATTTTTCTCATTAACCATAACCTCACCAATAATTTAAGGATTTGCCAAACTTTAATAAAATATTTTAGTAATTATGAGTTCATAAAAACTCCATATTTTCATTGACAACATAAGTTGGAATAGTATTCTTAATGAAATATTTATTTGGTATTCTATCAGGCACTTGTTCCAATATGTCAAAAAATGAACTTTATTTTTTAATTCATAGAAAAGAATAAGAAAATTTGATTGAATGTCTTACATTGAAATTTTAAGCAAGATGGAATATGTAACAGAAATATTATACTGTGAAGTATGAAGAGTTTATTTGCTATTTACTTCTCAGCCTAAATTTTAGTGAAGTAACAAGTCTCTGCAGAAAGAACTTTGGACCACAGAGTACCGATGAGTACATTTTTTGCTTCCTGCCTTTGAAGTACACAGATTGCAGTATTTTAGCCCCTTTTGAGTCATTGGAATCACTTGGTGAAATGGTGTACCTTCCTGTTTCAGAAACTCTCTAAAAGAAAACATCCACTCGGTTTCAAACAAGCACAATTTCTAAATGTCTGAAGCATGCTTTGCGGAGGAATTCTACATATAAAATAATCTTAAAAAGGAGAATTTTAGTTTGATTCTTAATATCAAAATACACTTATCAGAAATTCTGTCTTTTGGCCCAAGTGAACTGAGAGAGTAGGGAACTAAGACTAAAATTAATAAAACCAACAAACCCCAGAAATAACATGAAAACATACTGGTAGGTAATAAACAGGACTCACAAACATGTGAGAGTGACAGGTAAGTGGGTTCAACCCTCAGGGAGCAAATAAGCTTGTAACATGAAGACTGTGTTTGCTGGAAGCTCCCGGTTCAGGTTTGGTAGGGTGAGTGGGTAAAAAAGGAAACTGGTCATGTGCACAGTGTCATGCCTAGGAGAAAAAAGAGGCTTTGAGTAGGTAACGAGTGAATGAGTGAGTGAACAAATGCAGTTAGATAATAAATAAACCAACATAGAAATACAGCTGTGTTATAGGCCCAAGAAAAAGGAAAAAATTTCAAGGAGGAGATAAATTCTTTGTAGTTGTGAAAAGCAGCTGCAGCAACCTTCATTTTTAAACATGATCCCTGGAAAAATCCACCCATCTGTGGGCCAATCGGTTACCTCATGGCTCCGAATGACAGAGTCTGATGATCTTCACATGCCTCATCAGCACAGCAGAACTAAAAGGAGCAGGAGGGAAGGAGAAGGGGGGTAGAGGAAAGTTCTGGAAAAGCTTTCTCCCCACTTTCTTTTATCTTGTCTTGTGTTAAGAGTACTTATTAGTTAAGCCTTTGAGGGTGATTATGCTTTCTCAAGGGAGATTATGGACTCTATCCTTTTATCTGGAATACGCATTTGAAGCCTCTGGAAATTTCTTGTTCCCATGGTTGGGTTTCTAACACTGGCAGGATGGGCTGCCTAATTCTGTTGTTTCTACAGTGATAAATTATTCCACACCAAATACAAAAGGCTTTTCAAAGTTGCTATTTTTAATCTTACTATAAATTTTAAAAATTAACAAATATTCACTTAACATCACATTTTATGGGGCAGTGTTTTCCATATAATTGATCTGATATGACTTATATAAAAATTAAAGAGATAATAAGACTGTTTCCTGTATTTCAGCTCTGACAGCCAGAGCTTAAAACCTAAGGCCTCCCCCTCGCCCCCCCCCAAAAAAAGTTATGAAATTATGTGCTTTAGTTAAGTTAGTATCCTGAAAGCAGTGATTTTTTAAGGGGCTTTAAAAAAATGAAGCTTTATATTTGGGATACCTTTCCATTCCAGTATTTGCCTCCATAATTTGAAAGTCTGAGCTGTGGTTGAGGTTATTTTGGATTACAATGTATCATCACATTTGAAAAAACATTACCAACACCTTATAAGTTGGTCTTCTTCCACTCCCTTCAGCGCTCTGAGTAGACTGTTTTCTGTTGTGACCCCATCTTTTTTTTGTTTGTTTTTTAAGAACTTGGGTAGTGTGTAGTGAAAAACACTAGACTTGCTCATTGCTATTATTTACCCTGTGATAAAATGAAGTAATCGTGCAGTTGGTCCACAGGGTTAGAGAAGTGAGGTTCTTGCTCTTCCTTTGGGAGAACATTTATTGAAAAGGTCAATCAGCTCAATATGGAGCCTTAAAAAATTATGACTTTGAGTCTTGGTTTTTTGTTTCATTTCACTGTTTCTCATAGCACACAGTCTCTGTGAAGTGCAGCTTTGTGGAAGCTGATCTCTGTTTTCATTGGCAAGGTCAGTGGAAACCAGTCCTTTTGATTTACATAGAAACATGAGTGTAAATGCACCCATACACTTATAAGTTCATACACACACACACACACACACATACACACACACAAAATACCCTAAATAATCCACCTTCCTACTTCTACCCCAGATTTCATCTCACCGATGGGCACAGATGTGGTGATGCACAGGTGTTGAGTTTCTGCTCTGTCAGCATTGGCTAGCTTGGTGATCTGCCGCAGCTAGTGAAGTTTCCCAGAGACCTTAATGTTCTCTCAGTGCATGGTCATACACTGGAGTTTATAAACAAAAACCTAAATGTCCATATTCTAAGACAGCAATTCAAACTTTGCAAAGCTCTTTGAAATATACCTTTCTATAACTTCCCAGGTAAAAAGTGCTTAATGTAAAAACGACTCTGTTTTAAATTTCTAAGGATTTTCGCAAAATTGAGTTATATATTCTGAATTTTGAAAAGATGTTGGGCATACTTTCAGTTTGAGAACTTATGACAATATGTATTAATAACTACTTTTTTAATAAATACAGATTTGCCCTTATATAACTTAAATTACATTTGAGTTTTACCTTGCACCTAATAGGAACTGGAACTCAAAGTGGACTGTTTGTTTTAAAGTATTTATGAGAGATTATGTTTTAAAGTAGGGTATGTAGAATTTGAAGGTAAATTCAAAATTATCCTTAAATATTTTCAACGTAGATATCAATCTTAATTTCAAACCTTCAAACAAAGACATCCAGATTTAACTTACTTTCAAAGTATTTCCTGAATAGATTATTTTGTATGTGAGTGAAATCAGTGTGTATTTTTCTGTTAAAAAATGTCCATTTTCCCTCCACACAGTGAACATGGCCACAAGCAGGCTCATAGGGGCCGTGGCCGGCACCATTCTGGCCCTGGGGGTGATTTTTGGAGGCACAGGGTGGGGAATAGAGTAAGCATCCTTGTGCATTTCAGAGTGTTTCTGTTCGGTGCCTGGTGTGCGGGGTGATGCGTGGTGCCTGACTTCTCCACCTGTGTCTTGCTGGCTGTGTTTCCTGTGGTGGTACAACTTGTGGTATGATTTGGATGTGTTGGTGTCTTGTGATCTTTCTCGTGCAATGTAGAACCTTCTCCTGTCTGGAACAATGTGGGGCATAAAACAACCTTGGGGGTGCTTATATTTTTACAATTAATGCACTAATCCAAAACTTCCATTGCTCCTCCACTTATAAAAGTAATTTTCAAATACAAGCCTTAACATTTTTTTTATCATTATTTATTGGCAAAAATGCTCTCACACTAATGTTTTCTTAGGATTGCTGTCATAAATTTAATCCTCACCAATCAAATGAAGCCACCTATACAAGTAGGAATTATCCACAGAGCATTTTTTATAGATAATAAGAATGATGATCACTGAATGTTTTCTCCATTTATTTAGAATGATATAGGAGTTTTCAGTGCAATGTTTTTTAAAGAGGATATTTTGACGACTGCTTTTATTTCTTTATTATAAAATAGGTTAAAAATTCAAATGTGAAGTTCACATAAATATTTGGGAGCAAGGAACATTAAGAATCAAAAGATATTTAATCCAAACCTGCACCACCTTAAGTGAAAAGCTGCAATTCATCTAGTGGGTTTGTGTTTAAAGTATTCAGTGTATAAATAAATGTGTTGTGTGCCACTTGCCCATTAAGCTCTCAGAAGCACAGTTCTCCTGGTGTCTTTATTTAAGTTGTCCTGCACTTGATCCATATCCTCAGAATAGCTGTCAATTCTCCATGTAATACTACCAAATGAGATTGTTAATCTGTAGACTAAAAGATCGTTGGGATTTTTTTCTCTGTGTGTAGTTACAGAGAGAGCCTTTACAAATAGCAGAAGTAGCCAGTCACCCTTTTTTTTTAATTTTTATTTTTTACTGTGGTAACACTTCACAGTGACTCAAGAAGAAATTACTAGTGTCTTAAGGAATCACCAGATACCCTTTACCCAACCAGCCCAAAACACAGGCATGTTGATGATTTCAGCCTCTGTCTACCTTAGTCCCCTTAGTTGGTGACACCTGGATGTTCTTTTATGAAAGTTGGGAAATCCAAGAACTGAAATACCATTAAGAGGAGAGCAGGTCCCCAGGTTCACACTTTGTGGAAGGTGACAAGAATTCTCCTCTATATGGGATCTTAACTCATCTTCCAGCAGTATAGACTGTGAAGCTAGTTAGGCCAGGAGAAGTTGAACTACTGGAAAAGAGATTTTTGTTTCTCCTTACTTGTCAGAAAATAAAGTATGCAACAGAGGTAAAAATATTTAGAGAAAACAAGAACTTTGCCCTGTAAAATTTCACCTTGGATCCGTTGACTGGATTATACATCCCAGTGACATTCCTTTCCAAGAGCAGTTCTATAGATACGTTTATATGAGAGACCTCTGTGAAGAAAGGTAGTTTTCTAAAAATCATCCCAAATGTGGATTTTTTTTACATTATTTATTGGTCATAATTTTGTCATCCTGAAATATACTAATTGAAGGGATGGATTTTAATAATTTTTCCCTTGAGTCTTAGAGATGGGCAGAATCAAAATGGCCTTTGTAGTAAACACAGTCTTGTTCCCAGTTTGTTTCTATCATCCATTCTTTCCAGTGTTGCTATTTCTGGTTGTGACAGGTAAGTGTGTATAAGTGTATAAAAATTGGTCTGTTATTGTTTCATGAACTGTTTTTGCAGTTTTCTGACTTTTTCCCTTCATATTCCAAATTTTGACCTGATACCAAGTAAATATAGCATTTACAAAATAAAATTCACATAGTACAATATAGATTGTTTTAAAACTTTCTACCTTAAATAATAGTGTCTTTTTCATTTAGTCACTAAGGATTCCTTGCACAGGTTTAGTTTCCTAAACATGTCTGCTCAGTTTAGAATTGTAAATCAGAGATCAAGAGATCATTTCTCTAGGATTATGTATTGTTTGATGCCCACCTGTGTTTTCTAAGTTAGCAAAATGCAAGTTATCTGCCGTTTTGAGTGTGTACTTGGAAACGTGAATTTTTTTAGGTGCTTGTTCCAAATTTTGATTCCTTCCTGAAATGCGGGGAGGAAATATATGTAAATGGAATAAAGTTCCATCAGAACAAGAATTAGCAAACTTTCTATAAAGGCCCAGACAGTAAATAGTTTCAGCTTGCAGGGGTACAGGATATCTGTTGCAACTTTTCAACATTGCTGTCTTAGCAAAACAAGAGCCATGGCAAAAGATAACAATATGTAAATTAATAAGCATGGCTGTGTTCCAATAAAATGTCTTTGGAAAAACAGATCGTAGGTTAGATTCGGACTGTGAACTCTAGTTCACTGACCCTTGATTTAGTGCATAAGTTTTAGAGTCAGATCTGTGTTCAGATCTTGCCTTCATCACTTACTAACTTCTAGAAGCTTCTGTTCCCTTCTCTATTGAACAGGGATAGTCATAGTTCCTACCTCATATGTGATGTGGAGGATCAAATGAGACGATATGTCAGATGTTCTGATTTGCACCTGGCACATTGTAAGTGCTCACTATATGGCAGCAAAACTGCTTTTATTGCTCTCGGTTTTGTTATTTATTATTATTGACATGTCTCTAAAAGCCATTGAGATTCATGTTCTGTAGAACCACAGTAAAGCCCAGGGACCTGAAGAGACCCACACCCTCGGGACTCCACGCAACTGTCGTGCACCTGCCTGCTCGTGTCCACAAGCACTGGCTATTCTCTGGACAAAAACATCATGCATACAATTTTAGTGCTGCTGAAAGTGTTATCTATTTATGTACACAGCTGGGGGGACTAGTGTGAGCAGAAAAGAGAATTTTTTATGTGGAAATGAATGTGTATATGGATGTGAGGATTTTAGAAAAAATAACAAGGTTGGCCTTGTGACTTCTGGGAAAGGGCTCCCTGGTTAGTATTTTGTTGTTAGGGGCACGGTACCTGCATATATTGGCATCCTAGAGGATGTAACATTTAAGGCAATTCTTGTACTAGATTTAATACTGCTTAGATTTTGAAATGTCAAGTGAAGGAGAGTAATAGAGTTACTGCAATGTATCATTTCTTACTCAACAATTGGTAGAAGCTCTACCTTCTAGTTTCTTTCCTGTTGTCTGTCCTTCAAGCTTCTTATCTTCCTTTCCTTTTCCTTCTCCCTCCCTCCCTCCTCCTCTCCCTTCCTTTATTTTTAATATCTCCAAGCCTCCGATTTCTCTTCGTAAGTGGGAATTTAAAAGACAGTCTCAATTGAATCTCTTTTTCCACTTACCCAAAATTACCCAAATGAGTTTTGCGCTTCCTTTATGTCTTACCCTTGGACCCCCATTTTGGTGTTTAATACAGAAAGAATGGTGAAGAATATCTTTCTTTGAGAGCAAGCCTTCAGAGTCAGGTCTTTATTGATAATCTCTCTCTGACTTCTGAATTTTAAGTGTCTCCAAAGTGCAGAATAAAAAAGCACTCTGACGACTTTTGTAGAATCAATTTCCTTCCTCTTGTGCCCTCATTTGTCAGTCTGCTAGAGCTAATTCTAATGCAGTCGCGTTCTCTATGTGCGCGTTTATTTGTTTGATTTATGGAATTGGGGAAGGGGAAGGAAGAGACCCAAGACGTGCAACGAAAGCGAATGGGGCCTCTGTGCTTCAAATTCTGCGAAAGGTGAATTTAATGAAACTTAACTGTCAACGGTGCAGAAACTTGAGATTTAAAAGGCATATAAATCACTGTGGAATCTAAAGTACAAGTAAGCTAAGTTAAAAAAAAAAAAAGCAATTTAAATGTTTAGCCATCTTGTACAACCGAGTGTTTACTTCCTGAAACCGCTGAACTGCTTTTCCCTTGTGGTGATGAAAGTGGTCGGCTCATATGACTTTCTTCCTATGATCCTTTGTCACAGGTCCTAGTGCCACCAATCTCATAATAGGCTCCATCGCTGGTGCCATCCTGGTAGCAGCTATTGTCCTTGGGGGCACAGGCTGGGGATTTAAGTAAGCAACGCCGCATGTCGTCTTCTCGGTGGCTCTGGCACTTCTTTTTTTCTGCTTACGTAACCAAGTTTTGAGTTCCTGCTACAAGATTTTAACAGTAAAACTGTAAAGAATAAATATTTTTACTCAGAAATGGGTTAGAAGGGAAGGAACATGGAGCCTCAAATGCCATCTCAGGCAAGTGGGATAACATTAAAAAGTAGAAAGAAGTTGGGCGTGGTAGCGCATACCTGTAATCCCAGTGGCTTGGTTCGGGAGGTTGAGGCAGGAGGATCGAGAGTTCAAAGCCAGCCTCTGCAATTTAGCCAGGCCCTAAGTAACTCAGCAAGACCCTGTTTCTAAATTATATATATAAGCTGGGGGTAGGGGGTGCTGGCTCAGTGGTTAAGTGCCCCTGGGTTTAAACCCTGGTTCAAAAAAAAAAAAAAATTGCATGCTTTCATTTAAGAGCAAAGTGGCTCTTCAGTAGAAGACATTGGCTGTAAGAGCCAGTCTTCTGAGATCCTTTCCTGTATACACAGGTAATCAAGGAAGCATATTGGAAATGAATCAATACAAATCCCTATTAATATCTGTATAAAACTGGCTTATGTTCTGGTGAAATTTTCACAAGCTCAGTAACCTGGTAGTCATTATTTTTCACATGTAACGTATTATATGAGATTTGGAAAAAGCTTCCTTGTTTGCAAAACAAGGTTGAAAAAATATTTTCATTAATTCCTTAACCAGCTAAATTGGTTTCCATCTGGAATTTGAAATCAATGACTTTGTGACACTTAGTATTTTCTTAATTAACTGCGAATATTGACATAACTGACAGGCCTGGTGTGTTGTCTGAGTGACCTTTTACTTTGGATTGCATATCGATCACTTGACTAAGATTTTGCTAAAATAGACCACAGTGAATAATCACAAATAAGCCTTAATTCTGATCAAAACTTTTAAACCTGATTTATCTAGTTTGATTGTTTCTATATCTTAGATTCATTGGATAATCACTTTTTATGCTATGGTGACTTGATTATTATGATTTGTAGGTAAGCCTCCCGTGTCAAATATTCCCTGTGATAAATTAGGTTTCAACCAGATCTATTGAAACAACTTGAAGTGGAAAATAAAACCCATTAGCCAAATTCAAAACCCACTTTGCCTCCTTCCAGTTATTCAATATAGGAGGCTTTCGCTTCCAACTAATGGAATAATTGTCTTAATTATGAACTTTTTTGTAATTAATATTTGGGATACTGAATTTGATGTATTTAAGCCAGCTAAAATGTTATTAGAAGCTGATTATGACAGATGAACCACTAAAATAAATTTTAAATAAATTCAACATTTTCTGTTTTTTTTTTTTTGTTATCTTATCAAGATGTAACAAATAAGCCTACAGTTTTTGAGTGGCTTCAACTTGGAAAGATAGTATCAAATGGTACTTCTTTTCTATAGAGATATTATGAAGTTGAATTTGTTCAGTGAAATAGTCGTTTGGTATCAGCATATTTGCATAAACACATACACAAAATGGGCACTGATATATGGATCTCTCCTCATGGCTTTAATAAGGCATTGCCCAGATGGTGGGTCACTCACGTAGCATCTCATAAGAATGTGTTTTTGTTTGGGCTGGCCAAATTCTAGCTAAATCTTAGTGTCCCATAGTAGGGTTGGGGTTGTGGCTCAATGGTAGAGCACTTGCCTAGCATGTGCAAAGCCCTGGGTTTGATTTCTACTACTATTAAATATTTTACATCATTCTACATTATAGCAATACCATAGTTCATTCTTATTTTATAATGCCCCCTGGCCTTTGTCATAAATATGCCCAGGGATATGCCTTCTTGACATTAAGATACCTTACCATCAAAGACCTGGAAAATGGTCCACCATTCATTGTTACCATGCAACCATGTACAATGCCAAATTTACCATTTTAGTATTTGGAGATAAGAGCACACTATTCTGTAGCAGGACCTCAAAACAGTGGCCTGGCCTAGCTCACAGCTTGAATTGCATGTTTCTTTGGGGAAAAAATGGAAAAGCCTTTATCACTGTGTATAGAAGTGGATTAGGCCCTATGCAGATGATTTCTATTTGTGAGAGATGAAGAGCAGGAGAAGAGGTGGGGGTTGATACTAAGTCACATAGGGAGTAAGAACCAGCCTCTGCTGCTAGCTTGGTAGAGACTGCTGTGTGGGTACATGGTGTGTGGGTACTGAGCAACTCAAGGCCCCTTCCCAACCCCTGTGACTCTAAAAATCACTTTAAGAGAAAATTTTGTAGAAAGTCACATGGACTATTGGATGCTATATGATTTTACTTTTTGATTCTAGTGGTAGCTGTGTAGTTTGTTTTAAGCCTGAAACAGTGACTTCTAACCATGAAATAGAAGACTTTTGGTGCCAAATGATCATGTTTAAGTTTCCTCCCAACTTGGATAGTTTTGTAGACTATTAGTCTAGGGATAATTTGGAAGTACAGTTATTTGCTAGTTGAACTGAAAACCTTTGAGTCTTTCATTGAGCACAGCAGAAATTAAACCAAAAAAAGAAGTTCCTTTACAATATGATGTTGAAAATAATTTGTAAAGAAGATTGTTCTAAATATATTCCTACTGGGAATCTTTTCTGAAATTAGTTTTGTATTACTAACAAAGAAATTAGCAAAGTCTCCTGAAGAATTTGAGAGTGTGTAAACTTTCAGATTAAAGAAAAATGTATTAATTGCCCAAGGACGATATTGCTTTTTCTTAATGTCACATTTCTTTAGGTGAAATACTCTAAATAATTTAGATGTGAAAGTGTCATACCATCCATGTCTTGCTCCAGTATACAAGCATAAATGAGAAATCCCTCTATACTGTGAGCTGTCACATAGCCTTTTTAAAATAATTCTTTTCTTCTGAAATAAGTGTTAAAAAGCATGAGTATATGAGTGTTTGCATTTGTGAATGTATGTACTTTGTGTGTGTAAAGTGATGAATATTTATCAAAATTATTGTGATCCTACAATTAATACATATTTAGTAAAACGGTAGAGTCTGAAAGCTTTGGTTAATGTAAGCAAGACTTCTGCAAGCAAGATTGGAGAATTCCCCTAAAGAAGAAAGTACTTCCTTCCGTGAGTTATTACTGTTAATTTACACATTCTGACATGTTGAGTAAGGTAGTGGGTGTATTTTGGTAACTGCTCTGGACTCCAGAGGTGAGGATGCTGAGGGATCATTAAGTCTATAGGTTCCCAGGTGTTTACAGTCTCAGAATGTACTCTGAGAAGTCCTGTGGAAAATGAACATAGGTACATCGCACACCAATTTGTCCACCTTTCCCCATATCTATTATTTCTGTTCACCTTATACTGCTTTTCCTCTTCATCACCTACCCACACAGAATAATGTCATGGACAGCGGCACAGAGCATTGCTAACCTCTGTCCTCGTTGACTCACAGAGGCTCCTGGCACGTAATGCTGAATAACATGCTGCTCTCCTAGATAATTAAAGCTGTTGTTTTTGCCTGATACTGGAACACGTCAGGTAGATGATGGATCATTTTAGTAGTATCTTCCCTCAAGCTTAGGAGAAAAGAGGCATGAATTTCTTATGTGCAGACTCTTTGGCCTTATTACCTTGGACAAGGGTATTATGTACAATCTCTAAATTTGGGTATAAGAATTTATGATTACTTTTTTCTTTTTCCTTCCTTCCTTCCTTCCTTCCTTCCTTCCTTCCTTCCTTCCTTCCTTCCTTTGTGGTGCTGGATAGGGATACCATACCCAGGGCTTCACACATGCTAAGCAAGTACATATACCCCACCCTGAATATAGGAATTTAGATGTCAGTAAAGTGATCACTTATATGCACACATCATTTGTCAACACCGTGGTTGATAGTGATAGGAACAGAGAAATTCTCAGTGATGGTAGGAAAGAACATGAGGGTGAGAGTGACAGTTTGTTGACAGCTCAAATTACATGGATTCTAGGATTATTACTGAGCTGTTCAACCATCTTATAATATCTTAGTCTGTAGAAACCACTACCAACAGAGACCATACTGGCTTGCCAGAGCAGCTCCTGACACTGAAGGTGTTCATTTTATTAAGCATGTAACTATCACATGCAGTTTTCTGTCTCTGATAAGTTACTTGGTCTATGAGTTCATACCAAGCCTGACTTTGGCTCTAAGAGACTCTTTTAGGCCTGTGTTCCATTTTGTTGGACATGCTAAAGAAAAGATTATTGATGCTCACTTATAAAATGAAATTGAAAGGGCTATATCTTGTTAACTATATTAAAAAAATAAAGTGCCTCATTGGGGGTGGGAGTAGAGCATATTTTGATTTTTACAGCATTAGGAAATGGAATCAGTTTTAGCTGGTCTCCCTATGACTGGGTTAACCAGATGCCTGCTTTTCTAAATTCCATGACCATATCCCAGTGCAAAATAAGGAGCTGAATTCCCTTAATGCATGGGACTCCCAGGGTAGGTACTTCATCATCCATACTTAGCAGATGACTGACCAGGAAGATGCAATGTATTTCCATGACTGTTTCAACCCTGAGGATGTGAATTCAGTCCAAGGTGGTCTAGCAGAAGTTTGAGTGAGGAGTCCTTGGTGGCAGGTAGGGGTAAGGGGACTAAGTAGAGAAAGATAAGAACATAATAGCAGTCAATGACCATAGACCCTGCAAGATATCTATAGCTGTAAGATTGCTGTTGATACCTGGGTGGTAAATTTTAAATAGATGTGTATAATATGTACCTTGTAGACTAAAGCCCAAATTTTCAGAAGTAGTAAAAATTGATAAAAACTGTATCACTGGAAGGTTATGGATCATGCTAATATTTTATAGTGACCCAGAAATACTTTAGTGGTTATTAGAAAGTAATTGCCCTCAGAATCTCAGGAGAGGGTAACCAGAGGAAACCGTTTGGGAGGGGAGACAACAATGACCTGCCCAAGAAAATTATACTTTCACATTAAAATTGACCAAAAAGAATTTTGCTTTCATATAAAAAAATGCAGGACAGATGATTTGCAATGTTAAGATGGACCATGGTGGTTTTGTGGTTCCTCTGTGAGGAGGCCTGGCAGTGTCTTGCTGCAAGGCTGTCCCCCTCTGTCCTCATCCTCCCCTGTGATGCAGCTTGCCTCCGACCTGCTGGAACATCGGTGGAAGGGAAAAGGTCCTGGAATCCAATCTCCCCATTCATATTCCGCAATGAAAATATTTTTTCATCTGACCAAGGAACTCAGTGTAGAGCATTGTTTCTATAAAAAGTACAAATAAGCTTCAGAAATCAACCTTTAAAAGGAGCACATGCCTTTCAACACCGTAGATTGCCTGGGTGCCAGGCTGAAATAGAATGTTATATCTCCTCTGAAAACAAATCGCACTACAGTTACAACCTTGGACGTGAGAGTTTATCTGATAGTCCCTGCATTTGAATTAAGGGATTTAGATATGCGCAGTACAGTCATTTATAAGCACAGTCCTGGCTTGGTTTGTTTTTTCCTCTATATTCAAATTAATTGAGGAGACATTAGTTTAACCCTTCTACTGAGTTCTAGCAATACACAGCTAACAAGGTTGGGGTTTCTGGTCCTTTAGGGTCATTTCTCCAAATCAGGCAGTCTGTGTTTCTCCTACCTGACTCACAAAGGGAAATGTAGCTCCTTAAATTTCTGCTTCAGGGAACATGAGCTTGGGTAGCAGACACAGATCCTGTGCTCCACAGCAAACGAGCTCAGGGGAAGATACATTATGAGAGACTGTCCCATTTGTTTTTTCCTATTTCCTGGGCAGGATCAGCATTGTCTCCTTTTGAGAATATTGACTTAAAAGAGTGGGTGGCAATGGTGAAGAGAACTAAGTAGCTCTGTTGCAAATAGAGTTCTCTGCAATGGATTGTCTGTTAGGCTGATGAGCCACATCCTCTGGCCATTCTTGATGTCTTAATGGAAACATTTTTAAGAACAGAAAGAGGAGATTTGCCTTCAAAGTGGTCCTTTGGAAAAATAAAAACTTTGCAGAATGCCTTCTCCATATTTTGATCTTTGGTGGTGTTTTTATTTTGGATTACTCATGGGGGAGGAGGAATCTGTTGTCATCTTTTTGGTACTTAGGGCCTGCCAGGGTATCCACTGGCGCCGAGCGAGTGGCAAGAGAATGAGGAACTTGGGGACTCTTTGGTCTCCAGTTTTGCATGATGCCTTCCTTGGTGGCAGCAGCATTGCACCCGCCAGTATGCAAAATAATGCATGAGCCCTTGCTTGATGCCCCACATGAAGCCAGACCATGGGGAGGTTGCAACCAACTTTTGTTGTTGCCTTGTAGTGTCTTGCTGTTTTTTTTTTTTTTTTCATTTCTCTTTTTAAATATAGGAATCACTTTTTAGGAGACTGGACACTGTGAGCAAAGCAATGTAACTTGCTTATTTTCAACTAAGCTAAACTGCTGCATTTGCTTAACTAACCCGAGCCTGTGTCCATTCTCCTTTGAGTGTGCCACCTAACTGTGTACTCTGTTTCTGAACTTTCTAGTATGAAAAATGCTTGTTCCATAGTGGGGAAGGAGCTCACACACCCAAGGCAGAAGATAACTAGTAGAGCAAGGCTTTTTTTTTTTTTTTTTTGCCACCTTGGCAAAGACCAAATCCACTGGTCCAGAACTCTGGAGGCTTGAAGGGAAACAGCTCTAAGATTTTCAGAGTTTTGCTCATTCTCCCAGGAGCCTCTACATGGAAGAGGCCTCCCTGTAAAGATTTTCATCTAGTAAATGAGCAATGTCATTTACTTCTGAAATAAGGGGCAAATTGGGCCACAGAGTGTGCCTGTGATTGCAAATGAACAATTTGAAGTTTCTTTTGCTTTACACCCAAGTGCATAGTCTAGTGGGGAGGTATAGTGACATTCAAAGGCATTGGCTCTTGTGTGTTTCAAGTTATTTGGGGCTACTGCCTCTGTGTGAGTTGATTGCTTAGCTCTGGAACTAGCGTTGCTATCATCATCATCATCTCTCTCTTATCATCTGATTAATATTGTGGATTTCCCCCCCTCTGCTTGCATCTTGTTTTGACGCACTCTGGAAGAAATGTCAAGAAGAGGAGGTTCGATCCGACTCAGCAAGGCCCCATCTGAATCAGCTGCATGGGATGATGCCACCTTGCACTACTGGGTCCTGGGTGTGACACACTTGCCGCGACTATGCAGGAACTCTTAAGTCTGTAAGCAAGAACACTGGGTGGTAATGACTACAGAGCTGAAGTCAGGGTGATGGGGATGGGGAAAAAGAAAACTGTCCCTTTTGGAAATAATCTCAAAGAACCCCTCCCACAACCTGTCAATAAAAGTGGGACAAAAGACCATGTTATCAAAAGAACTGTTTGGAATCCTTTTTTTTTTTTTCCCTAACTGAAGGAGAAAGGAACAAAAAACATTAAGTGCAATAAAAGAACCATTAAAAAATAGCAAATGATTATCCCCCCCCCCCTCAGCCTGCTGGCACTTAATATCTTCTAAATGATTTGGCATGATTTTTTTTTCTTTTACTACCAATGACAAACTCCAGTGGCATGAAGATTCAATATTTGAAAGGGTAAAAACTGCATGGCATATATTACTAGAAGCTAGCAAGCCAATCCTCAGCAAAACCTGCAATGGAATTCCTAAGGGGAAGATGACAGATGACCACGCAGAAGCTGCCTGGGCCTACATAACACAACCTCACCCATGCTCACCCCCTGTGGCCCCTTCCCCAGCCCCTTAAGAGCCCCCATTCCCCTCTAGATGAGTCCTTGGCCGAACTTCGCGGGACCATGCTCTTGTTGATTCACTTTCCCTATTATTTTTCCTTCTGGACCAAGCATCCTTTGGAAATGGGAGCTGGAATTTGAACAATGATGCTATTGTATAGTTCTTTTATAAATGTAAATATGGAAATAAGAGATTTTGACACATCATTTTCACTTGTCTGTACTGAGATTTTTTTTTTCTTGTCAAGATTCTCTGTAAATTCAAGTTTGTTGCTTGCTCCCATCTTTTCTGTTTCTTTTCTTTCTTTCCTTCTTCGTCTCTGTCCTCTCTTGTACCATGTCCTATGATTGTTGGGCTTGCTAAAAAGACAGATGTAGCCACAGATGCAGGGAGTTTGAGCACAAAACAAGTCTAACTTAAAGTTAGTATGCTGGAAACCAAAAACAAACAAAAGGGTGAGGGTCACAAACAACAAAATAACCCATATCAAAACAACAAAAAGTATGTAAATGCAAGTGAAATGCACTGAAGAGTCTCTAAAATATTTTGATGTCATTATAAACATATGTATATAATGTAAGAAAGTAGCCACCCTCTCAAATTAATCACAAAAGTGCCAAGCTCATAATTTTAGTTTTTGGTTTTGACAATTTTCTTTCCCTATCCTTAATGTGAAAGGAGGATAAACTTAAAGCCTTAAATAATAATAATAATAAAACAGTAATTTTTAAATGTTGAAAGCTTGGGGAAAAGTTAAGTTTTCCATTTTATTCATATTTTGTCTATACTCCATCTTTCTCTCTTAAAAATATATATGGTAGAACTCCATTGTAACAGTGGGAATGGAGACAGAAGCAGCAATTAACCTTCTTGTTGGCATTGTTGTAACAGGCTGTAATTCTGTGTGCAGTATTTTCTGGAAGCCTCGTTTGGCCCACAGCATTTTGTTGACACATAGAATGTTGTGCTGGATTATAATGGGATTCCACTATATGCAAATTCATGTTCTTCTTTTCCCTCCAGGAACATTTGCAGATAAAATCTTGGGGTTCCCAAGTCCCTCTGAGTTTCCTTCACTTTCACTGATTTTTTTTTCTGTTTATGATTAAGGTATAGCTTCCATTCAAGTGCTAAGCAAACGAGTTAATAAAGTAATTTGGTCAAAACAGCTTTGTTTTCCATGCACAAACTTTTGCATCACCAGTGAGCATCCATCTAGAGTCGAGTTTCTACTAAAGGTCCCCATAGACTCACCCTGCCAATTCTCCATGTCTCTGTTTTAGGAACAGGACATTCCAGTTGTACTATTCATTTCTTCATGGTACCCAATTAGTTTCTAGATTTAGCGCTAAGTCCCTTTTCAGCAAGATTCATAATATGAGTTTTATAACTTTTTCTTTGACTTTGGAAAAGGTGATGTCCTAAAAATGTACTGCTTAAAACATTGGGATTTCCCCCTAGGGTATCTTTCATTATAGAAATTTCACAATCATAGAGCAAGAAACCTTAATTTCCATATGCTACCATAGACCACAATTGAACATTCTAATCCTGTTATTGCTTCCTGAGTAATAGGTGCTACACAGGTATGCAGCCTTTCTCAAGAACTTGCTACATGTTTATATGGTAATAACAGGGCTATCTAAGAGGTTCATCAGCCTTACTTCTGGTTTGACGTGACACAGGTTGTATTCCTTTACTGAATGGAAATGGCTCTTCAAGTTCAGAGGAAGGTTGGAGGAAACTCAGATTACTTGGTATCTCTCCCTGTTGCTGCATTGCTTAGTGGGTCCTCTCCACTAGGAGATACCAAACTGCTGCTAACAACACACCATATGCATTTCCCTCCTGTTCCAGAGGTACCATGGTGACTTAACAGACACAAAACCATATGGTTACAAAAAAAATCTCTA
Organism: Marmota marmota marmota; assembly: GCF_001458135.2. NCBI lineage: Eukaryota > Metazoa > Chordata > Mammalia > Rodentia > Sciuridae > Marmota > Marmota marmota. The sequence goes on from NW_026000005.1 coordinate 25,649,755, forward strand.
TTGTTAACTTTTGAACATTTCACAAACAACATTGTAAATGTGCGATGTTATGTTTTAAATCAGACCACAGTGGTCCCCAGATATTATGTACATATGGCAAATGTCAGTATAACTTTTTGTTATGCTGGCAATTTCAAGGGTAACCAAACCTATGCTCCAATGTCAAATTATTTGTGTGTATATGTAAAATACACAAGCTTTAAGCTTTGTGTGTATGAATATGAAAGATAATGCAATCATATTGTAAACAAAGGATAATAATTATTTTTGGTGGTATTAGGTTATGTAGTTTCAAACTCTGCTGTATTTCCTCTCGCACCTGCCATTCATTTGCTGATTTCTGTGATGTGAATTCTCCTTCTTATTAGTTTGAGCTCAAAGCACAAGCAGATCACTGTTTAATGTTATCCAACAAGAGTGTTAAGTGATGACCAAGTTCCCATTTCACCTGCTGTACTTTTACTGCGATAAATAATGACATCTGGATGAGGAGGCGTGCGCTAACTTCATTGCTCACCTGGGACAGTGCATGAGCCCACTGAATTAGAGCTACTCCTACTAGACAAATGAGCAGTACCCATAGGTGCATGTTATGAAACATGAATCACATAGAGCTGTGGAGTTTTACCAAGTGATGTGTGTGGGGGTTTTTTTGTTTGTTTTGTTTTTGTTTTTTTACTATGCAAAGATGGGAAATGCACAAACTTTTCAGAGACTGATGTCTGAAGAACTCTACAAACAATACTTGAATTCTTTCTTTAGTCATCCCATCATGTCTGATAGTCATTGTTTCTTCCATTGTTAATTTCCATTTTTAAATGATTTGTAATTTTTTAAGTGCACAACCTGAAGTTTTGTTTGAAGTTAATAAATTCATTCACATCTTGTTGGCCGCCTATGAATGGAGATTCAGTTATTGTACGCATCTTTCAGTCAAGTGTATATTAAAACTTTCATTAATGTAGAATGTTGTAGCTTTATGCTTTGATCACTTATTCCCAAAACCTTTTTCTGTGTTCTCTTGCATTGTTGATTAAATGACCATGTGCCTGACATCATCAGAGTTTTAACACCAATCTAGATCAAAGGCTCAATGAAACTTTAAGCAATCAATGGAGCAAAATAAAATCTGACTAGTGACAAATGTTTTCCTGATTAGGATTCAGTTTTATTGGATTGGTTGGAAATTCTTTGCTTCTTAAAAATCAGAAAGAAAAAAAGAACACCTTATGATCATATTGTTATCAACTTCTGTTGAATTTTTTTTAAATTGTAGATGAACACAATACAAATACCTTTATTTATTTATTTATTTATTTTTGAGGTGCTGAAGATCTAACCCAGTGTCTCACACGTGCTAGGCTAGCGCTGTACCGCTGAGCCACAACCCCAGTCCTGTTATCAACTTCTTGCTTTTAAGTATCCCTCTGAGTTGAAAGAGTGATGGCTAGTAATAACATCCACATTTCAACCTGGCACCACATTAAAAATCAAGGTATTTGGGGGCTGGAGTTGTAGCTCAGTGATAGCACGCTTGCCTAGCATGTGTGAGGCACTAGGTTTGATCCTCAGCACCACATAAAAAATGGATAAATAAAATAAAGGAATTGTGTCCATCTACAAGTAAAATTATTTTAAAAAAATAAATAAAATCAAGGTATTTTAAAAACAGAAGAAAATCTGCTTCTGCACATCAAAAACATTCAGAGGAAGATATTTCCTGCCAGCTCACAGTCACCACGTTATAGTCCTTCGTGAATGTCTGAAGTATGTCTCCCTCTACCTCACTGCCATGCTTGGTTTGGCCTCTAGCATATATGAGACACAGCACTGATGCCCAGAGGTGCTGACAGACTAGCGGAAGCCTGCTGGGGCTCTTTTCCCAGAGGATACATTCCAAGTTCTGCCTGCCTTTTGTGATCTTGCCCCTTTTAATTAATTTTTCTAGCCTTATTGATGCTCATCCTTTCTCAGTCACTTAAAGTTCCCCTAAAAGAGTCTTTTCTAACCAAGCCTGAATAATCTTTAAATTTAATGTCTATTATCTATAATCCATATGTTTCAATGTCACTGCATGTAATAAAGTGACTTTAAGTCATAAAGAAACACTTAAAATAGCACAAATATTATACTTAAGAGAACATATTGGAGTGTCCTTTATATTTGATTTTAAAGGAGTGATCTGAGTTTTCAATATGTTGTCCTTTAAATCGTTCTCTTTTTGAGGTTGATATTGAGATGAGCTCTACTCTGCTTCCTGGTAACTGATTGAGAAAGGTGACCCAGAAACCAGAAATTCCCTAGATAATAGAACAGCCACTCTAGAGTCAAAAATTGGCTGTGAATAATTAGGTGAATAATCTATATGCTGAAGATAGAATCTGTAAAAAACTTAAATTTAACCCTTTAGTTTAATATATAAGATTCAGGGAATTCTTATTCATTTATTTATTCAGCAAATATTCATTATGCCATATACTTTATGCCAAATATTTATTATGCCATATACTTTAATGCCAGGGACTCCTAGAAATAGAAGGAACAAAAGAAAACTATCAGCCTGAAGTTTAACAGCAATGTGTGTGTGTGTGTGTTTATAATTTTAAGTCTCTAAGCCCAAAGTAATAACTAAAGTAAACTAGTGGAGAACTGGGGGTAAAAAGAAGAGGACTGATGGCAGGTAAGAAAGGGATACAGGAAGGATTCCTTAAAAACAAACAAACAACAACAACAAAAAAAAACACAAGTGAGTTTTGAACTACCTTGAAAGATGGTAAGAGTTCACCATTCTAATAAAATGGAAAATATATTCAAGGTACAAGAATCGACATGTGCAGAGACCCAGCAGGAGAAGCCAGACCCTTGGGTAAGTAGAGCTAAGCATGGATCAATTCAGACTGTTTCCTGCCTCATCTATCTCCCACAAACACTTGACCTCTAAGGATCCTGCATATGCCATGCCCCAAGGGTACAACGATACACCTTCCATCCACACTTAAAAGCAATGTGAGCCCAGATTACATCTGTAATCCCAGTGGCTCTGGAGGCTGAGGCAGGAGGATCATGGGTTCAAAGCCAGACTCAGCAATAGCAAGGCGCTAAGCAACTCAGTGAGTCCCTGTCTCTAAATTAAATACAAAATAGGGCTGGGGATGTGGCTCAGTGATAGAGTGCCCCTGAGTTTAATCCCCGTACCAAAAAAAAAAAAAAAAGAAAAAAGAAAAAAAAAGCTATGTGATTATTGCCCTAGTAGATAGAAGGACTAGATAAGAAGAGAGTAGGAAGACTTCATCCTGGATCTTGGGAGCAGGAAGATTTCAAAGAGGAGGTGGTGTTTGAGCAAAAGTTTGACCCTGTGCAATGGAACCTAAAACCATGATTCCTATTGTTAAATTCAACCAAGGCTAACTTATTCTGATGGGGGATGGGGGCAGTCCATTCATGAATACCATGGAAGTAGAACAAACTATCCATGTTCAGATCTAATTGTCTACTCCAGATCTCTGGGTGTCTTGTTTGGGTCAGGATTATGATTTCGGTTAGATTTTATATTTTTAGATGTTTTCCTACTAATGTGCTCATCATGAGTCAGACCCTTATGCCTGAGGCTGTCAGTAATAGCAGAGGACTTCTTGACCTAGCTTGTTAAATTCTAGTATTTTCTTAGCATAAAGATTCCTGGCTAATCTCAGACTGGAGTAAGGGGGTGGATGAGAAGAATCACCAACACTTTTAAAGCATCATTTAGTAACTCCCTTCATCATCAAAGGGTCAAAATCATTTCCCAAGTGCAGTCTCACTTCTGGTCCACCAAAGTTAGGGTTGTCTATCTGTTATGCCTTGGAGGGAAGGTTGCCTGTCCTCAGCCTTTTCAGAAACCTATCAGCAGTTCTGCCTCCTTGACTAGAACAAGTTCTCAGCCCCATGTATGACTTCTGGAGAGAAAGGAAATGCCATGGTCCCTCATCACATGGACCCAGTTGTCCTACTGGGGTCTGCCCATGCTGCCCTGCCCATTGATTGCTTGTGCAAACACACGAGTCCTGATGTGTCTGTAAAGACCTCACTTGTAACCCCATGGAGCTCACCTTCAGGAAAATATTTACTAGCCAAGTAAATCAATTGGTCCTATAAAAACAAGGCAAAACAAAACAAAAAACTCTTCATCCTGAATGATCAAAAGTAAATCAAGATATCCTCGGATCTCTTTGGAGCTTGAAATAGCTTTTAGCCTCAGGAGGTAAATGAGCTTGCAGTGGAGTGCCTTGATTCTTCAGGTCCAGGTCCCAAGATAGAGACAGAAAAAGGTAACTCGGATTGTAAATGACATCAGGGAGGCCTCTGTTTTGCAGTGAGACATAAGTCGTGAAGCCACTGTGACTTCCATAAAGATATTGAATGGCAGGTACACAGCTTTAAATTGCTTTACATTTAAATTGTAGGTGAGATTACTATAAAGCAAGGATCACAAAACCTTAAGGTCCTTGGGAGAAAAGCAGTTACCAAGGTGAATAGAAAGGGGTGATCAGTGGAGGAGAGGCCTGAGAGTGACTGAGCTGACCTGGTCAGCACACACTTGTTTTGAGGGAGTAGCTTCCACTCAGCTCCACCCAGTTGTCACTCTATGGAAAACTGGGGCCTGTTATTGCCTGTTCCATTTATCTTTCTACAGAAGCAAAAACTGTCCAGATTTTTGTATAAAATTCTTATTTCTTAAATAATGATGCCCATTCATATTTTTAAAAAGAGTCATATTTTTTAAAAGTTTTTTAGTTGTCAATGGATCTTTATTTTATTTATTTATACTTGGTGCTGAGAATTGAACCCAGTGCCTCACAGATGCTAGGCAAGCACTCTACCATTGAGCTACAACTCCAGCCCCCCCATTCATATTTTTAAAAAACTATGTGGATCAAGATGGTGCAAATAGAACCTGTCTTCATAGCATTGAGCCTATTGGCCCCTTTGGGCAAATTCTGTCTAAAGAAATAGGACATTTTCATGTGTGATCCCCTGAAATCATCTGATAGTTCTAATGAATATGCAGACATGGCCTTGCTTCTAGTCAGGGTAACAGATTGCCCTGTGAAGAGTCAGACAGGTAGTCTCCTGTGTCTGCCCTGTGAAATACTGATTTATAGTTGTTTTGTATGGACAAGGAACAGCTACCGAAAGCCGTAGCATATCAAGGAACACCTGCCTGAAGGTAGTTCATTTTGGTGGTGCTTTGCATACCGAGTTCCTTCTGATGTGATCATTTGTTGGAGATAAATTAAACCTGCATTGGCAAATAAGTTTCATCTCAATATTCATGGAGGCTTTGTCTCGGTGCTCACTAAGTCATCCTAAGTGACTCTCTCTAAATCCTGAACCATGTCTACCATCAGTTAGAGTACTGTAGTTGGTTACGATGTCTGTTCCCTGGCAACCAGAAGTACCTGACTAGATCCACATCAATCCTAAAACAGTCTTTCTTTCCATCTTTGACTCTCAAGGCCAATTGGATACAGGGATAAATCAGTCAATCAGGCTAATCCAGGGATCCCTGTGTAATAAAGGATTCTTGGGCAACACATAAGCTGAAAAATACAGTAGTAAGGAGCAGCTGTTCATTTTAAAGTATCATATTCTGATTAATTATGAAAGTTAACATATTGAAATTTTGCAGATAATTTGGAAAACAAAGAAAATTTTAAGGAAAAAAAATTAAAATCACTCTAATCATGATGCAATCTCCACGAATATTTTGTTCATTCTTTAAATCTCTTTTTATTTTTATTTTTGGGGTTTTTCCCACAATTACAGAAGCAGCCTACAAAGGTAGACAACCAGGGGATCCCTCAAAAGGCTCTGCCTTCCCATTCCAATTTTCTGTGTGTGTGTGTGTGTGCGTGCGTGCGCGCCCATGTGCCATGTTTCATGTTCTGAAGGCTCCAGAAAAAGATGGGTCAATGTCTAGGAAAATAATTACATTCTAGCCTCTTGTATTGGTTCAGGCTACTTCTGCTTTCTTGTATTTTCCTTGGTCCCTGTCAAATGCATCCCTGAGTGTCACCTCAAACATTACCTCCTTCACATCACCTTTCCTCGTGCTCCCATGACATTCTAGGTACATTCATGAAGAGAATACAGGAGCTCCACTTCACGGTGGAGCTCGGATGAAACCCAGCTCTGTTAGGCTCTGATTTCATCACTTAATTGTCCCTCTTTTGTACCCACTTTAGAGTTGACAAAACTCCAATTTGGAGAGGCTTAGAATCTTCCTTGAGATCACTGTTCTACTAAGCTGGTGCAAGGCCAAGAATCACAGTGCAAACAGTCCAATTCTGGGTCCTTTTCTGGACATGGGGAAACAAGGAACATAGCACATTTGACAAGAGAAAAAAGAGCAGAAGGGTGGCAACAGGAGAGAGAGGCATTTGCTGCCCGGCTCCGTGGGCTGATTCTGCTTGGAAGCTGCTGGAACTCCACTCCTTGCCAACCACTGGGAGAGAGAGAGAGCATCCAAGCTGGGAGGATCTGTTTGAAAATATTTTGCTCTCTTGGATCTAGAGTATGGAGTGAGGTCGGGTAGGAAGACCCATGGGAAGACTGAAAGTTCATTCCTAGACCACCCTACCTTAAAAGGAACACATTAACTAGCTTGAAATAATCTGCAAGGATAAGAAAAGATTTTTCTTTCATTTCTGATGAGTAAAACAGTTTTCTGTTACAAACTGATGAGTGAAAAAATTTTAGGAAGGCCATATTAAGAAGAACTTCCTCAAGTCAACACATAATGCAAATATCTACTGAGTAAAAGATTTGTTGCTAGACATGGTAGGTCAGAATTTTGCTCAGATTTAGTCCTATAAGGTATTACAGTTTGGTAGAGGGTTGAGAAATGGGGAAATAATTCAATTCCATTTATGATGAAATTTCCTGTTCCGTAAGAAGAATACAGCTAATAACTATGGAAGATCAACAAATCAATGACTTATGGAAGGTCACCATTTCCTAGAGGGGCATAGGAAGAGGTCACCACATTTCTATGGCGGAAGGAGCATTTGAACTGGTATCTGAACAACTAGGGAACTATGGATATCTGGAAATGGACACAAAATTGTTGAACATCTCAGGTGGGATTCAAATGAAGTCACCATGATCAATATCCCAGGGACTTAGACAAGATAGAAGTCCTCTCTTGAACAGCAGTCCAGCTCTGGTATGGTGGCTCCACACCCCTTCCGTCTTCTTGCTGTGCAGTCCTTAGCACCAGCTTTACCTCATGGAACCAGTGAACTGTTCTGGGTCCCACTCCCTGTCTGCCTTCCAGGAAGCAGGAGGTAAAGGAGGAGCTGTGGAAGGCCTCTAGATACCACTCTGGTGGTTTTATATATCACTTTTTATTTGCGTGTATTGGTCAAAACTTACCTAAGCACATGTAATTGTAAAGAAAGGTAGAAAATATAATGGGGGGTTATTTATTAAGGGAAGAAAGGGGATTAAGAAATATCTAGCAGTCTCTTATAGTTTCATTTTGTATGGCTATAACAAAATAATTTACAAAAAAGTAAGCTTATTTTTCTCATGATTCTGGAGGCTGGGAAATCTAAAATCAGGTGACTACATATAGGGTGGGCCCTGTGCTGCGTCAATTCATGGCATAAAGGGTAGGGCAAGTGGGCATATGTGAAAGTTACGACTGGACATTCTTTATAACATAATTTGTTCTCTTGGTAACTAATCCAGTCCTGCAAGAGTGAGAACTCACCCAAGAAAGGCATTAATCCATCCATGAGGGCTCCACACCTCCCAACACTGTCATATTGAAGAATGAAGATTCCTAACGTGGACTTTGTGGGGACAGACCCAAACCATAGCACATCTGCCACTGAGCTTCAAGGAAAGTGCCTGTGGGGAATTGCAGGTCAATTCGGGTACCATGAAGTGCTGCCCAGATCTACTTTTGAGAAGGGGTGATGGAGTATACATTATATTCTCTATCTGCCGGGCGTTGTCATGAGAAGTCAGGCATCAACTGTTGGCCCTTTTGAGGGTTGCCTCTGCTGAAGAAAGCTGTCTCCTCAATGTAGGTCACATCTACTGGTGAATCAGCCTGGGGCTGTCAAGGATAGCTCTGAAGAGTCGTATTCAATAGCTCTTCTTCTTTTGGGTTTGCATGGAAGTTCATCTCCCTCCATTCAATCCTACTTCTGTTCCTCACCTTCCACAGCTGCAGAAAAACATTCCCTAACAAACTTCCTGTTTGCTACTCTCTGGCCCAGAGACTGTTTCCTGACAAAACACATCTGCAACAATCACCAAACCAATCTGATTGGTTTTATGTGAGCATAGAGTATTTAAAGGGGAAAGGAAAAAAGTAAGGAATGAATGTAGCCTTGGGTATGGGGCCGGAACTGTCACGTGTTGGACTTGATTCTACAGGCACTTGTGAGCAGGTTCTACAAGATGAATTGTGGAAAAGAAAGGTAGGAAGGTCAGCAAGCCAGTTAGGATACCAGGGCCATACCCCAGATCTAAGATAATGAACAACTCACAGGGGCTCTGCTAATGCAGAAGATGCGACAGATGACTCACACAGAATCAGCAGACTGAACAGATCTAAAGGAAATCTAGGTGGGCTGTGGTTATAGCTTAGTTGATACAGTGCTTGCCTCACATGCACAAGGCCCTGGGTTCAACCCCAGCACCACAAAATAAATAAATAAATAAAAATATAGGAAATCTAGGTGAAGATGCCTGGCAGGCTACTGACATGCGAACTCATCAGAGGGGTTAAGATAGAAATATTTACTTGAGAGCTATCTATAGATATAAAAATTTAAGTCACACTTTAAGGTAAAATCATTTAAGTGACAGTTTCAACCTTTGTTTGTGGTACTGAGAATTGGTACCTAGGGCTCTCTACCACTGAATTACATCCCCAGCCCTTTTTATTTTTTATTTGAGAAAGGATCTTGGTAAGAGTTTTCAAGGCTGATCTTGAATTTGCAGTACTTCTGCCTGAGCTTCCTGAGTAGCTGGGATTGCAGGCACACAACACAGCACCCATAGAAAAGGAAAGGAAGGGAAAAGAGATAGAAGAGACTGAAGAGATTGGGAGAAAATATGGAATACGTGCATCAAGGAGCCATCATAGAGGTGCTGGGATTACTGACTGCGGGACTGAATATTTTGTTGGTCCTAAGAAAAGAATTTAGAAAGAGGGTGAATCAGATCCTCCTGCAGTAGCAATGATTTCAACTGATATGGAATTAATAGTGGCTTTTCATGGGTAACTGGCAACCTAATTATCAATAAACCTGGGGATTTTACTGGAATATATGAAAAAAAATTTTTGAAAGAAACTGGAAGGTCCACACTTGAAGAAACTTTTGACAATATCTCAGTGTAGCAAAATAATGAGTTTTTAAAAGTAACATTTACTTCCATTACTATGAGCTCAATTTCATTTTCTTGAGGCCAAAGCTGAAATTACAAGCATTTTGGCATTCCAAGAATGAGAAATGAGAATGACACTCCCATACTTATTAGAAGCCAATTTTGATTTATCAGCGGAGTAGCTGTTTATCAATAACATCACAATAGCTCTCCACAGAAAAAATATTATTCTTGGGTCACCACGACACAAAAGCAGACGGGTGGCATAGGGTGGAATACAAAGAAAGTCATAACTGTTCTTGAGTTTCCAAATTACATTCTCAGTGAGACACAAAGGAGAGGTGAGATGCTTAAGACATTTCATCAGACATTTAGTATTTTGAGAGATATGAGCTGAACAGTGGAAATAAAAGGGGGCAGTACAAGCAGAACAGCAGGGTGCAATGTAGTGGCTCTGGCTGCATTTCTGTGAGTTCTCAGAAAGCTGATGTCCGCCCCCCCCCCACTCTTTCTCTCTTTTTGTGATGTCTTGCCTGAAGCCATACATGGAATGAAAAAAATAATATTTTCTTTGTTAAAATTGAAAAAAAATCCAATAAAGCCTCATACTCAAAATGTTTATATGAGACCACACATTCAGATGAAAGGAGAGAAGTGTAGTCAATTCAGTGCATTTTGCTTTGTTCTCAGGACATATACCAAGTGGATAGAGGACCGAATGGAACAGAAGGCCTTCAGTTTTCTACAGATAAATAAAGTACAGAAGAATATCCCTAGAAGAAGTCATTTGCTTACCTGAGTTTGTATAATTACCAGTTACCCAGAAAGGCAAACAATTCATATATCCATAAAAGGCCATCTTTTACATTTGTGGATTATTACAAATATTTTGCTATACAGATGATCTCTTTGGTTAACTTGGCTGCAATACTTTTTGTGTGTGTGTGTGTGTGTGTGTGTGGTGCTAGGGATCAAACCCAAGGCCTATTTTATTCTAGGTGAGTGCTCTACCACTAATCTAATTCTAGTCCACCTGCAATATTTTGATAGTTAACTAAGTAAATTTGCAATTTGTCTGGTTAGAAAGTTTTGTATGTATTTATTTTTATTACAGGAAAGAGATTTTTAATTCCTTGCATGGAATGTGATCTACATTGAAAATTGAACACCTTACACAAAAAGTGATTGACAGCTAAAAAATCATGGTGAGATCTTGCTTTTGAAAAGATCTTCATTTTGTTTTTGTTTTCACCATGGAAAAACTAAAACAAGGAAGGATCCTGTTTTAGTTGACCTTTTTGCTGCTGTGACTTAAAGACTCAACCAGAACAACTGTAGAGGAGGCAAAGTTTATATGAGGGTTCACGGTTTCAGAGGTCTTAGTCCATAGAAGGCTGGCTCCATTCCTTATGGCTTGAGGTGAGGCAGAACATCATGACAGAAGAGGGCAGAGGGAAGCAGCTCACATGAAGATCAGGAAGCACAGAGAGAGGTTTCCACTTGCCAGATACAAATATATACTCCAAAGCCACACCCAATTCCCACCTCCTCCAGCCACACCCTACCACTTCAGTTACGACTCAATCCCTATCAGGGGTTAAATTCAATTATTATTAATTGGGTTGAGACTCTCACAACCCAATCGTTTCTCCTCTGAACCTTTTTACATTGCCTCACACATGATCTTTTTTGGGGGATACCACATCTAAACCATAACACATTCCTAGCAGAATAATCTTAACCCCTGAAAAGACTCTCCTTGCTTTGAAGTATTATGAGGGGTTGGGTCTGCTTCCCTGACCACTGCCATCAGAGAAAGGCTGTTATATAGAATGTGTTATAGGGCTAGCCCTTGTCCCGGAACTATTTTAGAGAAAGGGAGAAGTGGAGTGCCTAGAAACTTACTGGGCGGGGGGCATCAAGGTTTTCTTTGGCATGTATTTGAACCATGGTGAATGAGGTAGGTCAGACTTACAAATACGACTTTTTAAAAAGTGGTCCGAGAAAGTGGTCATGGGTGTACTCGCAGATAAGCATGGCTTTAATTTTATTTTTGCTGTTTTGATTTCCTCCCCTGTTTGGGGGTTTTATGTCTGAAATGTTTATAACTGGGGAAGGTACAGAGAGAGTCAATAGCCTCCCTAACCTGTGGCTCACCAAAATCTGCTGGGCATTTGATGAAATGTCTAATGTGAATTCTTCTGGTATGAACTGCTGCCTGGTGTCTTTCTGGTCCTGAAATGGATCAATGCAATTGTTCTATAATAGATTTCCTGAACAATTCTCTCACTTGTTCCTGTTGTCTAATGAGGAACACATATTGAACTAGAAACTCAAGTGACTTATGCCAAAATCATATATTATTTTTCTAGTGGGGATGATAAGCCATGTTGGATATCAAATGCAAATATCATGTTTTTTAGAGGAGAGATGATCAACTTTCTTTTCTTTCTTGCTTTCTCTCTAAATCTAATTCCAGATCTTAATTTGTTTTGTTTTTGTAATCTAGAATAAAGTAACTCTTTATTCTATAAAATAGAATGAGTGTTCCTCAAAGTAGTCAGTTTTCAATTATAATAACTATGTATATTTTTTATTTATGTTTATAAAGTTTATATATATATATATATATATATATATATATATATATATATATATTGGTATATAGGAAGTGAAACACTTCTCACTAAGATTTAATTGCAGTCTTGGTTGACATCACAACTCAGGGTCTAGAAGTTTTTTGCTTTGCTATTAAATTAAAGCCATGTAAGAATGAGTGCCCCAAGATGTGGGTTGATTATAAGTCTTAGTCTGAATATGGGATCCCTAAATAGCATGGAAATTATATGCATATTGTTTCTATATGTTATATGAATACATGTTATATACCTATTTGAATAAGTAATTTGCTTTAGGATATGACCCTCAGACATGGCAGAACCCGGGAGTTGTTAGAAGAAATTTATTCTACTTCAGGATCTGCTAGCTGCTGCAGTGGAGCAGGTGAATCACCTGTGTTCCTGAAGGTTTTCAAGGAAGCGGGGGCTGCTGGACAGGAGACTGATTACAGAGTGGGCAAATGGAGAAAAGGCTTATTTAAGCTCTGTATATACACACTGGTTAGGTTTCAGTGGTCTCAGATGTGTATGCCTAATGACACTTGAATCTGGATGATACAAGTCAATTTTGTAAGAATAAGGGGCTGTGATTTTGTTCAAATGAGTACTGATGCAATTTCAAAGCTTGCATGGATTGAAGATCTAAAAAGTTGGAAGGACCGGAGTTGTTTGTGCTCTTACAAGAATGTTTTTCTCCTTGATCTCTATAGTACTGCACATGGCTTTATTGCCTTCATTTCACTTTTGCTCTAATTTTCTTGTTTGTTTGTTTACTTGTTTACTTAGCCTTCTCTAGTAGGTTGTTAAGTTCTATGAGAACAAAGACATTACTTACCTTGTTCATTGATGTACCCATTATGTCCATGGCAGTGAATACTACATAGTTTGTGAGTATGTACATATTTGAACAAATAAATTGCTTTGGCTTGCGTATGTGTCATTTTATTTTTGTACTTTGTTCTTTACCTATTTTTGTTGACTGTGTTCTCCATTAGCTTGAGGATTTTGTCAGTGGTGTAAAATGTATCTCAATGATCTCTCCTGACACCCAGCAGAGGATATGCTTTGAAATAGCAAGTATTTAATCATCACAATAATTACTTAGGAAGAGATTTAAGAAGGCACCTGTCTCATTGTGGTGACCTCAGTGCAGAGAGGGACCCTGGGGGCCACAAAGAATAGATAGTGTCCTACCAAAAGGAAGTGAAGTTCAGGGCAGTGTGTGATAAATTTCTTATTTTCTTCTTTGTTTTACTAGCACTAGTTAAATGACTAGATGCTCTCATTGAAGATGTCTTAAATAGCCAAGAAAATTCCACTGTTTTTGCTGAATAAATTTTTTCATTCTCTGCTTTAGGTGAGGAAGGAAGAACTCTAGCTGAGGATAAAGAGCTTCTTTTTTTCTCTTACTTTTAATTTAGGTGCACAGAATGGGGTTAATCATAATCCTTGGTTCTTGATTATCCTATTGTTAGTTCATTGGGATTTTGTGTGCATATGTATTAACTTACTTACATAATTATTTGATTAAAATTGTGTAAGAAATACCCATGAATCTACCACTCAACGGGATAATTAGAATATGGGACGTGACTAGCAATTCCTACGTATGTCTCTTTTATCATGTCCATGCCTCCCCCAATAATATAAATACTACTACTTCCTTGACCATTGTCATAATCATTTCATTGTCATTTGAAAATATACATATATTCTTTAACCTATATTCTTAGTGTGTTGTTTAGTTTTGGTTATTTAAACATTATAGAAAGAATATTGACATTCTATATATAATCTTTTGGGACTTATGTTTTTCTTCTTAACATTATATTTTAAAATCCTTCTATGATGTTATAAGTAACTACTTTATTAATTATAACCATTGTGAGAGAGTCTATTGTGAAAACAGACCATAATTTGTTGCTTCATTTAAGTTGTTTCCAGATTTGCTATATGGTAGTGTTTCTAAAAACATCCTTGTATGTTTATTGGTGTACAAATGCAAGAATTTCTTCAGTGTTTATATCAAAGAATACAATTTCTTACTCATGGGGTATGCTAATGCTTAACTCCTTCCTCCAGTGATTTATACTACTTCTAATTTTAAATTTCAAAAATTTGCTAAAGTGCCAGAATTTCCATGCATTTAATTGTGGATTTATTATAGAATAACAAATTGATAGAATAAGATAGAATTTTGACATTACCTAATGAACCTGTTCAATTTACAATGGAGAACAATAATGTATCAGACAGGTGACATGAATTACTCTAAGTCCCAGAAACAATGACATGTTCAGATGCAACCCTAAAGTTTGTACAAGAAGACACGTCTTCTATTTCTCTAATAAATAGTGTTATGTGATTAATAATAAGTCTTCCATTTTTTAGGATAAGGAAGTTGGGACCTAAGAAAATAAAACAATAAGCAATGAAAGATTTATCCCAATATAGACTTAAGCATGAATTTATTTGATGCATGGTTTCCCATTAGCTCATATCACCTTGTGGGGTTAATCTTATTAATTAAAAAAAAAAAAGCCATTTCCAAGTCTCCAAGTTCCTAGACATTGGGCTTTAGTCTTCCTATTGGAGCTCTTCCCTGCAGACTTGCATGTACTAATAATGACCATGAACATGTGACCTAGTTGTAGCCCATGAATATCAAGCCTAAATCCACTGATAATATGGTATAATAATGTTTTTGCTTTCTTGTTTTAAAAGGGACATATGTGGCTGGCTAGAAAAATCCTTCCACCTCCTTATTGCCTTGAATGTATATGTGATGTCTGTAACTGTGATAATCAACCTGTAAGCGCAAAGAAGGTCAAGAGAATCATAGAAATGTAGGACCTAATGTCCTTGGATCACTGAGCTAACATCAGTAATCACATGCTTTCAGACTTCTTAGTAAGAAAAATAAAGCCCTTTCTGTTAAGTCTACAGTCAGATTTCTGTGACTTGAAGCTAAATGCATTCTCATCTGATGCACGATGTTACAAAAATGATCTCAATCTAGATTTAGAACATTATCATTTTCCATTGACTGAAATTTAAAATCCCATCTTTGAGTGAGAAATGTTTTTTTTCCCCCTTAGGGAAAAATAATTTTATACTTTTATGCTTGTAATATACTTTAAAGATTATAGTCTTTCAACCAAAAGCTCTGTTTCAGAGGATGTGTTCAAAATCCCTATTCAGTAAAGGCATAATTTAAAAATTTGAACAGTCAGCAAAGAAAACAGAAAACTAAATTGACTGATGCTTTTACTACTTTGTACAGACATAGGAAAGAAAATTCATCAAAGTCAATTAATGAGTCTCACTACTCAGTCTCAGGTTCAACATGGTACTATCCTCAAAAGTAAATTCAACCAACATTGATTAAGAAATTATTGTATGTGTGTTTGGTAGTGATATTGAAAATAGTTAAACATGATCCCTACTCTAAGGTGCCAGAATCTGGTTGGGCTGGAGGTGGGAAGATTAGGACAGACAGGTAGGCATGAAAAACAATTAGAATACAGTAAGCAAATAAAGTATGAACAAAATTGTATGGGAATCTAGAGCAGAGCAGACTTAACTCCCTAGACACGCAGGAGTTAAGGGAAAGTTCCTCATCTCAGGAGCCCCGATCTTACTCTAAGATGTTTTGTGCATCGAGCATGTAGCATTTTCATTTGTCCTTCCTTCCTTCCTTCCTTCCTTCCTTCCTTCCTTCCTTCTTTGATACTGGGGATTGAACCCAGGGGCTCTTAACCACTGAGCTACATCCCCAGCCCTTTTTTGTATTTTATTTAGAGACAGGAGCTCACTGAGTTGCTTAGAGCCTCGCTAAATTGCTGAGGCTGGCTTTGAACTTGAGATTCTCCTGCCTCAGCCTCGTGAGCCACTGTAGTCAGGCATGAGCCACTGACCCAGCCTCATTTGTCCTTTTCACAGATGATTTTTTTTTTCGGTACTGGGAATTGAAACCAGGGATCTTAACCACTGATCTACATCCTCAAACCTTTTTTTAAAATTATTATTTTTTTTTAAATTTAGAGACATGATCTCACTAGGTTGCTGTGGGTAACCTTGAACTTGTGATCCTCCTGCCTCAGCATCCTGAGTAGGTGGGGTTAAAAGTGGCCACCATGGCACCTGGAAGATGATTTCTTCTTGGCAAAAGTCTGATTATCCCCAAACCCCTTGTTTTCTGAGCTGTGAATTTTTCTCCCTATGTAGTATTGTAGAGATTTTACATTTTGTTTTGTAACTATCATCATTGAAGACTTGGGAAAAAGAAATTTAGTATTGCTAAAACCTTAGACTATTGTCATTGCTTCCTTTGTATGTAAACCAAATTGAAACAAATCACTTCAGTCTCCTTTGAAAATGAGTAGGCCAAAAGACAGGACAATTCTGAAAGTCAATACCTGTAATGGCTACTCTTGAAGTGCTAGAGTACTTGCAAGAGATAAAACCCAAGTCTTGACAAAGCCAAAGGAATCCTTGTGGGCTTTGCAACCTTAAGGAAATAATGGATAAAGGATGGTAGAACCTTGAGAAGCACCCTGAAAAGAAATCACCACTACCCTTGCAATGACAATTACAGTACATTCAGTTGGTCAAACAGAAAAAATATGAATGAAATATCCCTGTATCCCTGAGTAACTTTCCTATTCTTCGCCTTTTGAAATCAGTGTTCAGTATCATCTGACTACTTCATTTAACTTGTCCTTATAAATTTGATGACACTTAAAGAGTGACTCATCCACTTACCCCAATGGGCATTCCAGGAAATTGTTCCTGTTTATTACCATCTTCAAATGATGGAAAAGCACAAAAGAATGAGAGAAAATAATTATTTTTACAATCTGATCCTAAATGTTAAAGAAGCACCCTATTCTTAAAGATTGTCCCCATCATTTGCAAATTTAATGCACTGCTGAAGATGCAAACTATCTATATAACTGCTCTTGAATTTCATTAAAATTAATCGGAAGTCCTATTTAATGTCTCTGAGAATTGCTTCAAGTGGCAAAAATCAGAAAATCTACCCATGGGGCACATTCAGCTAATTGCAATTTACTTCTCGACCAGTCATTCCTTAGCCCTAGGCTGCAGCTGCAAAAAGATGAAACAACTTTGGATGACAAATGCCAGTCAAAACATTTATTTTGCGTCATATAATTTTCAATGACCCATTGGTTTCCTCAATATTTGTCTTAACAAGTAAGAATGATGATGTGATAAACCAAGCCTAGATGTAAATTGTTAAAATTATTTTCTCTGGAATTTGGACCTATCATCTGCTCCCTCCCAGTTGGTATTGGGGATCAAATAGGGAAATAACAAGAACAAAGAGGGACAGAGCTTATACTTGCATGTGCACACTGTTTAGGACAGATAACAATGTATAAAGCCAAGTTTTGGAAACACAGTCATACTCTAATTCTCACCAGCCAAGTGAGTAGGGACAGTCTCTTAATAGCAAAATGGGGAAGAGGGTAGATCAAAATGGTGTTTTCCTTAGGATTACATGAGACCATGTACATGAAAATAGTGTTTTGTAAATTGAAGGTGCTGAGCAGATGTTAGTTAATGCTAGACAGAGCCTAGTCTATGAAAATGAAGCCATAAGGATAAATCATAAAATCAAGCATACTTATGTGTTCAACAGAATATAGAGTATTTCATTCAAATTGCAGTTGGGAGGGAGGAGGAGTGAGAAAGGGGAGGAAATGCTGAATGAAATCAAACAGTTTATGAATGTGCATGTATGAATATATCACTATGAATCCCACTATTACATATAATTAAAGTGTACCAATTAAAAAAACAAAGTAAAATAAATAAAAAGAAAAACAGTGTGGATAACAGGGGTCAGAGGAGAGAGGAGAGGACAGAAAAGGGAAGTACTGGGAATTGAAATGGAGCAAATTATGTTATATGCATTTGTGAATGTGTCAAAATGAATTCCACTATTATGCATAACTATGGCACAAACAAAAAACAAAATAAAAAAGAACTTCATTCAAATGATTTAGTGGTGGTTTTCCTCTCATCTGAATGTAAGCATTGGTCTGTCATTTTCCTCTTGTGATTATCCAGCTGATAGTGAGTTTTAGGGTTTAAAAATAGTATACATTCTCCTTTCCCAGAATGTCTCCAAGTTTTCCTGAAAATCAAAGAATATGAATTAATTTGTTACAACAGAGTATGTAGTGGTTAGGCTCTTATTCTAAATAAAAATATTGAAACAAATGGTTGCTTAATTTTTAGGTGAAAGTGTGTATTTATAAGAAATGTTTATTCAGGGAATTTTATTCTAGTATGGCAATGTAAAAGTTTCACCAAAGGCCAATACTTCTATTCTCAAATAATTATATTGAAAAAAAAGTATCTGAGTAGACACCAGCTATACTTCAAAAAATAATTTTTCTTTGTAGAATCTTTGCTCCTATTGACAAGAGCTATTTCCAGACCAATTGGTTGGAGAGCAGTGTCTCACACCCTTATCTTCTATAAAACATGAGTGACCATTTCAACCCATTATCTTCGGACTCTGAGTCTTAATCTTCCACTCTCTGACTATAAACTCCCTAATTTTCAGCATCCTCTTTCTTTACTCTTCTTACATTTCCCCCCTTCATTTCCTCCTAGTCTTTAATCTCTCTACCCCTAGTTTTTTTCTAACCTACATACATCTTTGATTCTCTCATCAGCGTCTTCCCAGAATACCTTTAACATTGAATCTATGTCATAGTGACCATTCTATTCTCCAGAGAGTTGACCTCTGTGAGAGAAAAAACAAAAACAAAAACAAAAAAACTTTACATTCAAGTACTTTCTACATGTAGCTCCTTTCTAAGTTTTTTTTTTCTGTGTGTGGTCTCATTTTGTCTTCACTAAACATGAGGAAGATTTTTGCCCATTTTACAGGCAAGAAAATGTTTTCACAGAGGTTAATTAACTTCTCCAAAGCATTATATCAAATCAAAGATGCCGTCAATTGTAGACACATTATTTTTAAAAAAAGTTTAAAAATGCTATTATTCTAATTACAAGGTTACAGATACATCTTGATTTCAGCAGAAATGTTCGATGTACAAAAAAATATATTTAAGAATCAATAAAATTTGACAAGTAAAAGCTACACAGTACAAACCCAGGCAGTTGGTATCCAGACCATAATAATGTTCATCATTTTGTTATTCTCATAAAAAACATCCAAACATACAAAGTGGTATGTTAAAAATTCATAGTCTCAGACATTATCTAAAGTTTTATTCCTGTTCTTTAGTCTCTGTCTTCTCTCTTCTTTTTTTTCCTTCAGTGAATTTTTCAAAGCGTTTCTAGCCTCTATAGCTCCCTACTTAATACTTACCCTCCTTTTCTTTTTTCAGGTAAGCATTCATTGTCATTGAGAAAATTGAGACATGAGTCACCACTTCCCTCAGCCTCTGCTCTCTTCCACATTACTATAGACACACCTATAGTCCACAGGCAGCCTTCATTCTGACCTGTTTCAGAGGGTGAGATATCTCCCTTCCTGTTAGATGCTGACTCCCTCCTCCTTATTCTTTTATCCTTATTGCTTCTGTGCCCTCTGACATTACTAGTCGTCTTTCTTTCCTGGGTTTCAACTTCTCCCTCTCTCTTAGGTTCCCTCCTTCAGCCTGTAAGCCTGATCAAGATCCAAGCCCTAACCTTCTGTTCCAATTTTTCACACTTGTTTTGTAAAACCTTTCTAAAGAGGGTTCGCCTCATGCTGTCTTCATTTCTTCACTTTCCATTTCTGGTTCAGTCCATCACAACTTTTCCTTCCCCAACATTCGTTTGAAATTGCTCTTGAGAAGTTGTTCAGTGACCTCTTGTTTTTAAGATCCAATAGAAATTCTTTATCATCATTTTATTGATGTCTGTCACTCAATCTGTGATGTGATTGATTTCTTCTCTTGGTGAGAAGCTTTACCTCATTGGCTTCTAAAGTACCACACTTTCCTGATTTTTCTTATCTCACTGTTTTTTAATCACTTACACATTGACATTTCCCAAGTCCTATCCTGTTGCCATTATACTTTCCCACACCTCCAGGAGATAGGCAGAGGCAGGCATTATGCTAAGTTCAAAGATGAAGATACACACTCCATCCAGTTTCAGAGCAGAAAGAGAAGCCCAGAGCTCCCCATTAGACTCCTCTTTAGAGCTCCTTATTCCTGTCCCTTGGAGGAAGGGGCTGATTTTTCTGTGACTTCAGTAAACTTCACTGCAAAGTATGGTGCCCCTGTGGAAGGTAACCATGGATACTAGTAAGCTGGCACAAAAGCCTTCGGTTAAAGGACATTACAAGTTCTTTTTAGGACTCTAAGGGGGCTTTGAGGTGGAGGACAGGACCTGGAAACACTTGGGAAGGGAGGACGATTGTCTAGAGCCTTTGGGCTGGGTTTATCTTAGTTGAGGTTGTGCCAAGGCTCATCAGAGTCCTAGGGGAGCCACAGGGCTCTAACCAGGGACTAAGCTATTAACTAGCTGCGAGGTAAGAATCAAAAGGAATTCCTGGCATGTCCTTTTCTTGGAAAGCAGGGACCCCCGCTGTGAAAATCGGACTGAATGGGTCAAAAGGACGCCAGCAACCACCCAGGCTGGAGATAAGATCTCCTGTTATCCAGTCAAGGGAAGCTTCCAGTCTCGCCAAGTCCCTACCCACTTCTGCGCCTTTTAAGGGTGTTTTGCTCCTTCCTGCCCAGGACCTCAGTCAGGCAACAGAAATTCACGTCCAGAATATCTTGGGAAATCTCCACCTTATTTGGTGGGAGCTCTTGCTGACCTCTGGAAGGGGGCCCATGTCCCTTTTCCGACCCCAGATTTCAAGGCCTTTCCTCACGTCCCTTTATGCTCAAGAGTGGCACACTTGGAGAGCGGGGGACCTGGGGACCTCCACTCTGCCCTAGACGGGTGGAGCGGGCGCCAACTTTCCAGCTCCAGTCAGCAGCAGCACACCTCCCGAGGTTGGTAGGGGAAGCCAAATTGCAGAAGGCTCCATTCTGCTGGGTGGAGGGCGGATATGGGTCAGGGTCAGTAAGGGAGTGTGTGGCCAAGCCTGCTCATTTCCAGAAACGAAATCCTCAGAGGAGCAAGCCTAGAGGAGGGTGCGGGAGAAGGACTTGGAGGCGAGAGGTGGCTGCAGTTTCCAGGCGCTTTGACGTAGACTTGAAGAGGCGCCGAACACTCCCACTGCTTAAGAAGAGGCACAGTAGCAGTCAGGACGCGGAAGCTGGGGACAGTGACTCGCTCTGGGAGCAGCCCGAGCATTTCCTCTGCGCGCACTCGAGGGAACCCTCTCCGCGCATTCGAGGGAACACAGAGAGGGCAGAGCAGGTGAGTGCGGAGGGGCGCCCTTCTGCGACCTGGGAGTAGAGCTGGAGAGTAAGGAGGTGAGCGGGGCCAAGTCAAAGCCGGTCCCTGGCGGCTCCGCCCAGGTGGGGCGAGGTCGGAGACCAGGTGCGGGGCTAGGACGCGCCAAGCAGAGCGTGGGGCTCCGATCAGGGCGCACCGAGGACCCCAGCCGTTAAAGAACTTGGAGAAACACCTTTCCAGGTTCGGAGAATCATGTCTAAAGAAGGGAATCGGAAAGATTCCACATGATCCTTGTGGCCTGAGCCGACGGGGAGTCCTGGACACCGCCAACTTCAGCACCCTGGACAGCGTCCCGCCCTTAGTCTTAAAAACTTGGCACTTAAGGCTCAGGCTTAGATTCAGCCCCTGGAAGAAAAGTAACCTCTGGGAGATCTTGACTTTGCTATTTTAGTTCCGAAAAGAGCACAATAGATATATTTTTTTTTGGGCAGAGTTAATGTATAAATGATATAGAAATAGAGAAAAAAAATTGAAGTGTCTTTTATCATAATATACTCCTTCAAAATAGGGATGTGCCTGTTCAAAGAGTTTCTGAAATATTTAACGGTGTTTCATTATGTTCTGTTGCTGTGCTGAAGACAAATATTCCATTTTATGATATTATCATTGAATATTTTGATATGAAATTATTCCCATAAGTATTCTCATGGGATGTACCTTGCTTACTTTCGTGATATTTACCATCTAAAAGCTTTTGAAAATATAATATAAAAGTAGAAGTGAGCTTTGTGTGCTTCCTGTTTCTTATTTATGTTGAAGTTGTTTAAGTGTGATTACATTGTGCACAGACTGTGAGGATTCCGATAAGCTGTTTTGTTGGGGAAAAAGAAAATTTAAGTTATTTTAAGAGCATAATTTCTCATTGCACTTGTTTGAAGTGGTAACATAAGAACGAATTCAAGGTGATATGTAGCTGCCCTGATTTTATTGTAACAGGCATTGAGAGAAAAGTTGAATGAGAGACAAAGAATTTTCTTTAAAATCCTTGAGATTTACAACAAAAAGAGAGAAATTAAAAACAGTATTTTTATTAAATTTATATCAGAATTGAGAACATTTTAGGTGTTTGTAAAATGTCTTTTGATTCTACTTTAATGGGTTGAATATATGTCCTTCAGTTTCCAAATATATTTACCCACCTTTTAGCACCTATCTTGTATTTATTTTTATTATAACGTTTTATAATTTGAATGTCTTTTTTAAAAAAGTAAAAGCCAATGTGAATAGAAAAGTACACAAGGATAAAATATATTTAAATTCTTAATTGCATAGGTATCTTAGATGGCTAGGTTTAAGATATTAATTAATAAAAGCCATGCAGCAAGATTTTTAAGTTTTCACTTAAAAGCTGTATTATTCTGTACCAGGGAAAAACAGTTCTCTTATACATCTAACAAAAGAGCATATATTAGGAATACTTCTTAGCCCAACTATCTAGATTTTACACTATCTGGCCTGGCAATGAGTCATTTTAGATAGAAGGAGACTTGTGATATGGGAAGAAAGGTAAGACTTTTCCTATTTTGTGACAATGACATGTTTCTTTTTCTGAGACTATGTTTCTTAAGGGCACACTTATTTTCTCTTCTGAGTGGAACAGGGACTGATGTATTTCCATCCTGTGCAGTTTCAGGACCATGGTTGATCCTGGGATCAGAAGAGGGATCCATTACCCCCTGAGCTTCACCTGCTCCCTGCTCATTGTGGGAATGTGCTGTGTGTCTCCTTTCTTCTGTCATAGCCAGACAGACCTACTGGCTCTTAACCAAGCTGATCCTCAGTGCTGGGAATCCTCCTCAGTGCTCCTCCTGGAAATGCGAAAGCCTCGCATTTCCAACACTGTGTCGGGCTTCTGGGATTTCATGATCTACCTGAAGACATCTGAGAACTTGAAGCATGGAGCACTGTTTTGGGATCTGGCCCAACTCTTCTGGGACATCTATGTGGACTGTGTCCTCTCCAGGAACCATGGCTTAGGAAGGAGGCAGTTGTCTGTAAAGGAAGAGAAAATCTCAGCAGCACAGCCACAGCACACAGGGAATAAACAAGGTGGTTAGCCCCAGCTCCCATGTCTTTTAAAAGGGTCAATCAAGTATGAATGTGCTGAATTGTGAGGAAGGGGGAAATGGCTTTAAGGGACAAATGCCACAAATATTCTTTTCAAGAGCACAGAAGTAATAGAAAGATAGATAGCACTTTCTTTTGCATTTCACAATAACTATTTAGATGATCATATTGTCACTATCCTCATAGCTCATGTGAACACTAAGGAGAAAGAATAAGAAGGGCAAATAAGGAAAAGCATGATTCCTCAAATACAGGGCAAAGGTACAAAGGTATGCCCAAGATCAACACTATTTTATCACTAGCTGAAACATTGGCATTGATATTTACTTGCTGTGGAATTGGGAAAACTTGAATATAAGCCTGGGGAATATTTGTAGCACATGAATTCTTGCCCCCTTAAAATTGAAAAACAAAACAAAACATTGCTTTCATGTTAGTGGAGGGGATCTTTGAGAGGTACTTAGTTGATTAGGAGAAAAAAAATCTACTGGAATGCAGATTCACTCCTTTTTTTCTTAGTGCATTTCAGATAAATAGTTAACTTCTATCAAGTAATTAACTTTTAGTAACTTCCCAAAAGTTTACAAATTTTCACCAAAGTAAATATTGCATTCAAATACAGTCTTCTCTAGGGGTATAGAAGTAATATCCTTTATAAAATTGGAATGAAGGTGAGTGAGATCCTGTCAATAAGTGAGCAAAGAGATGCCTGAGTTCTATTCATTTTTTGTTGTTGTTCAATTTTTGGTATCACTTCAGCCATTAAGCTTTCAAGCATCGCAGCAAGTGAAGTTTAGGTGGTAGTAACTCTTTTAGAATTATTTATGTACCAATGGAAACTAGAGTATAAATAATCTTTACATTTGTAAAAAAATTGTCATTTATGCCTTTGATATATGACATATATTCCTAAATAATTAAAATAATGATTAATAGCTATGATTTTAGGACTACCTTTTCCTAAGATATTGAAGATTTTAGAGATCAAGTTTGTTTTAACCTCAGTAACTAAATATCCTCATGACTTGCTGCCACACAAAACCAGATAATCCACTGCTATTACTTATAAATAAGTTTATTGTTTTGATAAGTGTAATTATAACTTAAACTAATTTCAATTTTCACAGGCTATATTCTCTCTGCAGCTTTGATACTAAAGTAGAAATACAGATGGAATGTTTTAAGCATTGGTTACTGCCATTAAAAATATTTTTAGTTGTAGACAGACACAATACCTTTTATTTATTTATTTATTTTTATGTGGTACTGAGGATTGATCCCAGGGCCTCACACATACTAGGCAAGTGTTCTACTACAGAGCCACAACCCAAGTCCATGGTTGCCACTATTTTTAAAATACTTTGAACAGAGGCTGCTCAGGTGTCAGCATAAGTAAGGACTACATATTCTCTTCTGTATGGTGGAGGGTGATCTGTAGGGATTTTTCTCTCATTTTTATCACTTAGCTGTTGTGCTCAAATAATCACAACTATATTTTGTATTTTGTACTCACTTTGAATAGCTCAGAGAAATGTCTAAAGAAAACATTTGTGTTCTCAATATGAGAATAATTATATGTATGTATACATGTTTATACACACACACACACACACACACACACAGAGACACACACACAATTCTCCATCTCCAGCCATAGAAGCCAGTTCCTTTATCTCACTATAAAGTTGCTATTGAGTCAGTTGGTTTCAAACTTTAGGAACTGTTGCTTTGCAAGTAGCCAAGTAATAGGAGTGAGCATTTCTCTTTGTTGAAGTTATTTTAATGTTTGGTACAAACAATTGTTTGCAGATCAGGAAACAAGACTTTCCATTTGGTTGGCAGAACCACAGTCAAAGAAGGTCTCAGGTCAAGGAGATACATGTCCAGAAGTTAAAAAGTTACAGGAACATTGAGATTTCCTTTCAAGAGGCTTGATTAAATCTCTAGTGGCTCAACTGGGCTCTGGATGTACCTGCATGGATCCTCTAATAATTTTTCCTTTTGTCTCGGGGGGATAATATGCTACCATGTTTGGACGAAGGTGAGGGTGAAGAGGTACTTTTCTGTATATTTCTCAGGGAAATCATATCATCAGGGCAGAAGGGAAGAAGAATAAAATAAATGTGTACATAATATACAAATAGGTTTTTGCTATTTTGATGACTTTAAATCAAATAGTTTAGATCCACTTACAAAATCTTAGTATGAATCATGCTTTGCTAAAAATATATAATTTGCCATTTTCCATTTGACTAAATCATATTTGCTAATATTATATCAATAAATTTGAAACCAAAAGATACCAAATACCTAGGTAACCTTGGGGAAATTAATTTATGCATTTAGTACTTTATTTTTTCATCAATTAGGTAACCTCTGACATACCTTCAAGTTCTCTGTTCTAATATTATGTAATCCTATAAAAAATGAATGTATGAAAGAAACTAATGTAACTCTCAAAGAATCTAGGAGAGCTTTACCCAAAGGAGAGTTGACTGAGCTGGGTGATAACCTGGACACTGTGGCTATTTACAGAGGAGGCTCAGAAATGAGAATTCTAGAAATTCTAAGGGCTAGAGATAGCATTATGAGAAAATACCCTAAAAGTTATTGTTATTTAGTCTAGAAAGATGTTGACTAACAGTTGAATGGTGGAACATATAAAGGGAATATAAAGAGGACATACCTAGGCTTAAGCACTAAATTCTGAGAGGAGAAAAAAGGAGAGAGAGGGAGAAGGTGAGGAAGAGAGAGGGGGAGAAGGAAAGAGAGAGATTGATTCATTTAGGCCAAGAGTACACAGATAATTCCCAAAGAGTAAGCTACAGAGTTTAGGGTAACTCACACAGTAGTAAAGACTTCCATTCAAATGAAGAGATTTTGAAGTATAACCTTGTTCATGTCAAAAATGATGGCCTCTTCCTTCAGAAAACCTTGCTCTGACACTAATAAGGACAGAAAAAATTATCTTCTGGGGCCTGGAAGTCTGAATGTTCTAGAAAATTTGCTATTCTTTGTTTTTCTTGTGATGAGAAAATTAAAATTTAGATTTATCAACTAATGTTGTTGCAGTTGGTGTCAAATTAGCTGACAAATATTCAGTGCTTATTTTTTGAACACTAAACATAAGAGAGAACAATGCTTTGGGAACATAGATGGATCCACAGTGCTTGACTTCCTACTTTGCTCTCTCCAAGAAATTTCCTAAGCAGCATATTCAGCAATTCTTTACCTAGAAATTTACTCTAAGAAACATCCAGAGGTTCAAGTTCTTTACTGCACTGCGATTTACAGTAACAGGAAACCTGGAGATAATCTAAACCCCCACAATAGAGTGATCATTAAATAAATTATGGTATAAAGCATGTGTATAAAACTACCTCAGAAAGATTATACTGTGTGTGATTTAAAATGTTTTATTTATATTTTTACAGGAAACATTATATAAAGACAATTTTAACTTTTTAATCAGAAAAATAATGCATAGTAATTGACAAGAGAAAATGTTCTTATAATTTACATCATTCATATAATATAGGTAAACTGCATAGGACACAAAACTTTTCAAAAATATAAATTTATTATATATGAAATAAGTTTATGTAGAAGTTTGATAGAAGAATGGAAGAAATGTCTACTTTTCTTTTTAAAAAACAACTTACTGATATTTAATTCAACTGAAAATCATTTGATGACCTTCAGTTTCTTTTTTCTGCTTTCAGGTGCATATTCCCAGATCCTAAGAGCCCCTTTCCTAAAGAAGAAAGAGTTGATTGAAGATTGGATAAGCATGTATGTGCGCAGGAGTGGGTCTAGATTTGTTGGAAAAGTAAACCTGGAAATAAAGAGAAAATAAATAGAACCTTAGAGCTAACTCATGCCTTGGAATTAAAAAGTGCATACGTATTTTTTCTTAAATATTGATCACTTATTTATTTTAATTGGTGAAAATGTCCAGAGATAAAAATTAATATGAAAATTAACTAAGAATACTTAAAGCTTCATTCTTTTAGGCTGCTAGCATGTTCCTTCAAACAGTGATTACTGACAGAACATTTAAGAGTTAACCTCCGAAGATGACTTGATTGGAAGGCTCCACTCTGTATTAATTTGATAATTTGTCTGGGGATGTTTGACATTGTTAATGGACTGGGATGCCATACATTTAACTTGAATACATTGCATGAATTCCAAGCCATTTACCACTGAATTGCTTGTGCACTGGCATAAAAGGAACTGTGTTTATTAATTGCTAGTTACCACAATCTGTGATACTACACTTTGAGAAAATATTTTTGAATACTGAATGAAGCAACGAATAAAATGAAACAAAAAACTGGGGGAATAAAGCATTCTTCTTATGGAAACAAAATTAATAAATGCTCTGGACAAATAATGTTTTGAAGTCTCTTTATCTCAGTATTTAATGTTTCCACTAAAGACACCCAAACTCTGATAAAATACCATAAGTATCAATTATCTCTCAATTACATATGTGCTATTTGATGAAATATTAAAACTGTATAAGTGGCAATAGTTTGCACTGAAATGCAAAACACACTTAAACAGGATTATAAGAGAAAAACATATAAATAATTTTCCCTAGCAAAATGACCAGGCCTGAATGAGATTCATAGCAGTGAAGTCCAATTAGCAAATTGACTTGCGTTCCAGACATAAGGCTATTTTTATCTCTAATTATTCCCATGTTTCCAACCATTCTCTCATAACCAATGATGGAGAGCCAGTTTGAATTTCAGATATGTTAGCTATTCTCTTGATATTTTTGAAATCCAAATTATTTTCAGGTCCGAGTAAAATCTCAATAAATGTTTCACTGAAGCCTTTGGGACCCTCCTAAAGCTAGAAATCTTATCTAAAGGGTTATTATCAGAAGACAAAGTTTCATCTGAGGATTAGCCAAATCCTAATAATGGGGGAAGAAGTCCAGCCTCAGGGTTTGGCTGACTGGGAGAATGAGAATATTAAAAACCTGCCACTCTTTGGCTACCATTTCTACATAGATTCATCATTTTGCTTTCATACTCTTTTCTCTAATGCCTTTCATCCTGCTCTTCAAAACCATCTGATAAACTCATTACCTCTTTTAAATCAGTAAATAGATACCACTCTTGGAGAATGCCAACAGCAGTTGGCAATATTTTCTGTAAAGAGTAGGGGTTGTTGGCTTCCTGTGTCTATTGCAATTAATCAGCTCTACCTTGGTAGAATAAAAGAAACTATGATACATAATAAAAGAGCATGGTTATTTTTCAATAGAACTTGGTTTATGGACACCAACATTTAAATCCATATACTCTCCAGGTGTCCTTTTCAACCACTTATAAAATGTAATACCCACTCTTAGCTCACAGCCTGTTCAAAGTAGGCAGTGGGTAGGATTTGGCCCACAGGCTGTGGTTTGCTGAACCATCATGCTTTATGGCATATTATCCCATGTATAAGGAGCACTAAGGGATGAAGAAAGAAGAGTGAATATGTCAAATGACAATACCAAAACAAAGATGTATGATAGGCTGGGAAACCAACATAAAAATTAGGATGAGATTGAACAGGGATAAATTCATTTTAATCCTATCCAACTGGACATTATTTTACTCTGTAAACAGTACTAGGAATTATAGAGCACACATACACACATATGTATACATACACATATATGTATACCTATAATCTCTCTGAGTGTAATATGGACCACAGATTTTGAATGGAATCCTAATAATTTATATTGAGAGCAATTAGAGATCAGTGATTGCACTGTAGGCTCAGGAGCTGGGTTCAAATATCAACTTCAAGTACCAGCCAAATGATTTTGCCTAAGTTATTAAATGTCTTTGTGCTCCATTAAAAAAAAGTAAAATGACATACCAGCTTTCTAGGTCTGTTGTAAGGATTAAATGAGTTAGTACATATAAAGTATTTAAAGCTAAGTGTTATATCAGTAAAAAAATTGTTAGCTCCTACTTTGGATTTTGAGTTAAGCATATCTAATCTAATTCAACACATAGAGAAAGAACACACAGGTGCTTTGGTGAAACTCATGAGATGGAGGTTTTGAAAACATTCACATAAGTCTTTTGAGATACTTTTTTATTTATAAACAATTATAGGAAATAATAGAGACATTTGTATATTCATCTAATTTCACCCAATGGGAACATCTTGCATAAGTATAGGTCAGTATCACAAGCAGGAAGCTGACATCGATGCAACCCAAGGAATTTATTCAGATTTCACTTGTCTTACATGCACTCCTGTGTGTGTGTGTGTGTGTGTGTGTGTAGTTCTTTGTCATACCACTTCCCAAAGAGGAGCATCCAGATGGAGAATTAGGTCATCAATCACTAATTTGAATGATATGTGAAGAAGATGCATTCATTGACATAGATCATACATTTGACTATTACTACCAAAATATCCAAAGAAAGAATGACCTTGTGATAGAAACTCCACACACCTGGATTCAATTTATTTTTCATCTACTCTTCACCCCATGGCCTTACTCTAAAGAAGATCCATTAAAAAGGAGATTCAAAAATAGGATTTCTGTTCTTTATAGTTTACACCAATTATTGAGAGAGAGGTAGAAAACTTAATTTTCTTAATTCAGATTTTGAAAACGCATTTTGTCATCACAACCTGGGGCCTTTGAGTTTGGACTCCTTTTCATTTGAAGTTGGGAAAAGTGATTTGATCCACAAGGGCAGAGAAAGCCCTGCATACCTGCTCAGCTTTTCCATATAGGTCCATGTTCACTGAAGACTGTGGCCCTGAAATCAAGAAACAGGAGAATCTTTCAGAGAAACCTACTTATAGGTTCTTAAGCTGATCTGGATAAAGCTTTTGCACATAGATGAAATGGAACCCATCTTTCCTCAATTCCTGCAAACAATGCCTTTTCTCTAAGTTATAAGGCAAATTAGATGGCTGTATTAATCATGATCAATACCACTAATCCAAAGAAGTTGTAGGTTCTTAAGATGCATTTTCCCATGGCACAAATCTGAGGTGCCAGAAAGTCCACTCCAGACAAGGGTCTTGCAAACTCTGTACAATCAGAATCACCTGAAGAGTGTTAAAACAGAATGCTGGACCCCATCCCCAGAGATGTTACTCAGTCTGTTGGGGATAAGGCAGAGAATATGTATCTGTAATAAGTTTTCAGGTGATGCTGATGCAGCTAAGATTTGAGATGCTTCCCTGAGATCAGTTATAAAAGGGATTGAGCTACAGCTGAGTTCTACAAGACCTTTAAAGAAGAACTAATACCAGTACTCTTCAATTTATTTCAGGAAATAGAAAAAGAGGGAGCACTTCAAACTCATTCTATGAGGCCAATATTACCTGATTCCAAAACGAGGCAAAGACATATCAAAGAAAGAAAACCTCAGATCAGTATCTCTAATGAATATACATGAAAAAATTCTCAATAAAATTTTGGCAAATCAAATACAAAAAACATATCAAAACAATAGTGCACCATGATCAAATGGGGTTCATCCACATATGTGGTTGGTTCCACATACAGATATCAGTAAATGCAATTCTTATTGAATTAATATTGTCAAAATGACCATACTACCAAAAGCATTATACAAATTTAATGCAATTCAATCAAAATCCCAATGATATTCCTCATAGAATAGAAAAAGCAATTATGAAATTCATCTGGAAAAATAAGAGATCCTGAATGGCCAAAGCAATCCTTAGCAAGAAGAGTGAAGCAGGTGGCATCACAACACCAGACCTTAAACTATACTACAGAGCAATAGTAACAAAAACAGCATGGTATTGGCACAAAACAGACTGGTAGACCAATGGTACAGAATAAAGGACACAGAGACTAACTCACATAATTCAGTTATCTTATATTAGACAAAGGTGCCCAAAACATGGATTGGAGAAAAGATAGTCTCTTCAACAAATGGTGTTCGGAAAACTGGAAATCCATGTGCAACAAAATGAAATTAAACCCCATGAAAGAAAGTCCACTCCAGACGAGTGTCTTGCAAACTCTGTACAATCAGAGTTGCAAACTCTGTATAATCTCTCTCCATGCACAAAACTCAACTCAAAGTGGATCAAGGACCTAAGAATTAAACCAGAGACCCTGCATCTAATAGAAGGAAAAATAGGCTCAAATCTCCATCATATCGGATTAGGCCCCTACTTCCTTAATAAGACTCCTGTAGTGCAAGGATTAAAATCAAGAATTAATAAATGGGATGGATTCAAACTAAGCCACATCAATGTTTATTGCAGCACAATTCACAATAGCTAAACTGTGGAACCAACATAGATGCCCTTCAGTAGATGAATGGATGAAGAAAATGTGGTATATATACACAATGGAATGTTACTCAGCAATAAAAGAGAATAAAATCATGGCATTTGCAAGTAAATGGATGAAGTTGAAGAATATAATGCTAAGTGAAGTTAGCCATCCCCCCGCAAAAACAAATGCTGAATGTTTTCTCTGATTTAAGGAGGCTAATTCATGGTGGGGTTGAGAGGGGGAGCATGGGAAGATTAGATGAACTCTAGATAAGGCAAAGGGGAGCAAGGGGAAGGGAGAGAGCAAGGGGGTAAAAATGATGGTGGAATGAGATGGGCATCATTACCCTAAGTACATGTATGAAGACTCGAATGGTGTGAATATACTTTGAATTCAACCAGAGATTTGAAAAATTGTGCTCTATGTGTATAATATGAATTGTAATGCATTCTGCTGTCATATATAACAAATTAGAATAAAAATTTTAAAAAAGAGATTGTGCTATAAAAAGATCTACAATTTGGTGGTTATCAAAGTTTTAATGTGCATAATCTTTAAACTAAGAACTCTTCATAGTTTAAATATACAAAATATACAAGTATACAAAAAAAAGAATATCGCTTACACATAAGCACAAG
The DNA here is from genome assembly GCF_001458135.2 of Marmota marmota marmota. Classification (NCBI taxonomy): domain Eukaryota; kingdom Metazoa; phylum Chordata; class Mammalia; order Rodentia; family Sciuridae; genus Marmota; species Marmota marmota. The sequence continues at coordinate 25,682,163 of NW_026000005.1, forward strand.
GAAATATAAGGATATTCACCAAAGCCTTTGTGATCATGAAAAACTGAAAGTAACTTGATTATACATCACTAAATATAGTATATTCATACCATGAGATGCTACACAGAATTTTTAAAAAGTGACATTGTTCAATGTCACTAAGCAAGCAGGAAAAAAGCAAAAGTATAGTATAATCTGACTTATGATGAAAAAGTAAGGACATGTACATATGCAGTTAAAAACATGTAAAGGAAAACGTATTAAACTTCTAGTAAAAAAGGTGGGAGAAGTGGAGGACATGAAGATGAATTAATTTTTAGAAAATTGTGCATTGTGGCATCTTAACTTACCAAAAAATGTAATATTGTATTATTTGTATAACTGATAAAAAATAAAATCACAGGAATTGAAAGCACAGAAAGGCTTATTTTGTTAGTTACATACTTTTCAGGTACCTGGAGTATATTGTAGCTCCATCTGTGCTATTTTGCATTGAACATTCAGGAGGAGAGAATTTATACCATTCTTCCTCATCTATTCTCTAACACTTCTCCAGAGCTACAAGGACCTTGAATAAATCATATTTCATGGCCTGACTAAAAATCTTTGTTCAGAGGCAAACTTATTTTAAAACACTGCTTCTCAGCCCACAGGGATAAAACCTTAAATACACCAATAAAGAAATAAGGAAGTGTAGTCCTTTTCATCTTTTCATGAATGAGAGCTTTTCCTGTTACTTTTTTTTTAAGCTTAAGTCCCTTGTAATGTTACAGAAAAAAAAAAAAAAGCCAAAGATATGCACCTAGTACATAATATGTTACTTGGCATACTCTTGGGACTCAACATGTATAAGGACTAAATTAATATGCATATATGTAAATGCCTAAGGAGATGTTAATTGACAGTCCAGAGAAAATCACAATGCAATTTAAATTAACAATTAATTTAAATATAATTTAAAAGCCTATCTGGTCTCTGAATAAATTAAAGATGTGAGAGAAGGCTATTAGAATGTTGGATGTAGAGATTTGAAAGTATTAAGCTGTGTAGTCTATGAGTACTTTCCTAGGCAATTGAAATACTGAACCCATGTCTTTCTTACAACAATCATTAATTAAGCAAATCAATATTCATTAAATATCTACTCTGTGCTAAGACCTCTTCCTTGAGATGCAGATTGTACATGTTGATTGCCTCTCTGACAATTCATTTAGAAAGGTCTCAGGCAATTCACACCTAATATGGTAAAAACAGAACACCTGATTTTTCTGACCGCCCCCCGCCCCCCGTCCCCCCGTCAGTCTTCACAGTGTTCCCTGTTGTCATAAAATATCACCATCTACCCTTGTGGTATGCTCTTTCCTGGTCTGTTATCCCACTTGCCCTTCTCCCAGCTACTCTCCACATAATGCCAGGATGTCTTAAAAATACAAACGTATGCCGTGAATGCCAAGCAGCAAGCATAGTGCTTGGCACAGAGTAGATTATTGATGAATATTTGTAAAGTGAATAAATGAGTGATTTAATGACGAACCAACTAGATATATTTTCTGCTGGATCTCTTCCTTTACTCATCAAAAACTTACTTTGATTTTTCGTGTGTGTGTGTGTGTGTATAATGATAGAGAAGACAGAATAAAAGATATATGTCCATTAAGTTTCCAATAAACAGTACTTGGACTCCCAATCATCATTTGAGGTTATTTTCAAACAGATTAGATAAAGATACAATGTTGAACTTTTCTCTCCTGAGTTTGCTAAGACACTGTTGTTTATTTCCCCATAATTTGCTAAATTTGAAGCTTTATTTTCTATTCATTTAAAATAATAATTCATAATAATGGTTTCAGAAAGGAAAAGGGCATAAGTCACATCCCTGACCTTACCTGTGCCCTCATATATATAAAATTATGTCATCTGCAAACAGAGATCATTTTATTTCTTTTTTGATTTGAATAGCTTTTATTTTGTTTCCTTGTTTGATTGCTCTGGCTATGACTTTCAGCACTATGTCTAACAGAAGTGGTGAGCATGGGCATCTTTGCTTTGTTCTTGATCTTAAAGGAAATGTTTTCAAATTTTCACCTTCAGCATGATGTTAGCTGTGGGTTTTCATATATAGACTATATTCCATTGAAATAATTTCTCTCTCTACCTAGTTTATTGATAATTTTTATCACTATAGAGTTGAATTTTTCGAATGCTTTCTTCTATATCTATTAAACAAACCATGTGATTGGTATCCTTTATTCTGTAATGTACAGTATCATATTTATTGATTTGCAAAAACTAAAACATCCTTGAATTTCAAGGAAAATTCTCACTTGCTCATGGGGTATGACCCTGTTAATATGCTGTTGAATTCAATGTTCTAATAATGTGTTGAGTATTTTTAAATATATTATTACCAGAGAAGTTAGCCTGCAGTTCTTTTCTTGTAGTGTTTTTATTTGTGTTGGCAACAGGGTAATACTGACCTCATAAAATTATTTTTGAAGTATTCCCTGTCCCTCAATTTTTTTGGAAGACTTTAAAAGTATAAACATTAATTCTTCTTTAAATATTTGCTAGAATTTACTAGTAAAGTCATCTGGTCCTGGGCTTTTTTTTTTTTTTTTTTTTTTTTTAGTAGTTCAAATTTTCTGTTTCATCATAATTAAGTCTTAGTAGGTTGTATGTTTCTGGAAATTACCTATTTCTTCTAGATTATCCAATTTGTCGGTGCATGATTGTTCATAGTAATAATCATGATCCTTTTTATTTCTGTGGTATTAGTTATGTCTTTATCATTTATGATTTTATTAATTTGAATTTTTCTTTTAAGTTAGTTTAGCTAAAGTTTTGTCACATTATTGATCTTCTAAAAAATCAAGTCAGCTTTTTTCCCCTATCGTTTTTTTATATTTTATTTATTTTTGTTCCAATCATTGTTTCCTTCCTTTTGCTAACTTTGGGCTAACACCCGCCCTTTTCCACTTGAGGAGAAATATTCAGGTTTATTTTGTGTGTGATCCTTTCTCTTCTTCTTCCTCTTCCTTTGCTTTCTTCACCTTCATTTCCTCCTAATCCTCCTCCACCTCCTCCTCCTTTTTCTTCAGTACTGGGGATGGAACTCAGAGCCTCATGCATGGTAGGTAAGTGTTTGTCCCCTGAAGGTAGGTGTTTGTTACTAGAGGATTCCTTTTTAGGACTATATTTTCTATATGCTTGCTGTGTTTTTGTTTTCATTTATCTTGAAATAGTTTTCTACTCTGCTTTTTGATCATTCATGTATCTTCATGAATTTTTTTTCTTCCATTATTAATTTCTACTCTCATTATATTGTGGTTGGAAAAGATATTAGATCTGACTTTAGTCTTCTTAAATTTGTTAAGACTTGTTTTCTGACAACAGGTGACCTATCCTTGATAATGTTCCATGTGCACTTGAGAAGAACATATATTATCTTGCTGTTGAGTGAAACATTCTGCATGTCTCTTAGGTTCATTTGGTTTATAGTGTTGTTCAAGTCCACTGTTTTCTTATTGACTTTATGTCTGGATGTTCTATACACTATTGAAAGAAGAGTATTGAAACCTCTTAAAATTATTGAATTACTGTGTATTTCTTAAGTTCTGCCAATGATTGCTGTATGTATTTAGGTACTCTGATGTAAAGTACACATATTACTTGAATTATTATGTATTCCTTAGGAATTGACAATTTTACCATTATGTGTCTTTTTTTTTCTCTTGTGCCAGTTTTTGACCTAAGATCTATTTTGAATCATATGAGGATAACCACTCTTGATGTCATTTGGGTTCTTTTTAATGGAATATCTTTTTCTATCCCTTTACTTTCAGTCTTAAATATAAAGTAAGTTATTTATAGACATTACAGAGCTGGGTCTCTTTTTTATTTGTTTATTTTTTAAATCCTTTCAGCAATTCTATGTATTTTGTTTGGAAACTTTAATTCATTTATAATTAAAGTGATTATTGGAGGGGAAGTACTGCTTTGCCATTTTGTTAGTTTTCTGTCTTACAGCTTTTTTTATCTTCCTTTTCCTATTCTACCATATTCCTTTCTTTTCAATTTTTTTTTGCATTATTGTGGTTTATTTTATTTTGTATATTTTCTGTGGGTTTTGTTGTGTGTGCTTACCAAGAGGCTTCCATCAAACATCTTGCAGTTATAAAAGTCTTTTTTTAGCTGATAATAACTTCAATTGCATAGAAAAACTCTTTACTTTTAATTGCTGCACCATATTTTATGTTACTGAAAAAGTCACACCTTTTAATATTGTATATCATAAACATTTTATAGTTATAATTATTTTTAATACTTTTGCTTTAACTTTTGCATTGAAATTGAAAGTGATTGATACATCACTCTTTCAGTATCATGGTATTTTTGTCTCAAACATATTTACCTGCCCCCCCATTCCCTATTTTTCTCATCTGAATGGATGATTTCAAATACTCTGAGTTTGCTGATTCTTTCTTCTGCTTGATTCTAGTTTGCTGTTTAACTCTTGTACTGAAATTTTCATTTAAGTTATTGAATTTTTTCAGTGCCAAGATTTCTATTCAGTCTTTTTAAAGCTTAAATCTCTGTTGAAATTGTCATTTTGTTCTTCTCTTCAGCTCATAAACATCATCATAATGGCTATTTTGAATTCTCTGTCAAGTAATTCATATACCTCTGTTTCTTAAGAGTCCTTTTCTGGAGCATTCTCATTCCTTTGTTTGTACCATGTTCCCATGCTCCTTCACCTTTCTTTACTCTGTATTCGTATATATACAGTAGAAAAAATAGCCACTTCTAGGTCAGGGACTCTAATGCATACTCTTCATGTCTTTTCATACAGAAGAGGATCCTCAGCAATCAGTCTAGTCAGAAATTTTGGGAGCTTCTCAAGTCTTCATATTAGTCCCAACTGCTACCTTTGTTCTTAGCAACTCTCAGGCCTCTAGTGTATGAGAGGTACTATCAGTATTCTGAGACAGGCAATGCAAAATCTGGTCCCTAAGAGAGTCCCCAGAAGTATTAGAATGATGGATGCATAGTCCAACTATTTCTCTCATCTTTTTACGAGATTTAAGTATTATTAGCCTGCATGCTTTGCACTCAGCCTTGAGGAGGAGCTATTCCAGGTGCTTTCATGCTGGTCTAAACCGCCAACTTTGTTCTTAAACCATGCTCTCCTAATTCTGCCACCCTCCTCCTCTGTCTTTCCTCCTCATGACTGAAATACACAGTGACAAATGTATTGCAAAAATGGATGAGATAGAAACTGAAAATAATTTAGTACATGTACACAGGAAATTTCACTCTCAGATGGAAAGCAAACAGTTTAATAAAACAGAAGCAAAGAGTATTAAACAGTATTTCAAATCTTCCTTCTTTCTTTCTTTCTTTCTTTCTTTCTTTCTTTCTTTCTTTCTTTCTTTCTGTGCTGAGAATCAAACCCAATGCTACACACATGCTAAGGCAAGAACTCTACCACTGAGCCACAACCTGAGCCCACAAATCTACTTTCTTTACTGTAAGTTTTAACAAATTTATTTCCTATTGATTTTCAATCCAACATTCAGAATTTAAAGAGGTTAAGGGACCTCTTTACACATAACTGTCTCTTTTCATTATGCTCTCATCATCTTTGAAGTCCTTTTTTCTTAGATCTTAATGCTGAATGACTCTATTCAATTAATGTCAAACGATTGCCTAAAAATCATCATAAGGTTTACTTTTTAATCCTATTAAGCCTTTAAGTATCATGAAGTTCATCTCAATAACCAAGATACAGTAACTTCTTAGTGAATCTGTAATCTAAAAGGGCAGTCAACTACTGGGATAATCACCACAATGGGTGAATATGTCAATACTTCATCTGAGTCAATCTTAGAATGTTATAAATAGTAAGTATTTCTAATTTGTCCAACAATTTTCTAATTTAAAAAAAATCAAACAGTAAAGAGACCAAAACTTCCTGCTGTTATCTAATGTTTCCACGATAAAAATAGAGTAAATAAAGGTAACCATTACCTCAATTTAGCTCATTTCATTTTCCACCTTTTCACCACACTTCTGTCTTTGAGTAAGTTTGATGTAACCTTGCAAGCATGTATAGATTATGTAGAATGAATGAAGTATAATTTTATAATAGAAATTGCCAATGGCTAATTGGAATTGAAAACAGGATTATATTCAATACCATACTGAATAAGGATCCTAGCTTAAGTAGAAATATTTGAGTGATGAGTGACAGTGCAAAACAGTAGCCATGAAGGTTAACATGTTTATACTGTAAGTTTAGAGGTCTCAAAGAAATACCGCTAATACAAAAGAAATAGACTTTGTAGTCTATAAATTTAAATCTTAAAAGTTAGTATTTGTCAAATCATCACAAAGTAGTGAGTATATAATAACAAAAGGACAAGCATTTTTCTGCTAATATCATAAGCATGTTTATAGAACATGCTTCCTATAAAACATCTATATTCTATCGAGATTGTAAGTGGAAACAGATGAATTTGTTGAGATTTTTAAATATTTTCTACAAGATTGGATAATATTAATTACATGTTGATACATTCTCACAATACCTGAATTTAGAAATATATATTTACTCATGATTTTCCTTTAATGATATAATTATATATGTATAGATAGATATATTTATATAGAGACCTTGATAAATCACTTAAAATATGCACGAATCCTTTACCTTCAGATAGTAAACTAGGGAAATATTGAGATATTATCTTCCAAAAAGAAGTAGTATACCTAGTATTATAAATATAAAATGTGTATTATAATAACTACATTTGTGAGAGCTGATCCAACACAACGTTTTAGTAATCAACAGTTTTCATCAGCTTATTTGGAGAAACAAATAAAAACAAAAAAGAAGATGTCAAATACTAAAATCCTTTTCTGTAAAGTCCAATATTTATATGAAAATTTTCAAGAAAAAGGTCAAGTGGATATTGACTTTGCTTTGAATGCTCATAATGACCCCAAGTATATTTAGATGGAAATACCAAGGTGGAATTTTTTGTTGGCTTAAGAACCAGGCACAAGGAGTTCCCATCTTGTCTTTGTCTCAGGCAGACAGAGCACGCTCTGATATCACTGTGAACTCATTTCCTCTAATACTAAGATTATAACTCCAACTCCATTTACTATAGAGCTTTTGAAAATCACCAAATAATCAGCTCATTGACTTGACTTTACCAAATAAAAAACTGATGTTATCATGTGCTTAACTTATAGTTCTCCGGCTGTCGTGAACTGAATTGTGTCCCCTCATCCGTAAAATTTATATTGAAGTCAACCCCAATACCTCCAAATGTGACTGACTGTATATGGAGACAGGGTATTTAAAGAGTTAATTAAGTTAAAATGAGGTATTTAGGATAGGCCCCAGTCCAATATGACTGTTATCTTTATAACAAGGGAAAATTTGGACTTAAACATATGCTGAGGGGACACTACATAGAGACACAGGTGGAAGACGGTCATCAACAGGGTAAGGAGAGAGGCCTGGGGCAGGGGACAGTGCTGCTGATACCTTGATCATGAACTTCTAGCCTCCAGGACTGTGAGAAAATCAATTTCTTTCTTCCTTTCCTTTCTTTCTTTTTTTCCTTATTTTTCTTTTTCTTTTTTGTTTAAGTCACCTACTAGTTTGTGGTACTTTGTTATAAAAACTCAAACTAATAAACCAACTCAGAAACTGCTGTGTGTGTTGCTGGGATTGAACCCAGAGCCTCACAAATGCTAAGCAGAAACTCTTCCACTGAACCACACTCCAACCCCCAAATCAGAAGTATTTTGAGAACATTCATACATGAGAATGTTATGCTTCATTTTACCATGAGTCTTTAGATAAATCGTCCACCATACAAGAGTTTAGACTTTTTCAAAAGTATATATGTTCTCCCTAGATTTTAGATAATGTTACTCCAAAGCAGAAGAAATAACTATGTTAAGGGTTTCTTGAAAGGCTTTCAGAATTTAGCAATGGATCACAGCTTATGAAGGAGATTATAATGATCAAGCTTCTTCTAATTTAGAAAGTTAATCAATTCTTCTTCAGAAAGATAACAACATTATTATCCCCATTTTAAAATCATGATACCAGGCTGCACAGGTATATATGATTTAAGGCTGATACTAATAAGTGCTATTAGATACTAATAAGTGCTATAAGAAAATAATAAGAATTTATTTAATGCTTACTGTGTGCCAGGTGCTGTTCTAAAATCTTGCATGATTTTATGTTCACAGTAATCCTATGAATTAGTCAACAGAAGGAATCAAGTTCAGAGATGCTACTGATGTCCAAAAGATTCAGAATAATGTTACAGACTAGATAAACTGCACCCATTGGTCTGATACTATAAAATCAAGTATTGTAATCTCTGGCCATTACTTTCTCTATTGATGGGGAAAACTTTACCTGGTGTCTTTTCTAGGTTGAAGGCATTCATGAATTTTGACAATAGTTCTTGGACTTCCTCTTTCTCCAGATCATCATTTCTCTCTTTGATGTTAGCCATCTCTTTTCTTTCTGCAGGTACCCGAGCAGGTCTGTTTTTTTCAGGAGGAGAAATTTGGGGGTCTTCCTGTAGCAATCCCTCCTGACAGCTTGGTAGGGAGCTAAGGATTTCCTTGGGAATATTTTGGGCATAGCTTTGCAGTCTGGTGCTTTGCAGAAGAGTCTCTGATGATTCCAAATTTGGTAGAGCATTCTCTGCATCTGCTTGACTTCCATTAACTATGGCAGGGTTAGGAAGAGGTTCCCATTCTGGACTATTCTCAGTGACATTCTTCATTTGAGAAAAATCACCTCCATCCAGAGGTTTAACAGCTGAAAAATGGTCAACCCTGGACATTGTATTTTGATGGGAAGATACAGGATGGAGTGGCTGCAACATTGCCTAGATATAGAAAAATCTTATTTATGAAGAATTAAAATTTATTTTACTTTTCTCCCCCAAAGCATTAAATTTCAATCATCTAACAGGAGATGCTAATACAACATTTCTTTTTCCTCTCTAAATATATTATTAATTATATTTTATATTGTTAATTCAATATCAATCTATAACTCTTTCCAAGATTTGGAACAGCTCAGATTATAAAATTTCACAGGTAATAATCACAAGATTTGGGAGGTAAAATCTAGGTTATAAAAAAATTCCTGGTTCTAAAAACATCATAAGGAATTTCTGAAAACATAAGCATATGTTGGATTGACATATAATTTAATAATATACATAATCACAACAAAACATGCTCATCATGATCCTGTAGTGGTTGTGTTGTGAGGGGTTCACAATAAGCTAAGGGATACAATCTAGGGATGTGCTCTATTTTAAGCACAGTTCTCAAAGTGTGGTTGGTCCACAGGCCCTAGAAATCCCTGAGACCCTTTTAAGGGTCTGTGAAGTAAAATTTTGTTCTTAATGATACTTCTGTGTTATTTGATGTTTGCACTGATAGTACAAAATTAATGGTAAGTAAAGCTGTCAGTGTCTGAGCAGGAGTCAAGACAGCTTTACCACACAGAGCCAACAGGGTCTCTCTCAACATCATACACTACCTGATTAAAAATATAAATAAATAAAAAGTTCCATGGAAGAGTACCTTTGATGGAATATAAAAAATTCTTGATTTTAATAACAATAACCCTTGCCTTTTTAATATTGTGTGTGGTGAAATGAGAAGTGTATATAAAACATCTCAGATGCATCATGCAGAATACAAAGGTTACCTCCTGGGCCAAAGAAGGATTGACAGACAGACTATGATTTTTCATATCTGGGTATCTGCAAATATTTTTTTGTTCATAAAGGAACAAAATGAGAATGTCACTGCAAGGACAACAATGAACCGTATTTGTAGTCAATCATAATGGTAACTCTCAGCAGAAGTTAGAAAAACTTGCATTTCTCACCATGACCTTGATAGCTTTATAATTTTCTGATGAAATTAGTGGTGATATTATATTAATGAGTGTGAATTTCTTTTGTATAATAAAATAGGTGAGCTTAGGAAGTTCAACATCAGTGAACCAATATTTTTCAAATGACCAATGTAGTTTGTTAACAAAATCATGCATGGGTAGACTATTCAAAGAACATACTAGAACATTGGGTTGTAATGAAACAGAGTATGAGATAGACAGCATTTCAGATTCCATATTGCTCTGTGCTTTAAGAAACTATCATTTATTGTGTTTTGGTGTAGTACCAAAGAAAAGTATCCCCAGTTATGTGAAAGCCTATGAAAATACCTTTTTTCAACTGTAATCATATATGAGGTCAGATTTCTTCATAGGCTTTAACCAAAACCTGTTGCAACAGAGAGATGGCTAAGCAGTTATGATATTTCAGATATTTTTAATTAAGATATTGAAGAAATTTGTAAAAAATATAAAATAGTGCCATTCTGCTAGGCTTTAAAAAATTTAGGTTATTATTTAAAAATGTTGCATTATTATTTTTATATGTTAACCAATTAATTAAAGACATTCGTAGGTTTTAAATTTAATTATTATAAACAGCAACAGATATAACTCACAGAAACAAAAGATTTTTGACATCCTCAAAGAATTTTAAGAATATGTGAGGGATCCAGAAGATTTGAACCACCATTTGACCCAGTTATCTCATTCCTTGACATATACTCAAAGAACTTAAAATCAGCATACTACTGTGATACGGCCACATCAATGTTTACAACAGCTCAATTCACAATAGCTAAGCTATGGAACCAACCTAAGTGCCCTTCAACAGATGAATCGGTTAAAAAAATGTGGTATACATACACAATGGAATATTACTCAGTCATAAAGAAGAATAAAATTATGGCATTTGCAGGTAAATGGATGGGACTGGAGACTATCATGCTAAGTGAAATAATCAATCCCCCAAAACCAAAGGCCTAATGTTCTCTCTGATATGCTGATGCTTACACACACAAAAAAAAGGGGGCAGGAAAGAAAGAATAGAAGTTCATTGGATTAGACAAAGGTGAATGAAGGGAAGGGGGGAGATGGGAATAGGAAAGACAGTAGAATGAATCAGACAGAACTTTCCTATGTTCATATATGAATACACAGCCAATGTAACTCCATATCATGTACAACCACAAAAACGGGAAGTTATACTCCTTGTGTGTGTGATATGTCAAAATACATTCTACTGTCAAGTGTAACTAAAAAGAACAAAAAAAAATAGAAAAAGAAACAATTACTGTAAAGAACGGCTTTGCCCAGCTCTATTGTTTATAGATGTTACCGATCCTACCTTCTTTCATCGCTGCAGTCTTCGAGAAGGGGAAGGATACAGAGTGGAGAGTGAGAGTGGGAGGAGGTTAGGGGATGGGGAGAAGAGGGCCTCTTCTCTTGAGGCTGAGCCATGTGAGGTGTGAAGCTTTGGGTTGCCTCTCTCCCTTGGCAGGAGGATCTCAGGTTAGACTTCAGGTGGTCCAGGTGGCCAGTGCCCCCCACCCCGTCCCCGCCATTCTCTACCTGTAGGTCCTGTCCCACCTGCTGTAGCCTGGTCCATAGACTCTCCTGATGGATTGTAAGTGCATGAATCTTTGTTTCGAATCTGCAACTCTTTTCTTCCTGGTAGGTGTAGAATGCTTGCAACTTTTCTTTGTATTGGCTGAACTGTTGTTTAAGGACTCTGAAATGGGAAGAGTGGTTTGGAAAGGTGAGGCCAGCTCCCTACCAGAGCTGGAACCAGATGTACTCCAGGTCCTCCTACAGACAAGCCTGTGCCCTGACTGCTGGCTAACCTGACTACACTGCTGTATGCCTTTGTTCACCATACAGAGCTCCCGTGGTGTCCATAATGTAGCAACTCCCCTGAGAACCTCACTGACATTAGAGATATTTTCGAAAACTCACCAGGCATGTCTCAGATGACTTTTTCCTTTGGTACTGGAGATTGAAGCCAAGGGCGCTTTACCACTGAACTACATCACCAGCCCTTTTTTATTTTAAGACAAGTTCTCACTATGTTGCTTAAGGACTCACTAAATTGCTGAGGCTGGCTTTGAACTTGCGATCTTCCTGCCTCAGCCTCTGAGTTGCTGGTATTACAGGCAGGTGCCACCATGCCCAGCTTGGATTACTTTTGACAGCATAGTTTCACCAGCTGCTTAAATATGAATATTTACTTTATTCATTATTGTTTTGTTCTAGAAACACTGCATTCAGAAAGATAGTATACCTAACACGGCTAAACACGGAATACCCAAGACTACAGGGAAGGACCAATTATACAGTTCATGAGTTGTGGATCTGTTTTGGCCTCTCTTCCTCTCTAACCATTTATTAGTTCAAGAATGAACAAAGCAGTTGGGATTATTCTTTTTAAAACATAAGACAGATTATGTAATTTCTCTCATCAGAACCCTTTGATAAGTGGTGCATGGTGGCATAGACCTGTAATCCCAGAATTTCAGAAGGCAGAAGCAGGAGGATTGCAAATTAGAGGCCAGTCTCAGCAACTTAGTGAAGCCCTAAGCAACTTAGCAGACCCTGTCTCAAAATAAAAAATAAAAAGGGCTGAGGATGTGGCTCAGTGGTTAAGTGCCCCTGGGTTCAATCCCTGGTATAAAAACCAAACACACAAATCTTGGTGACTCCCCTCTTATTTGGCATAGACTGAAGTCCTTACAAAGGTGAGTTAGTTCCATGAGACGGTCAAACCCCTCCTTCCCTTTCATCTCATCTGCTTTTCCCTGGCCACTTACTGCCCTTCAGCCACACAGGGCTATCTTGAACACACCAGGGCATATTCTTTCATCAGATAGCTCCCTTTGCCTGGACCCCCTTTTCCTCTTCGGGTCCCTACTTGGTTCACTCCCCCACCCACTTCAAATTTTAGCTAACAAGCTCTCTTTTCAACGAGGCCTTCCCTAATGCCCAGTAGAAATCACAAACCATGACCCCAACCTTTCCTCTGACCCTGAACATCTCCTTCTCTTCTTTATCCCCATGTCTAATTGCTTCCAGAGCTCAAAGAGACCTCAGATTTTGGTAGAGTCTCTACCTTTTAAGCTTCTGAATAGCATGCTCTATGACATACTACCTGTTTTGCTTATTATTTTGCATATATATTACTCAATTACTTCTTTAATTGCTTTCTGTCTCTGGATTCTGACAACATTTTTCATATTTTGTTTCCTACCATGTCCCCAGGACCTGACCTAAAACATTCCCTGTCACATAGTAGTTACATAATTAAAATTGTCTGCATGTAATCTTATTCTTTAATCAGTGTCATTGGCATATGTGTAGAATTTGGGAGAAATTGGCTATCTGGTGAGAAAGGTACCATTTCTCAAGTTAGAACCTTTGAATTTCTTAGACTCAAGAGGAGAGGCTTGGAGAGGCTCTGGTACAGTTTGGGCTCCTACCCACAGCAGATGTCTCTGAAAAATAGCCCTTAAACTTCCAGACAGTCACTTAGGTGAGACAGGAGTTCTACTCTAAAATCCTTGACTGTAACTGGAGTGTTGAGTATGTACATAGGATGGGGTTTTCAGGAAGGTGTCAGCTCAGAGGGGTTATATAACCGACAACAAAGAAACCATCTCAGGAGGCTTCTGAGTACAGTGCTCTCTGTACCTAAGGTGTTGTGCTTGTTTTAATCTCTAACAACAGTCTCTCTTTCTCCCATGTTGCCTACACTAAGAGCCCTGCCTCCTCATTGGCCAATCCACCGTGTTTGAATAGCTAGGAGACATGTGTTGTATTCCCTATAATCCAGGGGAAAGTAGACAGAGGCTAATCAGAAATGCAGTTCCTACTTACTCTAATTTTTTTAAAAATTTTTTTTAAGGAGAGATTTTCTTGTGAGTGTTTTTGATAAACACAATTTATCTGATACAAATATTTGCAGCAGCTGGGAGTCTACCACTACTTTCTAGTTAGATATCTATTATTAACAAACAGTTCAGATTATCTGAAATTATTCTAATCAAATGACCTGAAATCTGCCTTAGATCTTTATATGTGTTTCTGCTTTTTAGAGCTAAATGGCTTGAGTCCACCGTGTTCTAGGCCTTTAAAAGAATCCCAGATGCTCCCAAGGCAGGCTAATCGTGCACAGAGTAGTGAAAGATGACTTCTCTTGATGAGTCCCTAGCACAGTACCCACCGATGAATCAGTAACCAACAAATGAGTGATACTCTTCCTGTTAACGCAGCCTGAGATCATGTTGTTTTTTAGATAATCAGTGGCATAATGCTGGCTATTACTGAACTTGCAGTCAACTATACATCACATCTTTTTTTACACTATTTATTGTGAACATACAATTGGAAGACTTCTCTTTAATTCCTTAAAATTTGGTCTTTATTGATTGTTTCACTATTTTATCCTGTGAAATCTTATTGATCCTACATTGTTATTTGGCTTATTATCTATGCCTTTTTTTTAAAAATATTTTTTTAGTTGTAGATGGACATATTATCTTCATTTAATTATTTTTATGTGGTGCTGAGAATCGAACCCCGTATCTCACATGTGCAATGTACCACTGAGTCACAACCCCAGCCCCTCATCTGTGCCTTTTAGTACCATGTCCTGCACACATTTGAGAGCAGTGATGATGCAGACAAGAACAAAGACGGAGCCTTCATTTTGTATTTTGTTAATCAGCCCCACACTTTGGTAAACTTTGTAATACTAAATACTTTATTAGGATACCCATACCATGTGTAGTAGAATTATTTTAAGAATTAAGTTTTAAAGAACTAAATTTTTCAAAGTTTCCTTGTTATTTCTACATTTTAAGTTTCAAAATTGCTTTTTGATGCTGTTTTCTTTAATTTTATTTTTAACATTTTTCTCATACCATGAAGTAGAAAAAAAATCAATTTTAACACTTAAGTTACTTTAGAAGGGTTTATTAAGTTTGTTCACATGAGTGATCACAGAATTTGGAAACTATTTCCTATCTTGTGTACAATTAGATGATGATGATGATGATGATGATGATGATGACGATGATGATGATGAAGCATATCTCATCATGCATACACAGGGAGTATCATTAACTTATTGACTGTGTAGTGCATGAGGAGCCAGGAATTCTGTCTTCTACAGGAAGGACAACTAGTGACAAGCCCAAGGAGTGATTTGCTCTTGACATACAATGAAGAGAAGGTAGGCTGTCTCCAATCAACATAATAAATTTGGGAGAAAGTTAGATGTTGCTGGAGAAATTGTATTGATTTCTTTAGAAATAAGCCACACAGACACAAGACATATGCAAGAATCAATACCTCACTGAATGTGCTGAGCCAACTTTCAAAGAAAAAGCTCAGGTAATCAAGAGTAAAAATTTACTACCCAGTTGATTTTTATTCGGCATAACTACTCAAGTAATGTCAAATTGCTCTTTTACCTTCATGTTGGAATCAAGATTTCTCTGCTTACAGAATTCCTTCCAAAATAAAAACAAAAGAGCAAAGTGAAGTCCTTATAGAAAACTTTTCCAAAGCCAAGGGAAATGTTACTGACTTATCTCTGCAGCCTGCTGTGTGTGCATCCACACTCTGTTCCTACCTTCTTTCTCTGTGGAGAGCATTGATGGATTCGCGAATCCTCCACAGTTCATTCTTAATGCTGACTAAGGTCTAGAGAAGGAAAGAAATAGGGAAAATGAGTTTCAGTTGGATTTTAATCCACATTCCTAAAAGTCCATTGTAAGAATAATGTTTTTAATAAAAATATCACCTATTTTTAAAGACAGCTGATGTTTTGGTTTATGTCCATAAACAATGACACAAAAAGTACATTGGCACAATTTAATTGACACAAAAGAAATTAAAACATAGAGAAAAATTTTAGGTTTGAAGAATAATTTACAATAGTCTCTTGCCCAAGTTACGTTGCCATCCTGAACATCTCCTTCCCCTAAGACCTCTAAAAAAGCAGTTGGGTCCACTTTATTTCCCTTGATATAAGAAGTCTCTCACTTCTTTCTATCTTCTACTTAAATTTTCTTATCTTTTATTGCTTCCTACTTGGATGTATACTTGGAGATGTTGCTTCTCTTTGAATTCACCAAGTCTGTTGAACTAATAATGGTTGGCTGGGCTCTCAGGATTTTCCCATCAAACCTCACATCACACTCGGCTCTGCCAGCCAGGGGCTTGTCCTGGCCTGAATAAGCTTGGGCCAGACTCCTGGGGCATGGTGTTCCAGCCCCTGGCTCTCACATGTCTGGATGAGAGACTGGATCTCATTGCTTTACATTGATAAATAGTTGTGGCTGTTATTCTGCACAGCCTCTTTCTCCCTGCAAATGATAGGAGGTGCATCTGGCCACCAAAGGAGCACTGTCCCATAGGAATGTCCTGGAAGAGGAAGGAAGGAAGGGCAGAAGAAACTGAGCTATACACAGACTTAAAGTTGCACTTCCTGATTGCTATGTGGCCTTTGTGCCCCCTCTGAGTGACCTATGCCCGCCTGCCTCTCCATTTAACTACTCAAATGGCTTCCATATGCTTAGCATAGCCTTTGAATCAGTGAGCTCTATATTATTAAGATGGAAAAACAAATCTGTAACTTTTAAAATAACATCAATACTACCACATGGTACATATTTTTCTGTAATTGGGAAGCATTTCAGGTTTGTACATGTGGACCTACTATGGCACATTCATTAAAGAGATACCGTGATTATTGAGTCATTTTTCCATTAAAGGATATTAGTCTATTTCCAGTTTTTCAAAATTAAAAGCAGTGATGCTGTGAATAAAACTAAATATGTTTCCTTTTGTACACATTCAAGTTTTTTGGGTTTTCAGCTTAAGAGATATTGCTCCTTTGTCCCCTTTGGGTATGTGTACACGCATGCACACACACACACGAACACACACACGAACACACACACGAACACACACACATACACACATGTACATTTGAAAACGCAGAAGAAAAGACATGCAAACATATATCCCAAACAGATTGCCTCTGGGGAATTAAGGATTGGACCTGGGTTAGGATTTGTAGCTGAAAAGGATTTAACTTTCTGTGTATTATCTTGATTTCTTTTAAAGCAATCAGATTCATGTCTTATTTGTATACTTAAAATTTTTTTTAATAAAAACAAAGTACTACATACATAAGATGGTACATAGCAATTTTTAAAAATAAAAAAGAGGTGAGTGTAAGAGAAACAAAAACAGCAAAACCTCTTTGCAGTTTCCCACAGAACAAATAAAGGTTACCATGCAGACAAATCTGCATTGCAGCGATGTCTTTTCTTCCTCTTTATTCAAAGCAGGAAGTAGAGCAGCTCTTTGTGCTCACACATGTGCGCCCAGCTCTCCACCAACCGTGAGCACTCCACCAACCGTGCTGGATATCCCACACGGGTATTTTTGAATGAGTTGGACTCTGTAAGCTGATGATTAAAGTGCACAGGGACTGACAGGACATGACACAGAGATGGCTGCACAGGCCACTGGTGGCCACAGGCCTTACTTTCCATTTTGACTTCTATCTAATATAGCTGCAAGATGGGAACTAATTTCTCTTTGATAATGGAAAAGTATTACAGAACATCATCCTTTGAAGACCTAGAAGATCACACTGTAATGATTATAATGATTTCAAAATTATTCTAGAAAAAAATATTTTATAATAGCTAGTATAAAAAATAAAAATAAAAGGGAGGTGATGTGATTCATAATAGCCAAACTATGGAACCAGGCTAGGAGCCCATCAGCAGCTGGATGGAAACACACATGCACAAACACAAACAATGGAGTTTTATTCAGCCATAAAGAAAAATGAAATTATGTCATTTGCAGGAAAATGAATGGATATTGAGATTCATTCAGAAGCCAACCTCAGAAGGTCAAGGGTCATATGTTTTCTCTCATATGTAGAAGCTAAAGAGGAAAAAGGAAAAGAGAGGTGCAGGGGTGGGGGAGGGGGGATCTCATAAAAATCAAAGGGAGATCAGTAGTGGGAGGAGGGAAGGTAGGGAGTGATCTTGGCCAAATTATATTGTGTGCATATATGAATATGTAACAACAAATATCATCATTATGTATAATTATAATGCACCAATAAAATAATTCAGAAAGAGAGAAAAAAATGGGAGGTGATAGTCAAAGGGTATATATTTTCACTTATGCAAGAATAATGAGCCCTGGAAAACTAGTATACAGTGTAGCACCTATAGTCAACAATACTCTATTGAATACTTACAACCCACTCAGGGGATAGATCTCATATGGAATATTCTTAACACAAACACATACATATGTACATCCTAATAATAACAACAATAATAATCGGAGAAAGAGGAAACTGAGAAGTGATGGATATTTTTATGGCAAGGATGGTGGTAGTGGTGATGGTTTCATGGGTGTATACTTATCCCCACACCCATCAAGTTGTATACATTAACTATATGTAGCTTTTTATGTGTCAATCGTATCTCAATACAGTGATTTAAGACTTGCTCTGTAATATGCTAATAGGACTAAAGTTAGAATAATTCAAATATTGTTCTTATATGAAAATAAAATGAAAAGCAATTGAGCTAAATAGAAAGCAGTAAAACACATTCTTAAATAATGAAGATTTTAGTATATATTAAAGGGAACATGATACAGAAATTTAAAAGGAAAAGATTTATTGAAGTAAAAAAAGCAGGAGTAGGAAACCATCTTTGTTTCTTATCATACATCAAAACAAAGGCTAGATAGATTTAAAAGTTAAATGTCAAGATGAAACATGTTAAAATAAAATACAGCTAAGGAGTCATTTGGTTTCTTAGTGGGGAAATTTTTCCAAGCATAAAACTGTGTAAGAAATTACAAAGGCAAAGATTGATAGCATTTTCATAAGAATTGAAAACAACCATATAGCAAGTCATGTTATGAATAAGTCTAAAAGAAAATAACTAGGAAGCAATATTTGACTTAGTGAAACTTCAAATGCAGAAAGTTTAAATATATTGATAAATCAAATTGATGCACCAATAAAAACGGGCAGAGGGCACTGAAAGAAAGGAAAACACAATTGCTTTCTAAACTATTTGGGGAAAAGTCTCATTCCACTCAATCAGAGAAATACAAAGTCAGGCAAATATGTTCTGCTCATAAAATGAACAAAACTCAAAACATAGTAATAACCAATATTAGCCTGTATCAAGTGAGCTGGCTGCCTGTATCCACTGGGAGTGTGATTTGATATGACTTTCAAAAAGGCAATTTTGCAACAGGCACAAAGAGCCTTAAAAACATTTCTACTTTTCTTTCCGGTGATTAAACTTCAGAAATGTATTCTAAGGAAATAATTGGGGATCTGTACACAAAGAATAGTATGTAAGAATTTTAAAAGCAAATTTTAAATTACGGTCAAAATTTGAAATAATCTAACAACAGAGGAAAACTTAAATGAATAATGTTATGTCCACTTAAATACCATTAAGATGATTTTGAATCATTGTAATGACAATGGAACATGATTATCTCTGCTACTATCAATTGACTACTTAGTCAATAAATTTTGTAGTATGATCTAAACTAATTTAAAAATATTTATAGGGAAGGACATATATTGAAATATTAGTCGTGATTACATCATGGGTTGTTTATATTTTTTTAATTTGTTCATCTTTCTTTTCTGACTTTCCCAAATTTTCTAAAATAAATATATATCCCTTTATGACTGGATTTTTCATTGATCACATTAACATCTTGAAAATATTCCCTAAACTACAGAATGGGTTCACCAAACTTCACTCTTATGAAATGGTCCAGACCCATTGTGCATTATTGCCCATTCCTTTTGCCATGGGGTCACCTGGTGATGTGGGCTGCTGACATCCGCTCCTTGAGCCTGAGAGACTGGCTGACGCATGCGTCTGGAGGCTGCTTCTGCTCGTCCAATTCGCCTTGCGTACACTGGAACTTTAGAGCTATTGTACCAGATGGAAAGCATGTTAGAAAGTAGTTATTCAAGAAGTTGTAGCAACTTTTAATGACCAGATATGATATTGAGGAGAACCTTTTTTAAATATTAAAAATCAGATGTTGAAGTCAGTAACTCCCATAGCAATCAAGTAGCTCAACTGTTTTCTCTGTGTTCTTTTCCAGACAATTTAGTTGACAGAGAGCCAATTAACCAATAATAGGAATGGAAATCCCATTTTCCCTTCTCCATGACAATCTAGATGTGCAAATGCAAAGAAATCCAGGGACGATGGCAGAAAATCTTGTAGGTCATCTTGTCCAGGTCAGATACTAGGGATTTTAAGTACAGGTGTATATTTATCATGTCATATCTGAAAGAACACAGAATAGACCAGTTGAAGGTCAGGCAGACTCAACTTTATACAATTCCACTTAGTTTTATTCCTTTATTCAAAAATTGTTTTTAAAGCATCTTGCCATCTTGAGTTATTGCAGGTTTAAAAAAAAAAAAAGAAAGAAAACAACAAAAAAGCAGAGAGCTCTCTGCTCACAGAGTTCCCATCTAATGAATAGACAAACACTCAATTACTTTTGACATGCTGTGATAATTTCTACAAGACCTGATGAGAACATAGGGCAAGAAGCGATTATTCTGTGGTACACTTAGTTATGTCTTTAAGAAGTGGGCATTTGGGGTAGAAACAGAGGGTAACCTGTAACTTCTTTGTAACATTCTATTCCCCACCTGAGAAAATTCTCTCTCTCTCTCTCTCTCTCTCTCTCTCTCTCTCTCTCTCTCTCAGACATAGTCTCACTGAACTGTCCAGCCTGGCCTTGAATTTGTGATCCTCCTGCCTCAGTCTCCCAAGAAGCTTGGATTTCAGGCATGTGCCACTATGTCCAGCTCCATCAGAGATAATTCTAATACCTTCTATTGCTCTGTCTTAGCTTAGGATGCTATAACAAAATACCACAACCTGGTTACCTTAAATAACAGTTATTTTTCACATTTTTGGAGGCTAGAAGTCTGACATTAGGGTGACAGCATGGTCATACATACATATTTTCTGTACTTATGCAAACATTTAGAAACTTCAAAACAGTTATTGGATTTGATTCTGAAATAGAAATGGAATCATTCCCTACACATTATTCTGCTACTTAATTTTTTTCTCATTGTGTATGACGGTGAATACACTCTATCATCATAGGTAGGAGCTAAAACTTGTTCTTCTAAGCAGATTCATTAGGTTCTGTTGTAGTCTGAATCATATGTATGCCATTATTATTATTATTATAATTTTGGGGGGACAGGGGACCCTGAAGTTATTTCTGTTTTATTACCCTGCCAATCAATGCTAAAATAAACATTCTCATTTACTATCTAGTGGTACCTCCATTCCTACAGGGTAGAATTCCAAGAATGTCACTGGCTGAATCCTGTGTTTATTTTACCACTTTGTGGGAACTAGTCTTCTAGAGCCAATCCTTCCACATTGCATCTCACCCCCATATTGACTGTGCCAACAATTCGCCCCTCCTAACAGATCTTCATTTTTGCTGCTTGCTCACTCATTTATTTTTATTTTATTTTATTACAGTGCTGGAGATTGATCCCAGGCCCTCATGCATGCTAGGCTACCGCTGTCCTACAGTGCTCTGTTTGAGGTCATTGATGAGGTCCTTGTTGCCCAATCCAACTTGACTTAGCAGTAGGTTTGCACATAGGACCACCCTGCCCTCTTCTTGGGGTCCTTTGTGCGCTCATCTTCCAGCGTTCCTCACTCTCTGGGTTTTCCTCCCACCTCATCCACCACTCTTCCTCCGTCTTCCCTGTGGGTTCTTCTTCCTCTCTGAAACTTTGTAACGTGAAGTGTCAGAGGGTTCAGTCCTCGATTGTCCTCTTTTTTCTATTGACACTCTCTGATGATCTTGCATAATCTCATGGTTCTAAACCCCACATACATGCCAACAGATCTCAGATTTGGAGCTCCAGCACATACATTTTCCCTAAGTTGTAGATATGGAGAGCCAACTGCTTAGTCTTCACCTCCACGTGAGTGTCTAAGAGCCACCTCAAACTTCCAGTGCTTCAAACCTAACCCGTCTATCTCCACACACATGATCTACCTGTGGCCTCCTCCTCAGGTGGTTGCAAATTTATCCTTCTGTTTACTCCAGAACCACCATGACCCTATTGTCTACTGTAAACACAAGAATAGACACACAGGCCTGAGGATGAGAAGAGATGTTGTCTTGATTGATTCAAGTACATACATGTGATGGTTAGGATGTGAGCTGTCCCCCAAAAGCTCATGTGTGAAATAAGGCAAGAAAGGTTTAGAGGAGAAATGTTTGGGTTGTGAGAATCTTAACAAGATTAACTGAGTGGTAACTGAAGGTAGGTAGGGTGTGGCTGGAGGAAGCAGGTTGTTGGGGGTGTCCCTTTGAGGTATATATTATATCTGGCAAGTGCTTCCTGGTCATTGTGGGAGCCACTTCCCTCTCCCACACTCTTATGCCATCATGTTCAGCCTCACCTTGAGCCCTGAGGAATGGAGCCTGCTGTCTATAGACTGAGACCTCTGAAACCATGAGCCTCCAACATTGTTCTCTTTGGGTCTTTTAGTCACAGCAGTGAAAAGGTGACTAAAACAATCAGGGAACCTAATATGTGACAAAGGTGGAATTTTAATTCAGTAGGAAAACGAGTACCTAACTCACTGCCTATCTGAAAGAAAGCAAGGCTAAAATAAATTCATTGAAATTTTAAATTAATAATTCCAAATAGAAACACGAGGAGAAAAATCAGGAAACTATTTACACAGCCTTGCTTCTAATGCCCGAGTCTAGTCTCAACAGAACAACCAGACGGGCAGTTTTAAAACTGGAGTCAGATTCTCTATGCCAAACCCTTCAATGCTTCCTCTAAGGAAAAGCTCAAGCCCTGCCCCTGACCTGCCAGGCCCTTTAATATCTTCCTTCCCTCTCTTGTCATTTCCCTTGTCCTTCTTGCCCCTGGCCCCACCACCCCGCCACTGTTCTTTGGACCTGCCAAGCAGGCTCCCCCTTTACCCTGGCTCTCTCAACTCGCAGCCTGCTTTCTTCAGATAAAACTCTGACTCGCTCCCTCTTTCAAGGCTTTCTTCAAATGTCACCTCTCACTGAAGCCCTCTGTGACCATCCTATTGAAATTTGCCACCAACTCTCCCTTCCAGTCTTCCTCTCTCTTACCTTGTTTCCCACCCCCACCTTTTACTTTAGCCCTTAAAATTTCTAATGCACCGCATCATTCATTTATCTACCTGTTTTGCTTTGTCTCATTCCTCCACCAGGAGGCAAGCACCATGAAAGTGGAGATCTTTGTTCACAAATATATCCCAAAGTGCCCAGAACAGTGCTTGATATTTATTGAATACTTAAATGACAAATAATTATTTACTGAGCAAGTCAATGAGTGCTTTTCAGATGATTTTCTGAAAAGTCAATAGCAATTTGTACTTCTACCACGTTTCAAGGGTGTTTATTTTTTCTAACCTCAGCAGCCAAGGGTACTGTCACTGAATCTTTGCCATTCTGCTATGTGATGGTGTCTCGTGGTTCCTTTTACTTTCACATTTCTAACCACCAGTGGGGTTGAAGATCTTTTGGGGTGTTTAATGACCATTTGGAAATTCTTCTTCTGTGATTGCCTATTTACAAATTTGGTGTGTTTTTCTCCTCCCCTTTGTCCTGCTCATCTTCCTCATGTTCTTCTGGAGTTTTTCTTACCACTTTGCATAACCTAACCTCTGAGTAACCTGACTTGTCTTATTATTGAAAAGTTATTTTCCATGTCTCAGGCTCATCTTTTGATTTTGTTTAGGACATTGTTACTGTAGGAAAATGTTTAAACTTCCATGCTGACATACACACCTGCCTCTCCAATCCTTCATGATTTCTATTTTTTTTTTCTCTTTCTTAGGAAGGTGTTCACCAGTCATAGGTTTCTTATTGTTCTATTTTTTTAATTCTAAATTTAAATTTTACTTTTGGAATTTATCATATGAGGCAAACTAAAGGCCAGGTTTTTTTTTTCTTTCAGATGGATTATGAATTATCAGATGTATTTCAGAATTATGTGTTCTTTCTCTGTTGTATTGAAAAAGCAGCTTTATCACATTAGGTTTCCATATGTGCCAGATCAATTATTAGATTTTATATTCTCTCCTCATATCTACATGTCCATTTTTTTTTAAATACTGTATCATTTGGTCATAGAGGTTCCATAGCAAGTTTGAACATCTGTTGAAGAACAATCCTCTCACTAGTCTTCAATTTTGTATGTTTGACTATTCTTGCACATTTATTCTTCCACTGTGTTTTCAAAATTCTTTTACCTTACATAGAAAGCTTTGAGATTTTATTTGGAAATGCATTTAATTGAAACATAGTCAATTGTTATTATTCACAAGAACTGTGTTCTATAAAGTCACCTTGAACATTGAATTAGCAAATTCTGAACCATGGCTCCTAGGGGAGATACAGGGTTATGTTCCTGGGCACTTTTCCACCCACCAATCAATACATAACCTTGGTTTATGTGGGTTTTTGTTTAAAGATATCTTTTTAAATATACATTGTTCATTCACTGACATTGAATTCATGGTCCACAGCACTGTATCTCATGCCTAAATAAAGCTCACATAACACAACATGTTCTCATTTAGCTCTAGCGTAGCTTTCTTGTGCTTAGTAAACTGAACAGCACTTCAGCACCACGCTTGGGGGCCTTTTTTTGCAACACTAAAATCACATCAAAAAGTACAAAAATGTGAAAAACATAGCCCCAAATAGACTATGTGGATATACTTGTTTACAGTGTGTGTTAGTTAGCTTTTTGTTGCTGTGACCAAAATACCTGACAAGAACAACTTAGAGGAGGAAAGATTTTTTGGCTCATGATTTCAGTAGTTCAGTCAGTCCATGGTCAGCTAGGTCCAAGGCAGAAACTTCATGGCAGAAGGGGTTGGCAGAGGGAAGCTGCTCAGCTCATGGCAACTGAGAAGCAGGGGATGGGTAGGGCGGAAGGGACTGGGGAGGAGACAAACCCTTCCAGGATATGTCCCCAGTGACCTACTTCCTCCAACTAGGTCCCACCTTCCAGTAAGCCATTCAGCTATCAGTGTATGAATCCATTGGATGATGAGGTTAGAGCACCCATAATCCAAAAATTGCCTAATAGCCCCACCTCTGAAACTTTCTGCATTGGAGACCATGCTTTTGACACAGGAGTCTTTGGGGGGAACATTCCAGATCCAAACCACAACACAGTAGGAGAGCTGAAGCGAGAAGAGAGCACAACCCCAGTTCAACGTACTGGGAATGTATGTGTCAGGCAACTCAAGTTTTTGGCCTTTCTGGACATGTCTGTAAATACTGGAATAGTACCTTGAATATATTAATTTTGGGTTACTAATAACTTTTTTGCAAATAAGCAAATTTGTAAATACTGAATTTATGCATAGTGAGGATTGACTATATTCATTTTTGGAGAATGAGCATTCTTATGCTAACGTCTTCCCTTCTAGGTATTTGGTATGTTTCTCTTTTTGTTTGGGTCTTGTTTTCTGTACTCAACAAAGTAGCATAATTTTTTTTTATACGAGCCATTTCTTTTTGCTAAACTTTTTCCCTAGTTTCTTTTAAAAATAATTTTTACAGTTATTACAAAGGGGATTTTTATAAAATTTCCAGCTGGTTATTGCTAGTATAATGAAGAACAATGAATTTTGTGCATATTTATTTTATATTCCACTATCACTCAAAGCCTATTAATTCTAGTAGTTTTTGCTAGAGGTTTCTTGGGGATTCACAATCATATTAACTGTAAATGGAAGTAATTTTGTCTGTTCTTTTCAATTTTCTTTGTATTGTATTTGCAAAAGTTTCCCTAAATATTTAATAACACTGATGATATTTGGCTCCTAGTTTTCAATTATGTTTTTGTAAATAAAAGTATTCTTTTCTCAGTGTGAATAATTGTATGTAAAGTAAGTAAATCCACATCAAGAGAAAGAAAGTTTTTACTATGCAAACTGTTGAATCATGAAATAAATTCAATGTCATCACTAGGAATCACGATTGATCTCTTAGAAGATGGTCACTGCTAAAGTGCCAACTTGATAGCTGTCGAGGATGTGTTTTGCCTATTATCACATTGTGAAATAGTAATATTCCACATTAACTTTCCCTAGGTAAGACACTGAGCAGGACTTCTGAATTCATCAATATCCAGGCTAAACTGAAAATTATTATATAACATCAATTTGGGAGAACCCTATTGTACTTGGGGTAGACAGAATAGAACACACTGAAGTTTAAATAACCTTTAGAGTTACCTAGCCCTTGCAGTTCCCTTTTTTATCTTAGCCTCACAAATACTATTCCAAGAATATGAATGTCAGGTTATTTGTTATTAAGTGAACTAATTGGGTCACAGAGAAATAAAGTGACTCTGCTAAGGCCACACAGATAGTTGGCTAAGGACAAGGCTTCTTTGTCTCTGTGGGCTCCATCAAATTTCTCCTCCTTCCCACATTATGTCCCCTCAGTCTGTCCAACTCCCTTTCATGGTTCATTCTAAAGGGACTCACCTTATCTATCTATCCACCGATTCTCCATTGTGTATCTATCCATTTTATCACTCATTCATTCAATTAGCATTATTGAGCATTTATCATATTTAGACATTGTTATAGGTTTTGGCAAATACAAATGGAAACAATAAAAGATTCCTCCCTCATAGAGTTTACATTATAGTGGGGGACACAGCAATAAATAAATAAATAAGATTAGTAAGGTATACAGTGTGTCAAACAGTGAAGTGCTTTAAAGAATAAAGCAAGGGAATATGACTCATAGTGCTAGTGTGCAGACAGGGGCTGAAATGACAAATGGTCATCAGGAAAAGGCATTGAGGATGAGATCACACTTGAGCAAAGACTTTTGGTGGATTTTTAGGAGGTGCAGAGTCGAGCCATGCAGGAGATGGTCTAGGGTAACCCAGATGGCAGCATGCCTGCCTGGCATGTTCAAGGACCAGCAGGAGAGGCATATGGCTAGAGTGAATCAAGTCAAGGGAGAGGCACAGGAGAGGCTCAGAGCTGGTTCAGAATAGAACTGTTAGAGCCAGGCAAAAGGCCATTGGGAGAACATTGCTTTCTTGAACAATGGAAAGCCATCAGAAAGCTTGTGTAAGGGAGTGACAAAATCTGATCAAGGTTATAAAAGGCTCATCTGGCCTGTGGCACTAGAAGTAGACTGGGGAGATTGGTGAGTTTCTCTTAATAAAATAATAAAAATATGCAGAATGATGCATGCCCAGGGATGTTGACTATAGAATTATTAGGGGGCAGGAATTTGAAATAATAAAAAGTTTCAATGGTAAGCAATTGCTTATAAATTATGGCATTTTCTTACATGGATGAGAGTAAAGCTATTACAAAAGGAAACTAATGGCATGGGACATGCTCTCCATTTACTGCAGGTGAAAATAAGAGTGAAAAATTGTATTCATAGAATAATCCCTATTTTGTTGGTCACGCTAAAATGTGAATAGCATTCATCTGTGAGTAGTGGGATACTCAAGGGTCTTCCTACTTCTTTTCTTTTTTCTTTTTTTAATAAAGCATCAACTCTGAATTAGGCTTTCAAAATCAAACCAGTAAAAACTAGAAATCTAAAACAAAGTCATTCTGTTGTCTTTCTGATGCCTTTAATTAAATGGCCATTAAAAGGCCTTGCTGCCCTTAGTTCTACTCTAAAACTAAAGACCATTTCTAAAGGGGAGAGGTATTTTAATTCCTCTCTCCCCTCTACCACCTGCCTTCTTTAGAATCTTCAGTATTAGAAAAGTTGGCACCAGGCCCCGTGCTGTCTGTGCAACAAATACCCAGGTCCTCTGGGATGCCATTTTGTGGTCTGTCCCTCATGGACACTCACGTGGCCTGTGCATGGTCAGCCATGTCCTTTGGATTCACCTGGTCCAGCTGCCACCGCTTTCTCATAGCTTCTTTTCTCCCACAGCACCCTTGGAGCAGGTTTTTTCTGAGCGTCCTGAGGAGGAGTTTTGTACTTTCCATTGCTGACATCCGCTAAAATGGCCAACATTAAAAATGGCATCAGATCAGTCTAAACACGGTCTTTCCTTTCATTGGTGGATTGGCCATAGTGAAAGTTTTGGGAATTATTTCTCTTACTTTTATGCCCTTGGGAAAATCATCTTACTTCCTTACCCCTAGAATTTCCTTATCTTTTCTGTATAAACATAACATTGAGTGTTTATACAGAGACTCCAAATAGTTCATCCCCACCTCTCTCAACAACTCCTTGTCATTAGAGGAACCCAGGAATTTGGAAATGCAAAGCTAGAAGAAAGAATGGAAGAGGAGTAAGTCTATGGTTGCTAATATCTTGGGCTTCGGATTCCTTTGCGAATTGGATGATGACTCATGAATTGATCTCCAGAAAAATACTCATGGGTTTAATCTTGTGGACAATTTCAGTGGATTCATGGACCACCTGAAGTCCATTCCTTCACCCCACCTTAAGAATTTCTACAATAAATAAATAAATAAAATAAATTTTAAAATTAACAAAGGAGGAGGGAAAGGGTGCATTAAGAGATCTTCCGCTCTTCAAATTTGAAGTGTCGTAACAAAGTGACCACACGGTGGCACTGTAGCATCGTCTAACCCTGGGCTTCGGGCGTGGACGGAGGGATCAGAGACCGCTGGACCTGTAGAACCGAAGGCGTAGAGTTTAGCAAGGCAGTGCCCCGCGGGAAATATTTGGCAAGATGCGGGCCCCTGACTTTTGTTGACTATTCACGTTAAAGCGAGAATAAGGGAGAGCTATCCTCAGCAAAATCAATCCAACGTTCTTCGCTATTGTGGCATGGCGGGGACGGTGGCGCCATCTGCGGGAAGAAACTGATACATGGCAAATTAATCGTGAAAAGAAAAAACGTTCTTTCTGGGGAAAGTGAGAATGCTTTTGGCTCAAAATCCACTGTTCTATTTCTCCATTTTCTTAGAACTAAATTTACTTGTTGGGTATTAATAATCGACTGTCTTAAACAGAAACAAAACCTCAAATACAGCTCTTACAGTCAAAACTGAGATAATAATCTCATGTATTTTCCTTAAAGAAAAAATACTTGAATTTTAGGAATCAGGAAAATACATGCAAAAGCAGAACTTCTCCAAAAGTATACCAGCAACCTGAATTTTTGTTGCATCATTTTTACCAAACCAAAGCTTTTTTTTTTTTTTTTTCATCCATGCCAATTTCCAATGCTTTCACAGACCTTTCTAGTATCCTGTGTGGAATCAATGCGGCCTTTTCTTGTCCCCAAATCTAATGATGCAACAAGGCATGACAGCACATTCCTGTAATACCAGTGACTTGAAAGTCTAGGGCAGGAGGATCACAAGTTCAAGGCCAGCCTCAGCAACTTAGTGAGAGTCTGTCTCAAAATAAAAAATAAAAAGGGATGGGATATAGCTCAGTGGTAGAATGCCACTGAGTTCAATTCCCAGTACTGAAAAACAACAACAACAACAACAAAAAAAACCCTGCAATCTAAAGAAAGTGTTTTTATTTAATTGATTTTATTTTTTTAAATACACAAAGCGGAATGCATTACAATTCTTATTACACATATAGAGCACAATTTTTCATATCTTTGTACATAAAGTATGTTCATGCCATTTCATGTCTTTATACATGTACTTTGGGTTTTTTGCATTACAATTTTTATTATACATATATACCACAATTTTTCATATCTCTGTTTGTATCTAAAGTAGGTTGGCACCCAATTCGTGTATTCATACATGTACTTTGGATAATGATGTCCATCACATTCCTCCATCCTTGCTAATCCCCTGCCTCCTCCC
Organism: Marmota marmota marmota; assembly: GCF_001458135.2. NCBI lineage: Eukaryota > Metazoa > Chordata > Mammalia > Rodentia > Sciuridae > Marmota > Marmota marmota. Next base: position 25,712,037 of record NW_026000005.1, read on the forward strand.
TTCCCCTCCCACTCCTCTTCCCTATCTAGAATTCATCTATTCCTTCCATGCTGCCCCTCCCTACCCCACTATGAGTCAGCCTCCTTATATTAGAGAAAACATTTGGCATTTGTTTTTTTGGGGGGGGGGATTGGCTAACTTCACTTAGCATTATCTTCTCCAATGCCATCCATTTACCTGCAAATGTCATGATTTTATTCTCTCTCTCTCTCTTTTTTTTTTTTTTTGAGAGAGAGAGAGAGAGAGAGAGAGAGAGAGAATTTTTTAATACTTTTTTTTTTAGTTTTCGGCGGACACAACATCTTTGTTTGTATGTGGTGCTGAGGATCGAACCCGGGCCACACGCATGCCAGGCGAGTGCGCTACGGCTTGAACCACATCCCCAGCACCTTTTATTCTCTCTCTCTCTTTTTTTTTTTTGCTGAGTAATATTCCGTTGTATATATATGCCATATTTTTTAATCCATTCATCTACTGAAGGGTTTCTATGTTGGTTTCACAGTTTAGCTATTGTGAATTGTGCTGCTATAAACATTGATGTGGCTGTGTCCCTGTAGTATTCTGTTTTTAAGTCCCTTGGGTATAGTCCAAGGAGAGGAATAGCTGGGTCAAATGGTGGTTTCATTCCCAGATTTCCATGGAATCTTCATACTGAATAAAGCATATTTATATCAAGAGCTAGTTAAGGTTGGGTGTGACCTTAGTCTTAAATATTATAATGTATGGCAGAAGCAGAATCTGTGATTTTGTTGGAAGAAAGACCTTTTTGCAGGGGAGGGGTGCTAGGGATCAATAAGTTTCTGAGGCTGGCCTTGAACTATGATGCTCCTGCCTCAGCCATGGTAGTCGCTGGGATCACAGCCATGCACCATGGCATTTTTTTTTTAAGGCTATAGCTCATTAGGACTTAATCAATGAATACTTTAGTATTTTGCATTAGAAATTACCTGAACACAGTGTTCAATTACAGGATGTGACTTCTGGTGGAACTTGCTATGAAGACCGGATAAAAAACAAACCTGGCAGATGTCAAAGTTGAGACACTTCAGACAGCGGTATCTGCCAATTAAAATGAAAATGCAGTTTATATCAATACCACTAGAAGAGCAAAGAAATAATATTCAGGTGGAGAATGAAAACTTACAGGAGATGTCTGAGCTATCCAGTTAACCTAAGATTTCTCTCAAAGTTGGTAGAGATATTAAATTATTTAATCAAATGAATCTTTTGATGATATTTTAAAAGCATTATATTAATATGGTTCTATCCAGCAAACTGTAATATAAAGGTCTGAGTTACCCTTCTCTCCCACTGCCCTGAAATGTCAAATGCCTTTTCTATGTAGAGTACCAAGAGCTGTAACCCTTAAAATAAACCCCCAGGTCTACACAGATTAGGGACAATCCCTGGCTTTTAGAAGGCCAAGTCATTGCCCTTGTCCTGCTACCTTCAGATCTGTGACTGCTTCTACCCTCAAATGGCTTTATTAATTTCTCTAAACCCAAAGCTATTGCTTACATTTTCTGAGAGCCAATAATACAAGTTTAAGATTAGGATTATAATAGATCTGAACAATTTTTAATAGACTCAGAAAGTTAGAGCTAAAAGAAGCCCCAGACATCATTTGACACCAGCCTTTATTTCATTTTGCCTTGTGTATCTAGGAGTAAAGATAGCTCAACAGAAGCATTTCTAGGTGGAAGCTTAATCTCATTCTTAATAGGGGTAAGGATGTATTCTGAAAGTTAAAATATGGAACTTCTTGTCTTCTGTTTTTTGGGGTGACTTGAGAAAATCACTTAAATTTTTTGAGCCTCTATTCATGCCATCTGTAGAATAGAAATAACCATATGTGATTTATGTCTTATATCCTGGTTTTGAACAAAAAAAATTCAATATAAAATTGTGTGTCTTGTTATTGCAAAGTTAACTCTGTACCTGGCCTAGTAGAGGACATGTAGCAGTTCTATTACTATATAAAACACAACTTTCAAGTTACAAGTCCAGCTATTTGCAAAGATGAGTGACAATTCACTGTGTCCTTCAAATCACCTGTGAACCCAATGCATTTTCTAAGCAAAATTAAAACTTAACATCCAGGTTTTTAGTGGGTACTGAAGGACTATTTAATAAATATAGGGAACACTTTTAAAGTCTAGTTTAGTTAAGTTCAGGAAATACAGGAACAAGGTGAGAGAGAGCCAAGCTCTGAATCCTCTGGGCCCTCCCCTTTTGGACTCACCAGCTGTGACTTGTTTTAGATTGAGTGTCCCAGAGCTCCAGTCCTACCACGTCTCCATAACCATGTTCACTCATCATGAATAATGGAGCCACCTATCCTTGGCCTAGACCTGCTAGTTTCTTTCTCTGCCTCCCAAACCTGTACCAGTATCTCTAATTTTACTTCCTATTTTTAATTTATGGGAGACCTACACCTCCCTTTCTCTAAGATGGGATTTTGACTGTCTTCTTGAAAGCTGTAGAGAGCTCTCCATCTCTCACCCCAATGCTTAGCTTTCATATCAGCCTTTGTCACTAGGGGGAGGGAAGGCCTGAATTGCTCTCACAAATGCAGACTGTCCCTTCTGGCTCATACCTCATTCTATGCACAGGGTGGCAGCATAGCACCACGAATGCAAAGTAGGGATTGTGAATCCAGAATGCCAACCTCCGCTACTTGCTAACATGAGAACTTGAGCAAGTTTTTTCAACTTTGCTGCAAATTGGATGTTCTGATACCATTTTGTAAGGCATGTAGACATATTTTAAACGAAATGACCCATGTGAACTGCTCATCTTAGCATTTGCTTAACACTTAACAAAGATAAACTATTGTTATGATTATGGATGGCTCCAAAGTATTAAAAAAAATTTTTTTAAAGACACATCTTTTTCCATTTAGGGTAATATTTACTGATCAAAGTGTGAGACAGTGGAAGAATTAATGTCCCATTGACTGTAGAAGATAAATTAATTTTCAGCCAGGATGCTTGAGGCAGGGAATTATTGAGCTGGAAGAGTCAACTGAATTCCAGATGTGCAAGGATGACCTCAGAAAGCATCTGGAGAGAAGCAGCTCTGATGCTGGACCCATTTGGAGAATGACCATCCATGAAATACCAATGATGACTGTACCTCAGTCCGACGATTGGGATCGTCCTGCAAACACTGCACCGAACAGGGTGAGTGACCATTTCAGTGGCTGACAAACGGTGGCAGATTGGGAGCCACAGGAGGATGAGAGGCTCAGACTGTATCCAAGATAAGAATTTCTCCTCCTTGATTCCTGGGCTCAACACCTGGGAAACAAGAACATGCGTAGGTATGACTTTGTGCTTTTGTATTCTTTTCCAGCTTGATTCTGTCAGTTCTGCCAAACAAACATATCATACAAAAACCTGGAGGCAAATGTACCTCCCGAATAGGGTTGTCTGGGGGCCCCATGGAGTCTAATTTAAATTGAGTACACTCTTCAAGTACATCTGCTCAACTCTGACATTACCAAGGTACTCACCCCTTGGAAACAGCTGCGGACAGCACTTTCCACAGGACACAGAGTGTGACTCTCCCTTACAAGGGTCGGGATCTGAAAGAGGCAACATCGTGTCAGCTGTGAGAACATGCAGGCATCTGTGGCTATCTGAATCTGCATGCCTGAGTGGCGATCTCACAGCCACCAACTCACAAGTACTGGGTGTCTGAGATTGGATGAACTGTCTCAATCCAAGCAAACCAAATAAACTTGTGGGTTTTGTGCAATGTCTGAGTTGAAACAGTGAGTTAACTAGTGGGAAGAAGAGGAGGAGGAAACGTGAAAGAAGAAAGTTTAGCAATCGGGTTGATAAAGGGATGGCTTCTGTTCTATTTCTTATGATCTCAAAGAGTTTGGTGGTTCTTCTGTTTTTTTTTTTTTGTTTGTTTTGTTTTGTTTTTGTTGTTGTTGTTTTGTTTGTTTGTTTGTTTTTTTCCTAAGACAGAGTCTCACTATGTTGCCTGGCTGGTCTTGAACTCCTGGACTTAAGTCATCCTCCCACCTCAGCCTCTGAGTAGGTGGAACAGCTATGCACATCACCACACTCCATTTATATTTTTGAATATGTGTGATTTTTCTTTGTCAATTAAGTATTTTTAAAAATAAAGGGATGACTGAGATTTGACATTTTGCTTAAGATCAAAAAAGCAAGTTAGCCGGGCACAGTGGCACATGTCTTTAATCCCAGTGGCTTCAGAGGCTAAGGCAGAAGGATATCAAGTGCAAGTCCATCCTTAGCAGCTTAGCAAGGCCCTAAGTAATTTGGCAAGACCCTGCCTCAAAATTAAAAAAAAATAATAATAAAAATGACTGGGAATGTAGCTCAGTGGTTGAGTGAAGAATTGGGATCTCACTTCAGAAGTTTGAGTGACAGTAAGACTTTGAGGAGTTTTCAAAAAGCTTTGTAACATCAGACTTTATAGATATTCCAAAGACTAATGTATACTACCTCATACTGTGGTATCCATATTATAACCACAGTCACAACAAGGAGTTTAAGGATCTAAGAACCTCTTGTAACTATCTATATGCACAGATTTATCTATGTGTCACCTCTACTTATTCCCATTTGGTCCTTGTTTTTTGGTTTGGATGTATGGTATCCCCCAAAGTCTCATGTGTGATACAATGCAAGAAGGTTCAGAGGAGAAATGATCCAGTGATAGCCTTAACCTAATCAGTAAATTAATCCCTGCTGGGATTAACTGAGTGGTAACTGGAGACAGGTGGGCTGTGCTATGGGAGTGGCTATGGGGTATTTATTTTGTTATCTCAAGAGCGGAGACTCTCTCTGCTTCCTGATCACCACTGTGTGAGCCACTTCTCTCTGCCACACTCTTCTGCCATGATGTTCTGCTTCACCTTGAGCCCCAAGGAATGGAGCTGTCCTTCTGTGGACTAAGACCTCTGAAACCGTGAGCCCTCCAATAAACTTTTCTCCTTTACAGTTGTTCTGGTTGGGAACAGTGTGAGAAAAGCTGACTAAAATAGTCCCAGTTTCTCATCCGATGTCTTCTAGAGTGTGGGCTGTGGCAGGCATTGCCTGCAAGCTCAGAAGTAATCTCAAATGCCCCCCTGCCGAGTCCATCAACTGGAATAAACATTCTTCTAATCAGGAAAGTGGCACTTAGAACCTCTTTGCTGACAATTAGCCAGGCAGAATTCAACAAACATTTGCGTAATAGTGACAAGATGGCTGGTACTTTAAATTAATAATAACCCTGTCACCAGTCAAATGTAAGTAACTACTCCCTATGTTATTTGGCCTTTGTCTGAAAAAAATAACTCATTACTCATCTTTGGCTTCTGGGTGCTAATGAACTAACTGGACCACTCCTTTAGACTGTGTTGCTGATTCGACACTGTCCCTCCTCTGGTGTCCTTGAGCTTTGGCCAAGAGTTTCTTTTCATTTGTAACATAAGAGAGGTGGATAACAGGAGATCTACTTGCCAGTTCTGTGATCCTAACACTAATGAAAAGAAAATTCACTTCTGTCGTGGGTTTCCACCTATGTTTTTGCCTTTAAGGGTGTGCACAAAGATTTTGTGTATTAGTTGCCCATTTGACTAATATCTTGCAGGTGTTCTGTGGAAGAACTAAATGTGGTTAGATGACAAGCTGGCACAAATAGAATGGTACTTGAAAGGATAATTAGGGTTCTTCAGGAGGATTTGAATCACATAGTGGAGTCTGGAATTTTCTGTGGAAATCCATCTTTGTGTCCATAATGCCAAGTCAATGGAATGATAATTTGCTATGCAAATATCCACCTTCCTAATAGCTCTTTCTCAGGAACATTCTAATGAATGGGGTGGGGGTGTGGAGGGGAGGAGGGAGTTGCTGTACCAGTTGCCATTTCAACAAATCTTTGAAATGAGTTACTGTTTCAGTCAGCTTTTTTGCCATTGTGACCAAAATTTCTGACAAAAACAATTTTAAGGAGGAAAAATGTATTTGGTGCCCACAGTTTCAGAGGTCTTGGTTCAATGACAGACAGCTCCATCCTGTGGGGCCTGAGGCAAGGCAGAACTTCACAGGGAGAAGGGTGTGGTGGAGGAAAGTGGCTGGAGTTGGGGCACCAGGAAGCAAAGAGACAGAGAGAACAAAACATATATCCCCAAAGCACACCCCCAGGGACCCACCTCCTGCAATCACACCCAATCTGCCTGCAGTTACTATCTCATTAATTCCTATCAGAGAAGTAATGCACTGGTTAGGTTAAGACGCTCAAAACCCAGTTATTTCACCTCCAAACTTGCCTGCATTGTCTCACACATGAGCTTTTGGGGGCACACCTACTCCCCAAACCATAACTGTTATATTTGGAACAAAGAGTTTTTAGGCCCCTCTGGACCTGGTGCTAGCTTGGAGACATTGGTAGTAGTCAGGAGGAAGACACAAGTATCTCTAGATGAGAAGGAAAATGCCCCCTAGCCCATCTCTTTTCATCACACTCACTTTCTAAACCAGTCTGACTGCATAAATGGATAAAGAGATTATCCTGCCCTCCATGGCTCCCCACCTGCTTGAATTCTGGGATGTGGGATTGTTGGAAAAGAGCATCTCCTATGATGGCTCCCTAACACATGCCTGAGAGAGCAAAAACAACCTGGTAGCAGTATCTGTTGGATGTTGCAACCGCCATAAAACCTTGAAAGATCTATACCTAATATTTTAACTATATACAATTTAAAAATCATCACTTTATTTAGGAAATATGAACATTTGGGGGGAAGGAAGAGGAAAGTGGAGCGTGATGGTGAAATAGGACTCTTCAATAATTTTCCTCCTACACAGACATCAATTTGAATGACTATCCATGAATATAAATACCTTCTGAAGAGCCAAGGAAAACAGAGAAGAGGTATAGTGCCTGGTTATATCATCATCACAATAAAAGACCTATTGAAAAGAATATGAAAGGTAGTTTTATATTACCTGTTACCCCTCTCCCAACCCAAGGCAGAACAGTGCTGAGAGAGGTACCATTTACTTGGGAGAAAGAGGAGGTAAGTGTAATAATTTGCATTGGACCCCAATGCAGTAAAACCTAGCACTAGGCATACCCCTAGGGTCCTGACTTCAAGCTGATATCTGTGGGCTAAGTTTTCAGACCCATCCTGGTGTGAATGGGAGCCTATACTCCCTGTAATGGTTAATTTGAATTGTCACCTTGATTGGATAAAGAGATGCTGAAGATTATGTCAATGAGAGTGTATCTAGGAATGACTGGCATGTGGAATAGTGAACTGAAGTGAAGACCTTCCCTAAGTGTGGGCAGCACCGTCCAATAAGGATGGTGGCTTGGATGGAATAAAAGTTGGAAGAACAAGGGAGCAGCAGCAGCAGCAGATGCAAGCTCTATTCTCGTTCTTGATTGCCAGAGGATATCAGGATATCAGTGCTCCTTCGCTCTTCCAAAGCAGACTTTGCCAGTGATTATCCAGTCTCGGACTAGGTTAGCACCATTGATCCCAAGATATGGAAGCAAGCTAAGTATGAGTGGATAAGGAATGTATGCTACATAAACACAATGGAATATGATTTAGCCTTTTTTTTTTAAAGAGAGAGAGAAGAGAGAGAAAGATTTTTTTAATATTTATTTTTCAGTTTTCGGTGGACATATCTTTATTTTATTTTATGTGGTGCTGAGGATCAAACCCAGCACCCTGAGCATGCGTTACCACTTGAGCCACATCCCCAGCCCAGTGATTTAGCCTTTTAAAAGAAGGAAATCCTATAGTTTGCAACAACATGAATAAACCTGGCGTGTATTATGTAAATGAAATAAGTCAGGCACAGATATGTGGAGCCCATAGGAATTGATTACATATAAGTAGAGGGAAGGATGGCATTTACCAGAGGCTGGCATGGTTAGTGGGGAGAAAGAATGGGAAGATATTGGTCAAAAGATATATAACTACTGTAAGATAAGAGGAATAAATTCAAGAGATCTACTAGTGGGAGTGGGTGACTATCGTTAGTGATGGATATTGTATTCTTGAAAGGTTCTAAGATAGTGGATATTCAGTGTTATTACCACCCAAATGATAAAACTATGTGAGAGAATGCATTTGTTAATTAGCTACATTTAACTATTCCACAATAGATACCTAATTCACAGCAACATATTGCACATGATTTTTTTTAAAGAGAGAGAACTTTTTAATATTTATTTTTATATTTTTATATCTTTATTTTATTTTTATATGGTGCTGAGGATTGAACCCAGTGCCCCGCGCATGCCAGGTGAGCGTGCTACCGCTTGAGCCACATCCCCATACATATAATTCTTATCTGGAATTTAAAAAAGTAAGAAATATGAACTTCTCAAATTTGGGAACTTTCAGAATAAATTAAATATTAATTACTGTTACCAACATGAACATAAAATATTGTTATTAAGAAAAAGTCAAGTTAGGCGTGGTGATTCCAGCTACTTGGGAGACAGATAGGAGGATCATAAGTTCAAGGCCAGCCTGGACAACTTAGTGAGATTGTCTCAAAATAAAATAAAAGAGTAGGGGATGTAGCTCAGTGGTAGAGTGCTTGCCTAGCATGTGCAAGGCTTTGGGTTCAATCTTTAGTAGTTCCCCAAACATCCAAAATAATTTAAAAGAAAATCAAAGCAAAGATAATTTTACTTGGGGTAGGTTTTTCCAAACCATATCTCCTGTCTTAGTGATTTTGATAATCTTTCTCCCTACCCCACACCTTTCTCCATCATGATCATGAGGATTATACGGAGACTGGATGTGACTACAATTTGAATGATTTTGAGAATATCTGGTTCAGACCATTGAGAAAAAAATATCAAAGAGGTACAATAGCTTCACAAGACAGAACTTAAACTATAGGATTTTACAGAATGTGAAATTAGAACGAAGACATCCTTCAAATAAGTTAAAGCACAGTAGGACAACAACCACTTAACACAAGACAATCTGGAACTTGCTTAATCCATTTGTAAACCAAGTTCTTGCTTGGTTATTTCATTTCACATCATTTTAGCACTGAAAACAACCTATTAAAGCAATTTAAATCCCTTTGCCCAATAGGGATAAAAACAATATCAAATTTGCACTTTCTTAAAACACTGGAAATGATGGAAATCGTAATTTGAATATTCAGTATTGCATTTTACCTTTGCATTCATTAAGCATTTGTTGAAGGCTTTTTTGTCATCAAGCACTGTTCTAGGGACTGGGGATGTGGGCATGAATTACATATAATTTGTTTCCTTGAGAAACAAGGCCTTTGAGTCTGGTGGGAAAGATTCCTATAACATTGCCAAGTGCTGTAATAAAGTTCTGCATAGGGAGTTAAAGTCTGAGTGAAGAGGTGACTACTATTTGATGATCTTGAAAGATGAACGGCTTGTTAAGTGGTAGTACAGGCAATGGAGCTCCAGGGGATGAAAGTGCAGAAGTCAAGCTTGGAGAAGGTGCGCGTGTCAGGGACAATAAGGATTTTGATGTGCAGAAGTTAAAGGAGTGGAAGGAGTGTAAAGAAAAATCAAACACTTTGGAATAAGAGGGACCACTGGTTACCTCTTCAGTGGTGCTTATCTGAACCCACAGAGATGATGTATCACTCTTTGACTTGGAATTTTATAACTCTGTAGAGACTGAAGTTAACTTGTAGAAAACTAATGCCAATTCTTGTCTGTGGACCTGTAAATAAATTCTGTCCAGGTTGAGAGACAATCCCCCCTGCCCCAAATCAGTGTTGTATCCATCTGCAAATTCATTTTAATATTCCTAATCTTGCAGTTTGTTCTTGCCTCACCCTGCCCCACTTTCAGCTAGTTGTGACATTTTAAAGGTGCCTTCTTTTAATTAATAAATAAAATAGTTTTTTTTTTACATGTTTCCTTTATATTTGTATGGAAATCATAATTTCACCTATTTTTAAAAAGAGGAGGATTGGGTCAAATCACAAAAACTTTGCTTTTGATGCTAAGGAGTTTACGCTTTAACAATGGCCATGAGTAGGCAGTGAGGCCTTCTAGGTATAAGGGTGTGCTATAGTTTTGTTCTTCTGTGTTCTCCAAAGGCCCATGTGTTAAAGACTTAGCTCCCAGCTTGGTGCTATTGGAGGTGTTGGAAGACTTGAGAGGTGGGACTTAGTGGGAGGTTTTATGTCCTTGAGGGTAACTATGGGACAATGGTCTCTTCCTCTCTCAATATATGTTTTCTGGCCACCATGAGGTGAACAGATCCCTATAACACATATACCTGCCATGATGTGCTGCCTCAACATAGCCAAAAAGCCAGGGGCCAACTGACCGTGGACTGAAACTTCGAAAACTGTGAGTCAAAATAAACCTTTCCTGTTTTTTAAAGTTGGTTATCTCAAGTATCTTACTATTGTAATGGAAATCTGACTAACCCAGGTGACACTTATATTTTGGAAAGGCCACTGGCTCAGTTCAGAGGAAGAGATAGAGAAGGGGGAGGCTTAAGCTTGAGAAACCAGTTAGGATGCAATTGCCATAGATCAGATTCAAGTTAATGGGGATCATACTCAAATAATAGGGGACAAGGTTGCATGGAGAGCTATATAAAGATAGAACTGACCCAGTAAAAAACAGATTCTTTGATAATACATGTGGCCATCATAACTGAAACAAAGTTAGAATTAAGTATTAGGGGCTTACCTGCTATAAATCTCTTAATAGGCTTCTCAAAATCTTTTGAGTCATGCGTGCCCCAGAATCATGATCTCCCTTGTTATTTTCTGCATACAGCTGAAATAGAGCTGGACGGGTAAAGGGGCAGGGAATAAAACTTTAAGTTGAATATTTGTATTCTTTTTTTTTTTTTTTTTTTTTAAATTTC
>NW_026000005.1:25722930-25728375 GCF_001458135.2 Marmota marmota marmota
TTTTTTTTTTTTTTTTTTTTTTTTTTTTTTTTATTGTGGGTTGGGGCTGGGGATATAGCTCAGTTGGTAGAGTGCTTGCCTCCCATGCAGAAGGTCCTGGGTTCAATCCCCAGCACCACAAAGAAAAAAAAAAAAAAAAAGCTAATATTTGTATTCTTGAAGAGTATGTGCTTTGATCTAAGATTTTTTGTGAGTGTGGAGAGAAAGGAAGGCAGAGTTATATTCTTGATTATTTGCTTGCTCTTTTGAGGGCTTCCCAGTCTAGATTATTGGAGAACTAATGAAAACCCATTCACATTTCAACCCCTTGACAGTTAAGCATTTCTATGATGAAGATCATGAGGTTGGTAAGTGGCAAAGTGAAGATGATCTCAGTCTTTAGAGAACAATAATTGGTGGTATCTGAATAATCCCTACCAAGCATCAAAAGCTAACAAGCAATGCATAATTAGAAAGTATTGATCGTTAAAAAAAATCACAATTTCTCCCACTCTTAAACATTTTTCTTAAATCAAAACAAACCAGTCATGCTGAGAACATGCTGAAGAAAAAGAGTCATTGTTACAGGGATATAAGAGTGGGTGGAAAAGACAATGCATTGGGGATTTGCGAAGATGGTGGTGTCATGGTATTTCAGAACACACAAAACTCTTATAGGTTACCTCGGTATTTTGTAAGAGGGGTATCCCCTGAGAGAGCAATTAGGGAAGCAGCCACAGGCAGAAGCTTGAGAAAACCCGTTCCTTTGCTGCATGGAACATATCACAGAGACAATGGAAAGGGCAGGGTTAATATAGGTGAAGTGGTTTATTAAAAATATATAACTATTAGTGGACATTTCTTACATGGTGGTATAAGTTATAGTTTTTGATGGCCTCTTTTTCTATATCTAGAATTTTGCAAAACAGAGCATTGATTTAAAATGTTTCAGCATTCGTTTACTCAACAAATATTTATTGGATGCCTCTCTGTGCTGAGCACTGTTCCGGGGACTGGGGATTATGGGGTACTTCTTGTCCTCGAGGAGCAGGCAGTCTTAATTCCTCAGGATGAAGCTGCATGGAAATCAAACAAAGGCTCAAAGGAGCAAACATACAAAAAACCCAAACAGAACAAAATCCACCGGTTCACTAGCCCTAGATCAGGGGCTAATCATCTTTAACCCACTGGCTGAGTAAGTTTACAAAACCTGCAAAATAACTTATCAAAGGCAGGAAGGCTATTATAAACAAGCATCATAGTTGCAGTGATACTCCAAAGTTTGACATTTAAGAAGGCTGAAATCATTTAAAAAATAACTTGAGAATATATATTACTTATGCAGTTAAAAATAATAAATTAGAAAAGAAAACAACTAAGGAATTTGTCCAGTAGTTCAACCTGGGCTTGCCTCTGGGAGGTCAGTTTATGGGTAATATTCTTCTCTGGTCTTTTTCTCTACTTTCTAAGTGTTTTGTATTCACTATGATTTTTTAAAAGTTCATTTTAAAGGACACAGTCTGCTGAATCAAGATTACATAAGTAAATCTAAATGAGGAGGAACAGAGAATGTAAAAGCTATAGCTCAGCAAAACATATAACACACACACACACACACACACACACACAGATTAGCAAAGCCATTGACTGCAGAGTACATGTAATCAACTCTTTGACATGCTCTAAATTGGCCTGTAGGTTAGTCATCCATGTGCTCGCTACTCAACCCCATTCAATCCAACAACTCAACTACTAATGAATTACAAAGAAATGAGTAGGGAAACAAACATACTTTGAGGGAGTCAAGAGCAAAATAAAGATGTATAATGCTCCTTGCAAAAAGTGCATGTTTTTCCAAAGAGTAATGTGGAGTTTTTTCCTTTCTTGCTCTCCATGGGACATTTATACTAGTGACCTGGATAAGGATTTCCTTCTTTGTTCTCTTTCTAAATGAGTAATAAATTTGTGGAAATAGACAAATTAATAATGCTTTTTTTATACCAAATCTCAAGCAAACATTACAAAACACCCAATGGTCAATGAATAGTGGCAACTATACATTGCCCTTGATGGCTTGATGTGACATTCACATCCTCACCTGTCATACATGGTCCTGAGAAGGCTCAAAGTGAGTTCGGAAGCTCTGGGATTCACTTGTCCTGATTTTCCTTCCCTAGTTCTCTGAAACAGATCTTGGAGTGCCTGAAGAAGCTGATGCACAGAAAGGGAGCTCTCTCTGGCCTCCCAGAATCTTCCATGTAGAAGGACCTGCTCAATCAGGGAGCTGTCGATCAAATCCACTGTAGGAAGCAAATGAAGAATTGAACCTTCTTTTCTGATGATAACAAATGGCTTCATATAAAGCAAATGTCTTCTAGTGTTTAAACAAGACTATTTTCTTTCTGGCAGCTATTTTCCTTAAAAGAATTAAATATGACCATTATTCGAACACATGCTTTGTGTGTAATTCAGGCATTTCTATTCTGACAGTCAATTTGATTTTGGGAAAGTACATCTGTTGGTAAAGCATAGTTAAAACATTATTGCCAGTATATTTTCTAGGATGCCATTTTATAGAATGAAGTTAAAAGGAGAAGTAAAAAATCTGAAAAATAAGCCTTCCAAGGAAGTTAAGAGGCTGTAGAGACAAATTGGGTAAAGTATTTGTGTGTGTGTGTGTGTGTGTGTGTTATTAGGGATTAAACCCACGGGGTCTCTATCATGAGCTACATCCCCAGCCCTTTTTTAAATTTTATTTTGAGACAGGTTCTTGGTAGGTGGGCCTTGAATTTGTGATTTCCTGTCTCAGCTTCCTAGGTTGCTGGGATTTCAGGTGAGTACCAATGCGCCCATCAGGGAAAATATTTTCATAATTTGCTTTAAGTGGACTGAAAAAGTTTACCTTTCATGTCTAAATTCCTGTCTGCAGCCTACCTTCAGAAGGACTATCTTGGGTTAAGATGAAATTGCCCTAGTAAAAAAACAGACAAGTTGGGCTGGGGATGTGGCTTAAGCGGTAGCGCGCTTACCTGGCATGCGTGCAGCCCGGGTTTGATCCTCAGCACCACATATAAACTAAGATGTTGTGTCCGCCGAAGAAACTAAAAAAATAAATATTAAAAATTTTATAAAAACAAACAAACAAACAAGTTGCTTGCCTCGCATGCATAGGCCCTGGGTTCAATCCCCAGCACCACAAAAAAAAAAAAAGCAAACAAAACCCCAGTGATCTTTATAAATGCAGTTGCTGAATTATCAGACTCTTTAGGTCCCACCCTTGCCTCAGCCAAATCACTTTTAAAATCTTGGTTCCATCAATATTATTATCTAAAGAAGGCACTTAATAAAACTAGAACTGCTTATAAAAAATAATGGTTTCTCATATATATACATATATGTACACACGTATGTATGTATATATATATATATATATATATATGTATATATATCATGCATATAACTGATGCATTAAATTTATATACCATGTAATTATAAATAGTACCTGTTAACTACTTTAATATTCTATGTTAATCATATAATTATTACATTAATAGTGCGCATTATAACACAGGTACATATGTCTATATATATACATGTATATAAATTTATATATACATATATTAACATTTGCAAGTGCTGTCTGGCATGTATGTTACAAACATTTCTTCCAAGCAGGAGCTCTCATACCCTTGCAACATCAGTGTGTGGTAGGATTGCTTAGAGAACAGGCAGATAGCTTGTAGCCCACACTTGTAGATGCCAGCTCATGGCGCATTTCAGTAGAATGGAGTAGGCAGATAGTGTCCCTTCTACCATGTGGGAGAAGAATCCCAAAGAGGTCCAGCTCTCTTTTCTCAGGTGTCTGATCTTCTCTTATTAGAGAATCACCTCCTCTTTTAGGGTGGCAATCTAGGACGTTAATTTAAAAACCTTGTAGATCAAAGGACTTTACTAAAGGAGTGCATATGGTATGACAATGGAAATTTGAGAAATTATTACATGGGGAATCCTATGAGGAACAGTGGGGACCATGGGGACTCTGCTGGAAGGGAGGTGTGAGCCAGCTGTGGTCACAAACTCTCCTTGGGGGGGCTCCTGTTGAAGGCACATTCTGGGCTGAGGGCAGGCATTCTCTTTTGGTTCTGATTGGGTATGAAGGAGCCTTCATCTTATGGTTCTCCTTTAGGACTGGGGATGTTTGGATACATGCAGGACCCTTTTAGTAGTTGTCATGCTGGAGGCCTGGGGGACAGACTCTACAGACAGTGAGCAGGGGACAGAGGAGTTAAACATTCTGCAGCAAGTACATCCTTACACAGCAAGGAACCATCCCAAACACCAGTCACATCCCATGGAGCAATTCTATGAGGGTCCTTCTGGCAAGGAAGCCTGGGACCCTGAACCCCTCTATGCCCTAGTTGCAGGCACTCTGGGGACTCATGGCCAAGGCTGCCCTGGGAACAGGTGCCTCTTCCTGGGAAGAGTAGCTGTGGGTGTGGTCTAGGCTCTGACTTGGGGCTTCAGCAGTTTGTTCCACACCTTCCACAACAACCCTGAAAGGTAGCTGCTATGACTCCTATTTTAGGAGAAGAAACTCCTAAGCCTCTGAGAGGACGTAATATGCCAGAAGTCACGTAAGAAGGAAGTGGCAGAGTTGGGGTCAAACCACATCTGCCCTGAGGTGTCCACCATGGTTTGCCCCACGCCATACTGCCTCCCTCAGTGAGCGTCATTTCTGCCCAGCCTTGGGACCAATCCATGATCTCCACAAAGAGAAGGAGTTTGTCAGGTGGGCTGAACCAGCCCTGACTGGAGTGAAAGCAGAACCACTGCCTTAGGCAGGGCAGGTCCTGGGTCCTTTCCCTGGAGGAGATCAGGAAAAAAAGACAAGGCTCCTTAACCTGCCTCTCCCAGCCCCTGGTTCTGTCCCACCCTTCCCTGTGTCCCAGGGCAAGTGGTTTTATGTTCTCAGTATATGAATCTCTCAGGTCACAAAGTGGACATGTGGTCAAGAGGTCTTGGAAACGGGTGAACATGTGCCACATGCAGAAAGCACGAACAGGGAGCCTTCTGTGTATAGGAACTTGTGATGGGCAAGTAATTATCATGATCTATGGTAATGGAGGCCATATGACTCTGGGGAGGTACATGTTCAAATGAACTTTTGATTACAAAGCGAATGGGGGGAATGGTGAAGCAGAATCTTGTTTTTTGGACAAACTTCCTTTGTTTTCTGGCATTTGGATATTTATCAGGGTTGGTATTAAGTGGATGCAGATTCTTTCTGAGGCTACCTGAAATGCAGATACCCCCCTCCTCCACCCCATGAAGTTGGTCTGCAAAAGGGCATAGTGCTTTTTTCTTGTCACCCCTCCATCCCCAAAGTGGGCCTCACTGGATCTCTTTGGCTGCTCCTCACTTCTCACTTTATAGAAGTGAAAATGGGGCTTAGGGAAGGCCCTTCAT
>NW_026000005.1:25728624-25754905 GCF_001458135.2 Marmota marmota marmota
GTAAGTTCTACTTTATCTATGAATTTTATATCACACATCATCAGGGTCAGATTATTCTAAGTGTTACAAGAGAGCGTGTACTTACATTGGCACAAAGTTTGCACTGATCGCAATTTGAAGGCTGTTCTATACATGGAATTCTCAATATTATTAAGAATATCTGTAAAGAAAGCATGAAATATCATGGAAAAAGGAGTTTCACGATATAAAAACCATGTCCCAGAAAGGAATGTTAAAGATCATGTAACCATATATTATTTTGCAGGTGAAAAAATTAAAATGAAGAACTCTCCTTTCTACCTGAAAACAAAAAATAAGGGACTTATAGTATCCTATGGCTGCAAGTGACCCTAAAGAGTACTCTGCAAATCCACCAAAAAAGGAGTCCATCAAAAAGTGGGGCGTCAGCTCACTTTTTATATAAGAAGGCAAAGGCCTTGTGAAGCAAGACATACACACACACACACACAAAAAAAAAAAAAACCACCTATATATAGTATTTATAGCCATCTGATACTTTCGAAAGGGGCCAAAAAGGTACACTGATACATTGTTGATATGTTGATAGAACTGAAAAATAGTACAACCACTGTGGAAAGCAATGTGGAGATTTCTCAAAACACTAGGAATGGAACCACCATATGACCAAACTACACCACTCCCTGGTTTTTATCCAACAGAACTAAAATCAAAATACTATAATGAAACAGCACAATTCACAATAGCCAAATTATGAAACCAGTCTAGATGCCTGTCAATACATGAATGGATCAAGAAACTGTGGTATACATACACAATGGAGTTTTACTCAGTCATAAAGAAGAATAAAACAATGGCATTTGCTGGTAAATGAATAGAAATGGAAAACTAAATGCTAAGTGAAATAAGCCAGATTCAGAAAATCAAGGGTTGCATGTTTTCTCTTATATGTGGAAGCTAGAGCCAAATAGGAGAAAGGCAGTGATGGGGGTGATCAGACATCATAAACATATATGGAAAATCAGTGGAGTAGAAGATAGAGAATGAGAGGGAGGGAGGGAGGAAGGATGGGGAAGGGAGAAAATATGAAATGAAACTAACAGAATTATGTTCTATGCAAATGTGAAAGTACCAAAGGGAATTTTACTTTTATGTATATGTAAAAAAAATGTAGAAAGTACCAATCAAGAATAAATAAATAAAGGAGTGAAAGGAAAACCACTAGAGCTGGGGAATGAGAATGGGGGCGGGGGTGGGGAGAGGGGAAGAAAAGCCAGGTGGGGCAATGGGGGATTGAAATCAAATTCCTTGAATGTGTGATTTTGTCAAAATGGACCCAACCACTATGTATAACTATAATGCTGTAATGATAATAAAAAACTATGTAGAATATAAACTCAACTTTGCCACTATATTCCAGTTTTATTTGTACACATATTTTTATGCATAAGTAAAAATGACCAAAAGTTGTCTCAAGTATTTAGCAAGTATTTCTTGAGTTCTTCTATGACATGAGTATAGGTCCTTGAAATATTATTGTTAACTAAACAGATAAAAATTCTCACCTGTGAAGAGTTTAACCTTAGTTAACAGTAGGCATCTTTGGATTCAGGAATTATCAGTGTTTTTAGTTATTTTATACTTGTTGCTATTATCTAGATGGTCTATAAAAAGCATGTTTAAAAAAAATTTTTTTTTAGTTGTAGATGAACACAATACCTTTATTTATTTATTTATTTTTATGTGGTGCTGAGGATCGAACCCAGTATCTCACACATGCTAGGCAAGTGCTCTACCACTGAGCTACAGCCCCAGCCCAAAGCATGTTATTTTTATAATAAAAAAGAATCCTTAGTAGATCTTATTTCCAGTTCACACCACCATCATTGCTGTGATGGCTAGCAGTTGTGAGCACTTTCTAGGCACTGATAGGGAATTTTCCCATTTCACTGTGTGAAGGAGAGGAGAGAGCTCTGGAGCCAGTCCTGCCTAATTCTATTGTTTCTCTTTCTCTTTGGGGAAATTAATTTACTTTTTGATGTTCAGTTTCTTTCTCAGATAGATAGGGAATATAATACATCCCTCAAAGGGTATTTGCATGATTTAAACATTATTTCTAAATTGTTTCCCTTACTTTTCCATAGCTTATATCTTCAATCTTCCAAAATTTGATATCTCTTGAAGAGACATGTAAAGTCTCACAACAGAGCTTTTTGTTGTCTCCTAACAGAGTTTTTTTTTTTTTTGGTTGTTGTCTAAAACTGAAATAATCAGTCTTCACATCCAGCAAAATTAAAAACTATGAAGTAGAATTCATCATTTGATCATGTTATTTTTGATGTTTTTCAGCAACACTTTCAAAGGTCTTACACATTGATTGTTTAGTTTATTTTAGGAACTTAAAACTGCCTGTTCTATTCAATTATTGTTGGTATACATCAGTGGTCCTCAAAGTGTGTTTCTGGGCCAGCACCATCACTATTATCTGGGAACTTGTTAGAAATGCAAATTCTCACCAACTCTGTCCTGTAGAGGTGAGACTAAGCATGTTGCTTAAACAGGCCCTTGAAAACATGATATAAACTAAATCTGATGTAAACTATAGTTTGAAAACTACTGGAATGAAGGAAATTTCTTGATTTTAGTGCAATTGTCTTGGATCCAGTCAACTTGCAAGTGATTCTTAGGGATTATTTATATAGACAGTCATATCATCTGCAAAACCTGATATCACCTGTGAATGTTTGTGTTTGTGTGTGCATAGTTTGGAATTCCCAAATAGAAACAGCAGATAAATTTCAATCCACCACTCTGTGCCAAATCCAACCACTGGTACCAATTTAGGGCTATTTGAACAAGGTCTATCAAGGAGCCCTGGGCTTTTTTTGCAGCAGTGTGGAGAGGATAGCGATGGCTCTGATGTCCTATATTTTATTTGTTTGCTTCAGGGTAGCAGTGTATCTGTACTGATACCTAGAATTCTTGGGGGTTTCCTTCTCTATTACAACAGGGTTGTAAAAAGTACTATTTAACATATAATCAATATAAAGATTATTAATGAATTATTGTATCTTATTAGTCATTGAACTTCCATGTCTTTTTTACACTTGCAGCACATCTCAATTCAGACTAGCCATAGTTGGATTGCTCAATAGCCACATATGGCCAGCGGCTGCATACTGACAGCTCAGTTTTAGAGAATATGGGGAGGGGAAGCTGTTCAAGGTTCTGAAGAGGGCTTCAATTTTTGATTTTGCAGCTGGAGTCAGGGCTGCTAGTTGGGCTGAGCTAGAGATTTAGGAGTTGTTGGTGTTGGATTTGGGCAATACCATGTCCATTAATCAGACTGAATAGAACATACTTAGTGAAGAGAAAATTAGGCTAAGTAGCAACACCTTGATGAGCATGATCATCTAAGTAGTAGAGGAGGAAAGAGAAACCTAAGAGGACTGAGAAGGGAAAGACAAACGAGGATAGCAATTGATGAAATGCCAAGGAAGGTAAGTTTCAGAAAGTAGAGACAAGCCAAAGCTTCACTACCTGCTACCTGCAAGCTACAAGATCATCAACTGTGGGCTGAAAAGTGTCCTCCGTTTTTAATGGTTTACCTGATCTTTGGAAGTCTTTGCAAGAGCAGTTTCGGTGGAGTGAGGGGGATAAACAACAAATTGCAGAGGATTAAGCAATGAATGTAAGATGAAGAGAAAGCCTAAAATAGGCAACTTTTCCAAGATCTTTAATCTGAGAGCATCATAATGAAACAACATGTAAAATGAAAATTTGTTTTCAAAGGCAAGAGAGATGATTGAATGCATGTATAGGTCAAGGAGGAGGAGCCAGGAAAGGAATAAGCCTTGAAGGAAATAAAATACTTTCAAATGTAACCATGAGTTAATTGCCATAAAACTCAAGCAACTGGGAGTAAGTGGCCTGTGTGCTGGGAAAGTTTTGTGATTAGAAACACAGCCAGTCCTTTAACCTTTGCTAAGTGGACCCCAAGCAAAACTAAAATGAGGGACTACTAGGTGGACTTCATTAATTCAAATATCTGTGACAAGATCATTCATGGTTGTGGCCATATTATTTTGTTTCTATTCTTTTAGCAATGAGAACATTTAAAGATTGAAGACAATGTTTCCATGCCCATGTCTCTGTGTGTTTCAAGATCTAAGCTCTTTTTACTCCTTGGGGTGATCTAACAGTTGTTTTGAATTTAAGGATCCATTAATGAAGTCCACACCACTCAGGCCTTACTTACTATGAAGGGACAGACAGCCCCATTGAAGAACTTATCTGTAGTTTTCCTGGAGTGGGGAGAGAGGCTGAACCCTGGACAGAAGTTGGGATTGGGGGATATGGGGATGTTAGATATGGGCAATATCATGTTCACTAATCAGATTGTTTAGGTAGAATATATTTATTGAAGAGAAAATTAGTCTAAGTAACACTCTGAGGAACATAATCTTCTAAGTAGCAGAGGAAGAAAGAAACCTAAGAGGTTTCTCTTACTGTATGCATGCTAGTAGAAGGAATGATGATATGGCACAACCAGGGAGACCAGAGACCAGGGGTGGCAGAGTCTTCTGTGTGCAATCTTGCACAGAGCCCCATGTCTCCAAGACTCTAAAATCAAAGGCAAAAAGCAAGCAAGTGGCAGCCATGACAGATCAGCAATCAGATTGGGGCCTCTGTACAGGTGTTAAAGATAAAAACCTTAGAGGTTTCTGTCTGTCTCCAAAGGATGGTTCCTTCCCAAACTTAGTCTTAAGTTCACACTGAAGTACGATTTTACTTGATTTTGATTTGGAAAATGAACATTCAGTGTTGTGAGCAAAGTCCTCACTTTTATACATAAGAATATTGAGCTCCAAGCACTATGCCAAATCACTGAGGGAGGGTCACAGTGCTGAATCAGGACAGGCCCAACTTTAAGGAGACAGAGCATGCCACCATCTACTCCCTGAATGAACAGTTAGCCCTCTGTATCCCAAGTTTCTGTATCCATGCATTCAATCAGTTGAGGATTAAAAATATTTAAAAAATTAAACCTGTACTGAACACAGACTTTTCCCCTTACTATTAAACAATACACTCTGACAACCATTTACCCAGCAGTAATATTTCATTATGTATTCTGAGAGACCTAGAGATGATTTTCAGTATACAGAGAATGTGTAGAGGTTACATAAAAATATTAAGAACACTTTACATAGAGGCCTTGAACATTTGCAGATTTGCATACCTGTAGGGGATCTTCAGACCAATCTCCTGTGGATAGCAAGGGAAAACTAGCTGTATAATGATTCAGCAACCGATATCATGAGTCAAAGACACTTACATAAGGTGAATGTAGGCTATGCACCTATATTCCCACTTAAAGAAGAGATCCTGTTCCAGGCCCCTCTACTTCTGTTCTTTTATTTCCAAGTGCAAACATATCCAAGAACCCACAGTTCACTGTACATCTTTTGCTATTCAATATTTCCTTGTTTTAAAAAATTCTTAGTTTTCAGAGAAAACTCCAATGTTAAAGAATGGGAGAGGTCAGAAACCTCTTTGGAAATATGCATAATAGTGTGGAAATAATTGACAACATGTGATGCCCAGCATTATTTGTTCGTCTGGAAATTGTCCAATTTTTGTGCCCCAGTTTCTCCCAGATGCACTAAGTGGATACAGGGAATCAGTAAACCAGGGTTTCTGCAGGTTCCCAGATGCAGCTCTTGGTGGAGGAGCAGCTCTGTAGCTGCCTGCCATCTGGCCCATCACTCCTGTCAAGTGATGCTTTGCAGTGTCATCTGATGAAGTTATGCAGCGTAACCTGGCAAGCTGTTCGATGTGGAAAATGAATGTGTATCCCAGGTGAGCTGCCGGCAGCCCTGTTTCTACTAGGCTTCATTGTTAAAAACTTCTTTTCTGGCAGTGTGAGAAAACTCAAGAAAGGAAGACATTGCTGGATGCATCAGGCCCTAAGTTATGAACAAAGTAGTTTTAGATGCTTGAAGACATAATAACATAAACTGCATGTGTGTTTCTTAGAAGCAATTTGGGAAACGTCTTTGCTTCCAGCAATCCTCACTTTTGCTTAGCTAGATCATTATGTTCATTTCTTACAGATGAATGTAGTGAGATCTCTTTCAACTGTCCATCATCTAGTTGGAGGGTCCAGAAATAGATACTTTAGGTCAGTGGCCTTCCCAGCGTGGTCCCAGACAAGCAGCATTGGCATTGCACAGGAACTTGTTAGAAATGAACCTTCCCAGTCTGTACCCTAATCCTACTGAATCAAACTCGACAGGGGGTCTCCAGCATTTTAACAAATCCTCCAATGATTTGAGAAACACTGCTTTAGGGAGAGAAAAATTGAGCTTTGAACAGATTACCTGCTGTTTTGTGTTGGGTTTACTAGTAGGAGGGCTCCAATTTGGGAAACCCCAAAATAATTTGACTCATAATGTTGTTTTCAATAAATATCTTGAAATTATACAGAATTTTATATCAATCAACTAAAGTTAACAATCTGTATTAGCTAGGAGAAAGTGGTTGCAAATAGTTCCAGAAATAAAAATGTCACAGACTAGTCATGGGCTTAACTTTCAATACAGAGATGTAGGGAGAAAGAAGAATTAGTTTCTCCATATTCGTTTATCAAATATTCATAGAGTGACAGCTGTGGGAACTTTGCACTCATGTTGTACTGTGAACTTAATCTTCCCATAAAACTATCTCAAGTGATGTCATTTAAATAGCAAACTATGAAGATAAATTTTAAAAAGACACTTTTGTGTATTTGAATAGCAATTTAAAACATAATTATGGGATGTGAAAACTTTTGTCAAATTAGTTTTGGTGCTTCAGAGACAACAGACTAAATACTTTTCAATCCATTATGAATTTCTATTTAGAAAAGAGAGAAACTCACTTTACTCAACTAATAACTTCTTTATTAGGCAAAACATTTGCTGTGTGCCTACTCTTCTACTCTCAGAGGTCTGAGGGTACATCTGCCCCTCAATTTTTAATTTACAAACTATGTTCAGAAACTTGACAATAATACTCACCTTTTTTATCAGGGTCCATTTCACGAATTTCCTGAATACCAGATGGCAGGATGGTCCTTGTAACTAGAAATGAACCGATATGTATGCAGAAGGTTTTGAAATGGAGGAATGAGCAGGGGAGAACAAGAAGCCAATTAAAGGAATCATTTTATCCATGGAACAGGGGGACTGGGAAATCTCTTAAGGAGATGAAAAGGAGAATATAAGGTAGAGGCTTCTTATACTGGCCACACTTTTCATAAAACTGAAAATAGCTCCTGAGACTAATACTATCAACACCAGAACTTTTGAGGCATTATCATTTAAAAAATAGACTATATTCTAATTTAAGAAAATTTAAATTTGCTTAAATTTTAAGAACAAAAATTGAAACTCAATTATTTGCATGTCAAATTAGACTTATGCTAAATTAGTCTATATATAAAATTTCTAACCAATACTATTTATCACATATATATCCAAATATTCACATTTATGTGTTTCTACATAGAATTCAGCCAGTATTTTAACAAAAACAGTCAATTAGCTACCTTGTTAATAACTTCTAATGTTGTAACATTGTTCAAAGCATATCCTTTGACAATGAGTTATTCTACAAGAAAGCCTTTCCAAGAAAATGCCATTGCATTTGTTGACATCACATTTGAAAACTGGTTTTAAAAGTTGGTACCCACCCTCCCAAAAAGTTACGCAATAATTAAATTTAAACAGTATTCTCTCTCCAATGAATCAATGAATGAATGAACAAATTATTTGGGTATATAAATATTATTTTACATGGAGAGAAACTAAAGCAAACACTGATTACATTACTTTTCGAAAAATATGATAGCAATAGTGGAAATCAGAGATTGCCAAAATCTAGGCAGTTTCCAAATATATTTAAGTATGATCTGTTTTGAAAAGTTGTAGCAAAAGAAATAAGGTCAGCACTGTCCTTGGAATACAAATGCTATCTGGTTGCTTCCTGAGGTCTCCAGGTGACACCGAAGGGTCAACCTCCTGTCCAGTCAGTATAGCTGGAGATGGCTCTGCCATGTCCTTACCTTTCTTAGTTTTCCTGGGGAAGCATTTGAGTCAAACTTTCTGCATAAATGACTCAGCAGTTCTGAAAGAGGGAAAAGCTGGGTAATTGCAGACTCAGATGTGGTCTTTCCATGTAGAGGTTTTTTTTTTTGTTTGTTCTGACTGCCCCACAGTCGCATGTAAAACCGTGATGTGTGAAGTTGCACTATTCCTAAAGGCTTGCTCAAGTGCATTCATTAGTAATAGAGATCTTGAATAATTTAAGGCCACCTGTACATCTCTGTTTCAAAGGGCCATTTCTGTTTTAGTTTGTAGGAGAGGAAAATAAAACATGTTCTGGGTGTTGTTGAGAGCGGGGTTTACCATCTCTGTATTCCAGGTAACGGCAACCTTACAAACAAACCCAGAAAAGAGTTACATATGAATGGAATCTAACTCATTTTATTAATTCTTTCATAAATACAGAGGTATGATTCCACATTTAAAAAAGGTACTAAATAGATAAGTCTTCAAAAGGATAATTACAATTTGTGATTGAATGCATATTCTCTCTTAAGTTTTGAGTATAACCCCAAATATCTTATTTCTAAAATAGTTCACATTAAAAAAAAATAACACTTTCTAACTCTACTAGAATTTTTGAAAAGGGCATCACATGAACCTAACATATCAGAACTTTACCATTAACATTTTCAGGCTGCTGAAGAGGTAGGAAATCAATTTTGATTTATCTTTCAAAATTATTTGAACCTCCAGCTGAGACATTATACTCCAAGAGCAATATATAGTCCCAACTAATATGCTTAAAACAACTGTAAGTGGATACAAATCTACTCTAGAATGTCCCATAACAAAAATCACCTTGAATGGGGCTGGGGTTGTGGCTCAGCGGTTGAGCATTTGCCTTGCATGGGTGGAGCACTGGGTTTGATCTTCAGCACGACATAAAAATAAATAAAACAAAGATATATATTATAAAATGTGAAAAAAAGAAAATAACCTTGATCTATGTATATGAAGTTGAAGAACAGTCAATTTACTATTTTCTTCTTGAAAAGTATTAGCATCACACTGTTGGCCTCTTAAAAACAAAAACTTGGGACGTTTTACAAATGAAAATTGATGAGTAATGGGGCAAGAATAGGATCAAGTGGAGGGGAAAACAACTGATCATTTATGCCAATCATACTGGCCTCCTGTAAACAGATAAGACAAAAATCTAGGAGGAGAGCAAATCTATTTTGTACAAAAATCTACATCTGGTTGAATGCTGCAGACTCAAAGTTGAAATAACATTTAGAAGTTTTAGATTACGTTGTAACTGTATCAAGACATACCATAATATCTGAGGTATGAACAATAGAAGGAGGCTTGAAATTTTTTTTTTTTTTTGAATGTCATGTTCAGATTTGAGCAAAGCTCTAGCACTGACTAATTCTGTTGAGTCAAGAATCTTGTACCAGGGGGTTTGGGGATGTAGCTCAGCTGTAGAATCTTGCTTAAAAAAAAATTTTAAAAGTTGTCCAGAGTTCCAATTAAATCTTACAAGGGCTTGATCTAAGATTATCCCTATGAAAAATGTTGAATTTATGAAGAATGGATTTTGAAACTTTGAAAATGGTTAACTTCTCAAATAAAAGTATCAATATCCAAAAAAAGAGTTCCAATTAAATAACATAATTAAATAGAGAAGTGTTCTAAATATTTAAATATAGAATGAACTAGGATACAATGAAATGTAACTTGGGAAAATGGACAGTTGCTAGCCCTGAGCTTTTAGCCTGGCTGAACTTGGGACAGGCTTAGAGAAAAGATCTGAAGACTTGTTTCACTTACTTCTGTTAACTGGAAACTTATTGTTACTGTTGCATCCTCTGGTTCAAGTTCTGACAAATGTAGTCACATTAAAACATCCCCTCCTCTCTCCACTCTTGACCTTCTCTCTTCTCCTCAGGATTACAAATAAAACAGTTATTATAATTTTGCCTCCAAAATGACTGATAAGGTGGCATTTTTTTCTAACATGGTCCTACTGTTACTGGTAATCGAGTCTTTTTTTTTCAATGTAATATTTTGATATTTAAAAGAAGAGTTATGTGAAAACAAGAGAACTTAAATTATCAGATTTTATTTAGTACGCCAATACAATTTATCCTGGTAATAAATTAATATGTAGTTATCAAAATGTTTGTGCTATCCAAGAAAAATGCTTTTTAATGTATAAAGTATATGCAGATCCTTCAAACAGCCGACTTAATTTTCAAACTCAGAAGTGTGGTAACATCGCTGATAAAAATTGGGAGTTTTCCTGAATTCATGATTCATAAGTTTTGAGTTTATCAAGGTTTCAATTGCCCTTTCCATTCTGGCAATTGCCCACACCTGAAATGAGAACTGATAGCTGAAAACGTTCTGATCCCATCTCTTATACCTGTACAGGTGAGGGATCCACTGGCCTGAACTCAAGACCCCAGAGCTAATCAGACAGAGATTGCATTAAATCAGTTCACAGAGGTGCTCCACAAATGTCTGTGGGGCTAAATAAGGCACAAGCATCACTCAGAACTCCAATCATACCTGAAAAACCTTGGTTTTACTTTCTGCTTACTATAGAATTAATTCCTGGTATGTTCTGTTGTAGTTCTCAAACTTAAACAACACAGTTGCTTTAAAACAAAATCATTCCTATTATTGCAGCATTATCAACAATCACTGACTGCCAATGCTGTTTGTATTTCTTTTCTCCTGGGATGTTTGAACTTGGGCAAATTTTTTTCCTGTTCTATGCTCACAGTAGACCCTCACCAAGGATGTCTGTTCTTGCTTNAAAAATATATCTTTTAAACTAAGAAATCCTAATGACTGAGGTAGATGATGCTGTTATCAGATACTGAATTAGGTTTAAGGTATAAGGGAAAGAAAGCACTGATGTAAAATTATCTTCATTTAAATTCAGATGGATAATTAAGAATGCTTCCGATTCAACATTCTAAACATGAAATCCAGGTATGACCTATCTGGTGCTCACTTTTCTATTTGAAGATGAACTCAGCAGTTGGTGAAAAGATCCAAACGCTAACAGAATGGCAAACCACAAAACAGTTGTCCCCGTGAAAAAAATCAGTTACTCTGCGTTTGATATTTCCACCTGGGCTCATTCTCAACTGTTCAGGATGTGGATTCCTGAAGGTTTCTTCAGCATTTAACTAATTCTTTGTTGGATGAAGGGGCCGGGACTGTTTCTCCACACATAAATTGATCTTTGTCATAAATCACTTTTATAATGAGAGAGCAGCTAGGACACGTTGCCACGTCTTCCCCATTCTCCAAATCTTCCTTGGTGATGGAAAAGTTATCCCCACATGGACAGGGGTAGAAATACGTTTCGGAGTCCTCGTCATGTTGGAAGTCCTCCATCTCCACCTCGACGTGAAACACTGCCTTGGGTTCGTTGGGGCCGGCAGAGGGCAGATGCCCCAGCCGTCTGACAACGCCTCTGTTGGTCTAACTTCCCGAAAGGCGGCTGGGCGGTAATTGAGTCTTTACCTTCTGAAACAGCTCCACCTTGAGGAAGCCAGGAGGAATAGGGTTCAATCTTCCTCTGCAATCTCAACTTGGCCTGGTTTAGACATACAAATTCCACACCAGCCAGAAACTGGGCCACTGTCCTTATTGTGCATGATTGTTTGAGGCTGCCAGGGTTTTGTTCATGCTCTGATAGATCCTTACGCGTGAACATGTTAAGATCATAACTTCTGAGAGAGAAAGTGTAGCCTTGATACATTATACCTAAAAATATGTAGGTAGCCCCTTATGCAAATGCCAGGATAATTTTATGTATATATTTACATATGTGATGAACAATTTCAGAGGAAAATTTAAATAGCTAAAATTAACTTAAGAAAAAATAGAAAACCAATACCAAGGAAGATATCTCAAATGAACTAAAAATATAATGTTCTGAGCCCAGATAATTCCCTGTGTCAAGCCTTTTAGCTTTAAAATACACAGATTCTTAAGCTATGAAAATTGTTATGAAGCCAGCACAACACAATGCTGAAATAAAGCATTATAATTTCTCTCTAGTTCATAATATTTTCATAAAAATTGTGGGCCAATGTTATTTATAATATACGTAACAGATTCCTAAACAAAGAACCTAGAAACCATACATTAAAAGACCAACTAAAATACCGATCCAATTGAGTCAGATTTATTCTAGGGACAAAAGCAAGGATGCTTGACATTTGAGGATTAATAACATAATGTAATGTATTGATAGGTCCCCAAAGGGAAATCAAGTGATAATTTCAGTTGACATTGTAAAGGAATCTGAGAGTTATTTAAAAAATTAATTGGTAATTTTTATTGGCAAGATTACATATACTTTGGTACAACATGATGTCATAAGATAGTACACATTGTGGGGTGCTCAGTAGAACTAATTAATGTATGCATTATCTCACATCCTCATTTTTTGTGGTGAGAACAAAATCTACTCTTAGTGATGTTCAAAATATAACACATTGTTATCAGCTGATGATCACCATGTGATTTAAATCTATTATAAATAGGTTCCTTGAATTCATTCCTCTTATCTAGATGACATTGTGTATACTTTGACCAATATCTTCCCAACCACTCCCCCATCCCAGCCCCTGGTAACTACCCATTCTACTCTTTGCTTCTGAGTTTAACTTTTTCAATTCCACATATAAATGAGATCATGCAGAATTTTTCTTGCTGTGCTTGGCTTATTTTAGTTTACATAACATCCTTCATGTTCATCCATGTTCTTGCAAATGACAGGATTTCCTTCTTTTTGAGATCTAAAAGTATTCCATTGTGTATATGTATTATATTTGCTTTATACATTCATCCATTGATTAACATTTGATTCTTGTGTAGTATCTCTATCTACAGATATCTCTTCAAAAATGTATTTCATTTTCTTTGGAAATATACCCAGTAGTTGGAATGCTGTTCATATGCTAGTTTTATTTTTAAAAATTCAAGAAACCTCCATACTGTTTTTTAATTTACAGTCTCAGTGTGAAAAGGTTCCTTTTCATTAAGATTTGTTTTCTTTTTCTTTTTGATAGTAGCCATTCTAGCAGGTGTGATATAGTAATTCAGTGTGGTTTTAATTTGCATTCACCTAACAATTAATGATATTTAGCATTTTTTATAAATGTTTGTATGACCTCTTTAAAGAAATGTCTATTGAGGTCATTTGCCTATCTGTGTGTGTGTATGTTTGTGTGTGTGTGTGTTACTGGAGATTTAACTCAGGAGTACTCTGCCCCTAAACTACACCCCCAGTCCTTCTAAATTTCTATTTTGAGACAGATTGCCCAGGTTGGTCTTGAATTTGCAATCCTTATAACAGTCTCTGGGATTACAGGCGTGTACCACCATGCCTAGCCCAACTGCCTATTTTTAAATCAGGTTGTTTGCTTGCTATTCAGTCATTTGAGCTCCAATGTATTTTGGAAATAAACTCCTTATCAGATGTATGGTTTACAAATAGTTTTCTCTCATTCTGTAGGTTGTCTCTGCCCTCTGCTGATTGTTTCCTCTGAGACTATTATAACCCTGTTTGTCTGTTTTTGCTTTTGTTGCCTTTGCTTTAGAAGTCATATAAAAAAAAGTCGTTGCCCAAACCAATGCCATGGAACTTTCACCCTGTGTTTTCACCTAGTAGTTTTAGTTTCAGGACTTATATCTTTAATTCATTTTGAGTTGTTTTTTGTCTATGGTGAGAGACAGGGTCTAATCTCATTGCTGTGTATGTAGCTATCCAGTTGTCCCAATAGCGCAAACACTGCACTTTCCCTATGGCATGTTCTTGGCAGCTTGGTCAAAAGCCAATTGGCCATGAGTATGGAGATTTCCTTCTGGGCTCTCCCTTTTGTTCCATGGGTCTGTGTGTCTGGCTTTATG
Source organism: Marmota marmota marmota (assembly GCF_001458135.2). NCBI lineage: Eukaryota > Metazoa > Chordata > Mammalia > Rodentia > Sciuridae > Marmota > Marmota marmota. The sequence continues at coordinate 25,742,634 of NW_026000005.1, forward strand.
GCAGCATGTGCTGTTTCAATTCCTGTAGTGCTGTAGTGTATTTGAAAGTCAGGCAGTGAGCTACCTCTGCTTTTGTTTAAGATTGCTTTGGATATGCATAGTCTTTTATGGTTTAATACATATTTAGGATTATTTTTTCTATTTCTGCAAAAAATGTTATTAGAAGTTTGATTGAGATTATATTGAATCTATAGATCACTTGAGAGTAGTAAGGATAGTTTAACAGTATTAATTCTTCCAATCCATGAACACTAAATCTTTCCATTTATTTGTATCTTTTTAATTTCTTTCATCAGTGTTTTGTATTTTCAGTGTACAAGTCTTTTATTTCCTTGGCAATAATGGCATTATTATTATCATCATCACTGTTTTCTCTGTTTTACTGAAGATTTATTTATTCTAAACTATACCAAATGTGTTTTGGGGGATTTACTAGGTGTATGACTTGTAAATAATCATAGTTTTATTTGTTTCCTGTTGTTTTATATCTTCTGTTTCTTATTTCATGGCATTGGTCACAGTTTGTGGAATAAAAACATTAAAAATATACCAATGATCCAGTTAGAGAATATAATTAAAAATTTAACTCACAGTAGGACAAATATTGTAAAATATTTAGTTAGAAAGATGTCAGAGGCCATGATTTCATGGCTGAGCTTCTAAACTATGTATCAAAATCATTAGTGACCTATATATTGCTAAATCCAAAGTATATTTCTCTGCCTTTCTCTTAGCTTTTTCTTACTAAACTTTTGGTTTGGCAACTTTAAAATACATAACAGTTGGAAGAACATGACAAAGAAGTCCTATATACTCTCCATCCAAATTCACAAACTGTTATTGTATAAATACACACATCCACATTCACACACAGACTTTTTTTTTTCCTTAACCATTTGAGAGTAAGTTACAGACATTTTCTGCCTTTACCCTTAAATGCTTCTGAAGGACAAGCAGATTCCCTTATATAGCCACAGTATAATTTTTAAAATCAGGAAATTTAGCATTTAAACATTACTATTATCCAATGGATATTATTCAAATTTTGCAAATAATGTCTTTTATAGCATATTTTTTCCTGATCCATGATCCAATCCAGAATTACACATTTTCTTTAGCTTTTGTATTTTAGTCCCCTATAATTTGTAACAATTTCTTAATCTTTCTTTGTTTATTATAACATTGACATTTTTTAATAGTATGGGTCGATTTATTTTGTAATGAATGTCTCAAATTGGGTTATATGCTGTTTCCCCATAATTATTTTCAATTTGTACATGGAACAGGGTATGGACACCCTACAGGATGTTTTATTCTTTTCAGTGCCTTATAATCAGAAGACATAGGCTCTCAGGTTATCTAATTACTGCATGATATTAGCTTTGTACACTTGGTTAAGGTGTTATCCTTTCAAGCAGTGTTTGTGGTTTTAGGTATGTCTCATGCCATTTTTTTTTCTTTTTGACATTTTCTTATTTTCTGACTCAACAAGATATTCCAGACTTACATACTTTTCCTGTCCTAGAACCAGTAATTTCTCTACCTACCCTCCTTTTTATGTGGGGAATGTTTGTTGAATCTCAAATCTGTGTGCTAAGTATGTTCATTGTTATGGGGATACCACTGTTTGCTAGGCCCTTTTATAAGTTCATTGTGATATCTTAAATTCCAATCCAATAATCCGAAACCAAGGGTTCTTGCTTTCCTTTTCCTATTTTGTTTTATCCTTCTTTAATATTGATTATCCTGGCTTCCAAAACTATTGATATATTTGTTTATTTGCATAGTATTTATCTTCTTTCCAACCTGAAGGCTATTTCTTCTGAGTTTCTTTCATTGGCTTCTCCCTCTAGATCAGGACTTTATATTACTAGAGTAGCTCCAGAATAAGTCTTTGGCTTCCTTCCTTCCCCTTTCCTTCCTATGTATGTTATACAGTATGTAGTTCTCTTAATTACCTTAAGCAACTAATTCACAAATTGATAATTCTAGACCTGGCCATTTGTCTAAACTGTACATTCATTGATAACCTGGCACCTCAATTTAGATGTTAAATTTGACATGCTACTGATGTTCTATATAATCTTCACATCTGTTCCCTTCATCCAAATTTCTGAAAGAGGCACCACCATTCACCCAGTTGTTCAAACCAAAACCAGGTAATCTTTTTTTCTCTTTTGTATTTAATCTCCTCACTACATTTATTCTGTCTCCAAATCCTATAAAGGCTTCTTATAAAATATTTCTCAAATTTTCTCCCTCTTTCTATCCCCATTGCCACCTCCCTGATCTGGGTACTCAGCATTCCTTGCTTGGGATACCACCAGTTTCCCTGTGCATGCTTTTATCTACTCTTACTTGCCTCTAATCTTCACAGGCACTTGCTCATAGCTTCAAAATCCAAATTACTAACCCAGGCTTAATGAAACTGTCCATGATCTGCCTCTTTCTCCAAACCCATCCTATATCTCTCTTGTGCTCATTCTGGTTAGCTTCTTTGCTGTTTTTAAAAACTTCATAATCTCCATGTCAAATGCTGCAGATAGGTCAAGAAAGCATGACAATTGTACTAGTCCATTTTCTATTAGTGTAACAAACCCCTTGAAGATGGGTTCTTTAAAAATAAAAGAGGTTTATTTAGCTCATTGTTAAAAAAAAAAGTCCAAATAGCATGGTGCCAGCTCTAGCTAGGGCCTTCCTTGCTGCATCATATTAAGGCAGATGGCATCACAGTGTGACCCTGTGAAAGAGGGAGAGAGCACATGGCAAGACAGGAAGCCAGAATGGGAGGAGAGGCCAGACTTGCTCTTTTTATAACAACCCTCTTTAGAAAACTAACAGGCTCCCATGAGAACTATCTCAATCCCTTCTGGGGCAGCACCCCCAACCGACCTCCCACTAGGCTTCAATTCCTAACAGTCTCACCATCTCTTAACATTGCCACATTGGGGACCAATCTTGCAACACATGAAACCACATATAAATCAAAGGAAAGACTGAGAGCTTGTCTTATGATTTTGCAAACATGGAGGTAATTTTGTGTGTGGATGAAATTTGATTTGAGTGTGATGCTTGCATGTTGTTCTTGAGCATGATGCACTTGGATTTGTGACCTCTTTTCCAGAGATAGGCAGCACGCCTACAAGGAGGGAGGAGATTGTGCACACTCTGCAAAATCCTTGATTATGGCTCGTTTATATACAAGCCATGCTTCTTTGTACCAGTGAAATGAGAGATTTATGATTGGTGATCTCTGTGAGCTCATAATTTCTGCCCAGAAAAAAATTAGTCTGAGGGCAGAGCAGCTGCTCACTGTTGGGAGGGTTACCAGTTTGCTTCCAGAAGCTCAGCTGCAAGCTTGGGTAACCTTTCTCTGTCCTCTGCAGACTGAGTAAGCATTCATCTCTGGATCAGGATCATTCTGGAGTTAAGATGCTTACTTTAAAGCCAGCAGAGGGGCAAACAAAAGTTTCATACTTGTAACAGGAAGTAGAGGAGGGGAAAGTGATTTATCCTACTTCTGTCTCTTGGAGTCTTATAATATGTTTCATTTCCATGAAATAAAAAGAAAGAAGTAATGATTTGACCAATTGAGAAAAGACTGCTCCATAGTGTCAGACCTAAAAAGACTCCAGTGACATAGATTTTGGGACACTCTGTTTTAGTCAGCTTTTTCACTGCTGTAACCAAAGGACTTATTTTATTTGGGGACTCACATGCTTCAGAGGTCTCAGTCCAAAGATGGCTGACTCCATTCCTTAGGGCCTGAAGTGAGGCAGAACAACACACGAAGAGTGTGGTGGAGGAAGGCAGCTGGGAACATGGTGCTGGGAAGCAGAGAGACACTCCACTTGCCAGAGATAAAATATAAACCCCAAAGGCACGTCCCCAATGACCCACTTCCTCCAGCCACATCTTAACCTGCTTTTCATTACCATTCAGTTAATCCCTATCTGGATTAATTCACTGATTGGATTAAGGCTCTCATAACCCAATCATTTCACCTCTAAACCTTAATGCACTGGCTCATGCATGAGCTTTTACGGGACACCTAATATATAAACCATAACAATCCAAGTAGGACAAATGATATGTGCAAAGGAAAGGAAGCAGCAAATCTGAATCTTATACAATTGAGCATGGACTACAGTGGATGGTATTAAAACCCTAAAAGAATTTACTGGTATGTTTAGAGAAGAATTCTGTGGTCAGAAAGTGAAATCCAGACTACAATATCTGGGGTGAAATTAAGGATAAAATGAGTTAGGGAGTGGTTGATTTAGGGGGTGACTGCCTACAGCCTAGGGCAGTGGTTGCCAAAGTATGATCCCCAGAACAGCAGCATCATTATCTATTGGCAACATGTTAAAAATGCAAATTCTCAGGCCCCCCCAAACCTGCTGAATTGCAAGCCCTAGGTATCATAAACTCAGCTATCTGTCTTAACAGTTGGTTCTGATTTATTCAGTCCTATTGGTCTAGGAGTGAAGTAGGTTGATGGCAGCAGATATCCTGGCTAGAATTGGGGAGAATATTAAAAATATGAGTTAATGCAGGTTTTTAACCTGGCTAAGCATAAAAAGTCAGCTTTTAAAATTTTCTAAATATATTTATTGATTCCCCATAAAACAAATGATTGAAAAATGCTTTTCTATCAAGTTATACAGATGTTAGCTCAAACCATAGAATTATTCATTTCACAGAAATTCTAGAATTGATCCTGGATTAGTCAAAGGCTCTTTGAAGTCAGGCCCAGGTACTAGGCTTTTTTCTGTCTTTCTGCATTTCCACCTATGCCAGTGATAATTGTTCCCCATGGCCACAAAATGGCTGCCCAAAATACAAGCATTACATCTTGGCAGGAGTCATGGTTTCAGCATTAGGTGTCTCCTAAAAGCTCAAGTGTGAGATAATGATCAGAGTTTAAAGGTGAAATGATTGGGTTATGAGAGCTTTGATGTAAATCAGTGAATTAATTCCAATAGGGATTGATTGAGTGGTAACTGAGAACTGGTAGGGTGTGGCTGAAGGAGGGGGGTCCCTGGGGGCATGCCTTTGGGGCATATATTTTTCATATTTTGAAGTCTCTCTCTGCTTCCTGGTGGCCAGGTCTGAAGCCACTTCCTTCCACCATATTCTTCTGCCATGATGTTCTGCCTCACCTCAAGCCCCAAGGAATGGAGCCTGCTGCCTATGGACTAAGACCTCTGAATCCATGAGATTCCAAATAAACTTTTCTTCTTCTAAAATTGTTCACAGGAGTAAAAAATAAATAAATAAAACCTCTAACACTGTAGGATATCATTTTAAACAGGAAGGAAGGAAGCAGGGAGGACCCATATCTTGCATACAGATCTCCAAAAGACTTCTCTTTATGTGTCATTGTCCAAAACTGGATAACATGCCTAGACCAATCACTGTCAAAAAGGGACTAAATTAGATATATCAATATTTATTCCCTAGTATTAGGCTCATCCCAACAAAATCAGAGTTCTTTAGTTAAGATGATAGGGCAGGGACGTGGGAGGAGCAACTGATTCCTGCTACAGTAACAAGGATTTATATACACTTAACTCATTTTTCAGTGATAATTGTTTTACACACACCACCTTTCCCCAAATCATGCACTAATTTTTCTACCACAAATCCCTCTCTCATGCCTGTACCATGTCAATTTTAATAACAGAGAATTTTTAAAAATAATCTCACACTTAAGTTATTTCTAGTGGAGAAACCAGATATTTCCCAAATTGTAACAGACTACTCTGAGAATCAGTGCAAGAGTCAAAAAACCTAAAATCTCCCTGAAAATTATTTTTGAGATGGCACTGTCATTATTTTTAAATAAATAACAAACATGAATACTCTTTTCCCAGGGTAATATTTTATATTAATTTGGGACAAGGGTGTTGTAGCAGATGTAGTGATTAAGGTCAAGTTGTTCCATTTGCATATGGGAGTCTTTCCTAGGACATGCTATATAATAGTTCATATTTATTCTAGAAAGTACAGAATGCTAAGGATTGGAATGAATGTGTCTCAAGAGGACAGAATTGCCTGTCTCTCTCTAGTTTGATATTCATCAATTGCAGAAAAAAAACATTATCTGATTGGCTCGAGCTTAACAACTATTGGGAAAAATGTCTCTAAGTAGCAGGGCCACTGTGATGAGAGGTAATGTGTGTTCATGGTTATATTCTGGTTCAGTTTTTTCCACCTTGTCCTGAGTGTTCTGTAATTCACATAACTGGTTCAAAGAAAATGGAACAGGAAGCTTTTCTTTGGCTTCTTGGTCTGAATCACATTTTTTAACCTAGCTCACTTTTACCATGAAAAAGTTCTGCAGCTAAAGAGCAACTGTCATGTGCCCAGCTATGTGTAGAGAATTCATTCAATTATTGTTCTTTGTGGCCACACTACTTTGGCTAAGGAGTCCACAAAGAAAGGCAGGGGAAGTGCCAGTATATTAGAGCACAGACTGATGTCCTTAACACAGACATTGAAGTTTTCTTCACAATAACATCAAATAAAGTGCTAACCTTAAAGACAAGCAAAAATTAGTCATGGTTTTGAAATTATCCATTTCACTATATGCTGGTATAGAAACAATGTAGAGCCATGTGAACGTCTCCTGATTTTCAGAAAGCAATCTGGACCTTAAAAGCTGTTTAAAAGTATAGGAAAAGCACAGAAAACTTCAGTCTTTTATAATAAGAGTCTTGGACTTTCAAAAGTTTCTACCTGGCATTTGTTAGAAATTTTTAATAACAATTTTTTATTTCAAGCATGCAATTTTATGGTCAAAGTCTATGCTTTTCCTTCAAAATTCAGCTTATTAAGGCCATATCTGGTGTCAAAAATAAAAACCTATTCAATTGAAGCTAAAGACAAAAATACAATTTGTTGCAAAGACACTCATCTCAAGCAAATCCCAGAGAGCACAGCACATAGACAGGTCTGAAAGTACCAAACCTGACCAGCCCTGAAGATCTCATAGGCAGAATTTTGTGGTCTTTTTTAGTTCACTAATATTAATATCACTCAGACACAAACTTGCTCATTCATTTGTCTCAGTTCAAGTGTTTTTTAGAAAAGAAAGATCAAGTTAATAAATAAGTGGTCTCCTTGATTCTCTCCGGGAGGATATACAAGCAAAGATGCAATGATTGACAACCGTTTAAATGTTATTTTAAAAAATAATATTTAACACCAAACTATTTGAGAAAATGCAAATATAAACAAACATAGTAACGGATACAGGTACCACAAAATGATTTAACTCTTGACATTTTGTTCTATCAGTTTTATTTAATTGCCTAGAATAATATTATCTAAGACTGAAATAAATTCTTCAAAATTATTCTTTCTTAAATACTGACATTCACAGGTCTTTTTATATTTGTTGCGGTACCAAATAACTTCATTTTGGTCTAATTGAATCTGTTATAGTTCTGCAGTTTTGCCTTTGGAGTATGTACAAGAAAGAAAAACAAAAGATGTAACAATTTAAAAAATACATCAAGTAGGCTATGTTTTTTATTAGTTTTTCATTTTCTCCTCTCTTCATTCTATTTATTGGATTACTGTATTCAATCTGATTCAATGGCCAAGGGAGTCCATGTGTCAGGTAGATTCTATGGGGAAATAAAACCAGAAGATCATCATTAGATATTTTCATATTTTTTTTCAAAATATATTTTCATATATTTCAAAATGTATTCTGGCCTCTCTCCTGACCTTACGCCATTTCCATGTGCAGTCTCTTTTGGCTCCTTTGTTTCTCATTGTGAATTATGTATGCAGATATATTCTCAGCTCCATTTCATCTCTAGGTTCTGCTTCTCCTGAATAGACCAATTCTAATTCTCTGTGCTTAACTCCATTCCAAAGTCCATCAGAATGAAAGGTGCACTAGATTGTGTCCATCTTATTGAACATTTGCATAAGTGTGGAGACTTGGGTGAACATCCTGATTGGTCAACTACAAAGAAATCTGTCTGCCTTGTTTTCATAAAATATCAGGAGAACTCAGTAACTTACTTTGGAAACTGGACTTGCAGATATATCTGGTCTGTTTTCTTCCTTATTCAGTCATTCATTCTGAGGGAAGGATTAGGGCTCTTGCTGTTATAGCTTTGGTTATAAAAGAGGGAAGCTAAGTTCCAGAAGAGTGGGCAAGTCAGGCTGAGTGCCTGGGGATGTGGGAGCAGGAAGAATTTAAAAAGAATTGCATAACAAGAAAACTGGATTTTCTATTGCCCAGTTCTGTTTGTAGAATAAGAAAATACTAATGTTTTGTCTACCCACCGACCATTTATGGGTTCTTGATTCTGACTTTCAGAGATGGTTTGAGGAATCAAATCTAAAAACTCTACTGTAGTAAGTAAAGAATTAACAAAATAGGTTTTAGCATTTAAAGCACATTGAGTTTTGCAGTTATTCTCATTTTCACCTGTATTGTTCTTTTCACTCAAGTTTCTCTCAGTGCCTTTCCCTGAGAGGAGTTGTATGTTGTTAGACCACTTTTTTTTTTTTTTTTTTAATGGAATCTCAATCTAAGACTATGGCTTGTATCCAGCCAAATAGCAGCTTTTAGCAACTTCCTGTGAAGCCATGGCCTCACAACAGAAATCACTGGGGAACATCTCAGTGTTTGCCAGCTTCTTTCTATTCAAAGAGGTAAAGAAGTAGTAAAAATGGAAGCAGACTAGATTATTATTATTATTTTGACATGTGATTTGTATAGGAAGATTCAGAAAATACGTGATCCTCTGCATACATATTTGCAAGTTATATATGTGATATAGACATTTATATGACAGAGAAAGGGGGTGGGCAATCACCAGATTTCCTTTCTTAGGAGAATTCTAACTTGGCTTTCTCAGTCTGTTCCTCTGACCCACTTTCCGAGAACTATCCTGTCTAGCCATATTGGCTATTTCAGCTTTGTAAAGAAGAATTAAGTAGAAAAAGGAAATGTGAGAAGGACAAGACACAAGGGGCCGGAGCTGAGGTTGGAGTATTTTGGGAGAGTCTGAAGTGAGTCTGAGATGGAAACAGTTTCAGTCTTAAACATAATTATTGACATTTTTATCCCCCCATTCAAAGTGTTTATGAAGTGTAAGAAAAGTAACAGAGAGCTTTTCAAAAATTGTTCTGTTTTTTTGGGCATGTTCTTCTGACCACCACATCTAAGACTGACTGATATGAGCCATGAATATGAGCACCACAAAGATTGTCCACAGCCTCAGTGACTTACCGTCTGACAGCACTGCATCTTTTTTGTCATCTGGGGCTTGATCAGAAAATATGCTATCTTGATGGTCTGAAAGTAACATTAAAGAAAACACATTGGGTTTAGAATATAACCAACAGCCTATGAGATGTTCTAAGCCAGTGTTTTTCAAGGGTGGTAGACCAGGATCCACAGTCAAGAGTACATTTTATGTTATAGACCAGGACATACACTTTTATACATTAAAATGAAACAAAAATTATATAAAATAATATTATCTAATCTATACTTGTTTATTTTTTTCTTAAAAATCTTAGTTTGTTGGGGGCAAAAAGGACCTGGAATTTTTACTATTTTCTTATCAATTTTACAATATTTAGATGAAAAAAAAATGCTAGTAATGAAATTGATTTCATTAGACACTAGTTTTTTTTTTTTTTAAACAACCCAGTAAGGTTATGGAGGTTGTTTCCACAATATGGAAAGTATTATAGTAAGTGCCTCTTGATTTTCAACAAATAGCTCCCAAATCAACCTGAAATCTATGCTACTTTCTTTACTTTATCACTAATGAAGCTTTTGAGTCTTCATAAGAATATTACTTGGTACGAATTCTTAGTGCCTAGGATTTTAACTGGTAACTTAAATTCTATGTATTCTATGGAATTCACACTCTGAAATTTGGATTTTCTTCCTCTATCCTGGAAATCTGCCAGTCACCTTTCTTACAACAGAGCTTGTAGTTTCTCTCAGTTCCCTCTCAGTCCTTTCCTTGAGTGTTGCTTAATACCTATTGGGTCAACTAGAATGACAGTGCTGTTACTCAGATGCCCAGACGTAGCTCTAGCTAATGGGCCCTCTTGAGAGATCTCCTCGGGTTAGGACTGAGTTTACCAAGCTCATTTGGACAGTGATTTGGGATATGTAAAAATCCTCTATAGGGCCGATGATGCATCCAGAGTAGTTCTCTAAGCCATCTATCTCATGCTTTGTCCTGCCGTCCACCAGCCATACTGATAACCATACAGCTGAATAGTACATGGCCCCTCCTTATCTTACCGACTCCACTCATCCTTTTTGCATTCTCTGCTTTAGCCCAGCTACCCTACTTCATATCTTCTGGAAACCATTTTATTTATTTATTTATTTATTTTTACGGCTCTAGGTTGGAAGTTCTGGTTAAGTCTTGATTTCCTGAAATGCCTCCTTTGCCACATTCCTTTCCCCTGGTGGATACTTTTACAACCTCCTAAGAAGAAGGTTCTCTCTAAATCAAATGAATGATCCCTACTCATCTTTCCAGAGCAGGTCTCATGTCATCTCTTCTGGAAAAGCTTTCCTAATATTATATTAGGAGACCCTAGGTCCTTCCACTTCACCCTGGACCTCCTACCATTTGATAGGATCTAAATGCTTGTGTTATCACTCCACCCCAATTCCTATGTTGAAACCTTAACCCCAATGTACTATACTAAAAGTGGGGCCTCTGAGAGGTGATTAAGTCATGAAGATAGTCCTCATGTATGGGATTATATCCTTATAAAACAGGCCCAAGGGAGCTTGTTTGTCCTTGTCTACCATGTGAGGACACAGTGAGAAGCACCATGTATGAACTCAGAAATGGAACCTAATCACACAACAAATGTGCCAATAAGGTTCTATTGTTACAAGCTATCCAGTTTGTTTATTTATTTGTTTATCTTTTGGTACTGGTGTTTGAACCCAGGGTCATTTAGCCACATCCCCAGGTCTTTTTATGTTTTATTTTGCGCCAGGGTCCTGCTGACTTGTTAAGGGCCTTACTAAGTTGCTGAGGCTGGCTTTGAACTCATGATTCTTCTGCTTCAGCCTCCTGAGACACTGGGATTACAGTCGTGTACCACTGCACCCAGCCAGCATATGGTATTTTGTTATAGCAGCCTGAACAAACTTAGACATCTCTCAGTGAGGTAATTTTCTCTTAGCTATTTCCTATGCTCCATGGTAAATACTTTTTAGGGCAGATGTTAACGTTTATTTTTATGTTCCTATCATATAGCACCCCTTCTCCCTCCCTCCCTCTTTCCCTTCCTTCTTTCCTTTCTTCCTCACTTTCTCCCTCCTTTCTTTCCTTCCTATGGGCAAAATACATATAACAGGAAATCTGCCTTAAAATTTTAAGGACACAGTTAACTATGTGTACATTGTGTGCAGCAGATCTCTGGAAGCTTTTCAACTTACATAACTGAACTAGCACAGTTTCTGAATAAATAAATGCCAATTTGTTTATCTTTAGCCATCTTAAGTCCCAGGTAGATTTCAAGTTTCTTTCTCCATCTTACATAAAGGATCCTTCCTTTCCTTGTGAGGTTTTAGAGAGTTACTTATTATGTACTTTCTTTCACCCTATGGTGCCCCAACTTAGTATGTTTTCTAATTCACTGAGTGTCCTGCACCTCAGAGTCTCAAGGCTCCTTTCCTCTACAGGGTTTGTGTGGCCAGCTTCCCTATTGTGTCCCCCAGCAACCAGAAAATAGAAGATGCACCACAAATTTTGGGTTATTTCCTCCAAAGTTTTAAATAAATTTTAAATATGATCTTATTTTTTAGTATGTGATAAGGGTGACAAATGACTTAACTCCCTTTTTGTAGTTAATGGATGATCAAATTCCTTTCTTTAAAATTTAATGTTAACCTTTAGATTAAAAAAGGCACCTTTTCCCTTACGTGTACCTACCATTTTGTTCTTCCTGTTTGTCATCTGTGCTGGCTAAGGAGAGCCTTCTATCTCTTAGGGATAATTCAGTTTCTAAAAGTCAGAAAGGTAAGCATTAAATTAATTGAAGAGATTAAAAAAAGTCATACACGAATCATATCAGTGATAAGTTACTAAGCAAAGATCTCCAAACTGTGAGTGTGCAATGCTCTGATTACTTCAATGCTCTAAGTTTGGGATCCCTGCAAAGGTCCAAAGGTAACAGAGTCAAGGTCAATCAAATACTCCTGCATGCACGCCTGCGCACACCAACCCACCCACCCACCCACCCCTTGACCTTTG
>NW_026000005.1:25754930-25929641 GCF_001458135.2 Marmota marmota marmota
TTGACCTTTGTTTATAAGAACACAGCATATTATCAGGTCATTTTCTTTTTCAAGACTTTCTATAAGGCAAATATAGATGGGAAATGTAGGACCAGCTACAAGTCAATGGAGTCAAATTTAGGACAACAGTTTTATAGCCCTCTCTAATAAAAGGAATTTGAGTTCTAGTCTGCCAAATGCAGAAAGCCACCCAGAAAGCCTCTAAATTCTGGGAATAAGAGTTCTACACAACCCTCTGTGCCTGCACTTTCCACCTCTGCTCTGGGCTGCTTGGTTTGGACTGCTTCTTACTTGACCAACGGTCAGAATCGCTTCTGAATTCCCAAACCTTTCAGGAAATCCACGAGTTGTTTAACCAAAAGAAGCCAGAGTCCTCTGGGACTCCTCAGAGCCAACCCATCATCAAATCTTGATAATCACATCTAAAGATCTCTCCAATTGCTTTGCCTCTAGTCTTGGCTGTAAAGCTCTCTTCCTCATGTCACTGTGCCACCTCCTAACACCAGTCTTTTTGCAGACAGCCTTGCCTTATTCCAGCCCATTTTCCAAACGAATCCCCACATGAGCAATTCCAGGGGCTCATCCTTCTCTCAACTACCCCTCTCTCATGCTCCTCTGCTACCTGCTCATGATCATGTTATTCTCTACCCAGAAGCCTCCCACAGCTCTTGGGTCCACACCTTATGGCTCTCTCCGTACCACCTCTTTAGGTTTTAGCCACATAAGCTTTTTCGCAGTTTTTTTTCCAAACAAGCTGATCTTTGCTTTTCTGCTTCAAGTTCTTTCCTTTTATCCCCAAGCCTCTCACAGCACAGCACTCTGTACTTCTCATTCCTAAGATGTACCACAATGGAGTCATTTATACATGTGGCCCCTTAGTGGACTGTAGGTTCCAAGAGAGCAAGATCATGTCTACTGTATCTATTATGTATTTCTAGCTCCTAGCACTGACTTACAGTTGGTAATCCATAAGTGATAGTGGAAGAAAATGTTGGACTCCAAAAAACATTTGGCTAAAGCTCTTCATGTACATTAATTTATTTCTACATGCCTATTTCCACAGATAAGGTGGGATTTTCTCTAAAGTAAAGGAAGAAAAGAGAGATGACAGCACTTCTTATGAGTTTCTGATTAGAGAAAATATCAATGAAAAAAATAAGCTTATTGAAATTTCCTGAGTTTAAATTAAGTTATCTAAAAGTAAATATGGTGGTGTGGTTTAACTTATGTTTCCAAAAAGGTATGTTGCAGTTCTAACCCCTGTGAATGTGACTTTATTTGAAAATAGGGTCTTAGAAGATATAATCAATCTAAGATGTGGACTTACTGGATTAGGGTGAGTCCTAAATGCAATGACTGGCGTCCTCATAAGGAAAGACAGACTTAGAAACAAACACACAAAAGGAAGACACACATACAAGGAAAGTCAGGGATTAGAGTGGTACAGCTACAAGCCAAGAACACCAAGTGTTGGATCAGAAGCTAGAAGAGGTAAGGAAAATTCTTCCTAGAGCCTTCAAAGGGAACATGGCTCTACTGATGGCTGAATTTAGGTGTTCCAGTCCTTTGACTGTAAGCAAATAAGTTCCTATTGTTTTAAGTCACACAGTTTGTGGTAGTTTGTTATAGTAGTTCTCAAAAACTAATTAATATATTATTCCCCAAAGTTATAAGGTCATGGCATTTTAAAGATATGATTTTCTTATCATTCTTCTGTTTTATTTCAAAAGATATACTGAACGTGGCAGTTTATTTTGTCAATAATTTGGTTTAAAAATAATAAAACATGGATTAGAGTCATCTATATTAACAGTAATTGTTGTAACAAGTATTTAATACTTTTTAATAGCAGTGCAACACAACACCACATTCAAGAGGTTACCTGAATGATATGGCTGAAAAGTCAGCATGTCTCCAAGTGCAACAAGTTTCTCCTGTTGACAAATTTTATAATCAGAGAATTAAATGACCATACTTACTTACTTATTATTTAAAGAGAAAAATGCTTTGATTTTTCATGTTAAATAAATGGTATTTTTAACATACCAGACGTTATATAATCAGATGAGTAGTGTTCTTCTGCAGATTTCTTCAAACTTTCATTGCCTCATTATTTTTAGGAATATGGTACAAACTGAACCCACAGAAAACCAATGTATGCTTTGCCCTGGGGGAATCAGTTTCAGCACTGTCAAAGTCAGTTTCCTTGAATGTACTCTGGCATTACCTGAATTAGATCACTTGTCATTCTGGTCATTATTTGTTGACTTATTTCAACATCTGGGAGATCTGTAAGAACCACCCATGTTCCATTCTCAAATTTCACAGGCATAGAAAAGACAATCCCTTCGGGAATACCAAACTGGCCTGTAGTGAGTAGATACAAAGAAAGGCAAAACAAAAGCATTCAGAAAAACAAACCCTATTAAGGGTTATAGAAAAGGACACACATAATAGACAACTTATAATGAGAATGGTGAACTAAATTTCTAGAAATTCCTCAAGGAGGACTGAAGCACTCACTTTCTAAGTATTGGCTGAGCACCTGTTTAAGTGCTGATAGTACTCCCATCTCTAGTTCGAGATCTCCTATCCCAAGGGTTAATGCACTCTTTCCTTTCTAAATCTTGCCTGGATTCTTTGTATCTGTTTCCTACAACTTTTCCATGGCTCCCTATAAAGCCCATGAGCAAAGTCATTTGTCCAATCTGGTCTTCCAGTCTTCTAGCCTACGATGGCTGTCTTATTGCCAGGGTAGAAGGACAGGGAAAGGAAAGAAGTGGGCAGGAAAGTTGGCTATTTCCTTGCAGTTTCCAGGACCTCATTTGAATGTGCTCTCTATAAAAAGATTGACATTCTTTATTACTAATTGAGCACCATTCAGATAAGATGGCTACCTTTCTTTGATGCCTCAAATAAGAAAATGATTCCTGCCATTCTGGACACTGAAAATGTAGTCACTAGGATATCTTCTTCCCACTTTCATTTTTGAATGAAATTCCTAGAGATTAATTCAACTTTATTTCTATAAATAAAGCGTTTTAAGTACCCATTTTCCTACAAAGTCACATACAATGATTTAAAATCACACTGTGGCAATGTTCATGAATCTTAACCTCAATTGAATAAGATTCACTGAGTGTTTTCCATACAAAATGCTCCTATAGGAAGGTGTAGAAAGATGACCCAGACAAAGCCCCTGCCCTCAGAGTGCAGATTCTCAAGTAAAGGATACATATATAACTAAAAAGGCAGACTACAATATGCTCTCTGACAGATGAACGGAATACTACATGAGTATAGAGGAGAAGACAGATTAATTCTGACATGGGGAATTTGGAGAGATGTCTTCAAAATGCACTGAAGTCACTGGTACAAGGTGGAAGATGGTGATGATTCTGCTAATAACACAAGGAATGCAAGAGGTAGATCAGATTGGGAAGGAAGACAGTAAGTTCAGTTTGGTGTACGTTGGGTTGTGTTACGTGTGACAGCATAGTTACCTGCTAAACAGGTAGCCATATTTGGTAGGCTAGAACTCAGCAGAGGATCCCTGGCCCATACCATTGAAGAAAATAAGCTTGCTAAGGGAGACAGGAAAACACAAAGGGAAGACATGCTTTAGGTAGAACTATAGAGGACAGAATATTAGCTATTCTCTTTCCTGTTTTGTAAAAATGACAGAAGATGGTTTTAGCTAGTGTTTATCTGCTAAATAGGTTTTAGTAGATTAAAACATTAAGGCTGTTGACATTTCTACTTAGTATTTGTGGACAGAGAGCAACCTTTTCACATTCTAGTGCTGCCTGGTCCTCTTGCACTCATTTGTATCCTACTCTGCATCTTTCTTCCCAGGGCTTCCCATAACCAGTGCTCTTCTCACTCTTGTCTTCCAGTTCAGCATCATTCAGACTTTGTGGCTTCCTGTAGTGAAGATGTCCATTATGAAGATGCCCTGTTTCTTTCTGTTCCCAGCCTAGAACTGACTTTGCTTTCCCTTTCTTGCCTTCATAAAACTGAGTGTGTCTGGCTGTCCTTTACTGTAGATTTCCAAGGAAGATGCCAGGTAAATTCCTAATGTGTTTCCAGTGCAGTCATACAAAATATTGTCAAGTTTTTTAATGAATAACTGTACAATGAATTATGGTAACATAAAAGTTCACAGAGGTTATAGACCATTTTAAGACCTAGACAAGAGGTTTTTAAATATTACAAGAAATGAAAAACCCAGATTTACCTTCACTCAGTACTCCTAAAGACACAATCTCCCCAGGTGGTGAGCCATGGTACCAATATTTCAACGTAGTGGCTATACTGTGTGAAGCTAAAATGCGTCCAAATTGTTTTCCCGTGGAGGTCAAACTTTTAATGGTCATCACAAATTCTCTTTTTACCCACTCACTGTAAGGAGAAAAAGAAACGATTTTACAATGGAGAGAGGAATGCAAATTACAAAAGATATTCTCTGGTTCAATGAAACTAAGTACTAGGAATTATATACATACTCAAGACTGAAATATGACTTCATATGCCCTTTCTTCAACTGACTTCAGTCCCCATAAAAAGTTGATGGAAAAATAATCAAGCATAGCAGAAAGGAATCCCAAAATTTCAAACTAACACCATGATAATATGAATATGGAACACAGAAAAGTGGCCAAATACTGCAGGGAAAATTACTTTCATTACAAAGAATTTATTCTATGTAGATGTTATTTTGGAACCAGTGATATCCTTCATTTAAAATAAAACAATTTCATGAAGCACTGAATTATTCATCTTGAGATTTAGGGAATAATTATGTTTTTATGATCTGAATCTAAACTCAGGGAATAGCCTAGCTTGGCTAGAACGAGTGCTAAAAGGCTGCCCCTGCTAATGGGTTAGCACATGACACAGCTCCATGCAACACTGGCCCTGTGTAGGCAGCACACAAGAGAAATCTGGCTCCAGAAGGGCAAACCGGGGACACATCATTCCAAGACACAGACCAAGTTCCTAGGTTGTGAGGAGGGGAAAGTGAGGGGAAATGGAAAGGATATGAGACAACTGGGAAAGTGTTGTAGAGTTTAGAAAAATGCTTCAAAGGCACTCCTGCTGGTGTCTCCTCTTCTGCCTCATCACAATGCTGGTGTTTCTTGTGCTTTACCTGGATTAATCCATTTCATGTTCCTAGCATTCCTGTATGGGCTATCTCATGTTACTGTTTCCATTTTGCAGATGGAGAAACTAAGGCATAAAGAGATTAAGTGATTTCTCAAAAGCCACACAGCTGATAGGTGGCTGAGAGTTCCAACCCAAGCAGCTTGATCCTGGGATTATGTGCCTCACCACCTCTCAGTTCTGCCTCTATTGGGACACAATACCCAGCATGGCCTGGTTTGCTTATTATCTTTAATTCCTCTTTCTTAAAATGCCTCAAATAATTTAAACTTGGATATATATCTGTCTTTACACTAAATAAGATTACCTTTACATATATTTGTTTTAGAGATAAGTTTAATGACGTAAATAAACTACTTTAAGGATCATCTGACATAAAAATCATAATTTCAAAATCAAATAAATTAGGATTGGGAGGGGCTGGGGATGTGGCTCAAGTGGTAGCGTGCTCGCCTGGCATGCGTGCGGCCTGGGATCGATACTCAGCACCACATACAAAGAAAGATGTTGGTCCGCCGAAAACTGAAAAATAAATATTGAAATTCTCTCTCTCTCTGTCTCTCTCTCTCTCTTTAAAAAAAATTAGGATTGGGAGCAACTTGATGATATTCTGTAGAATTTTCTATGTTTGCCTTAAAAGAAAGCATGAACAAATATGAGTAAAAATATGAGTTAATTTTGCACAAAGATTTATGGATGCTTCTAAAGAAAGTAACAACTATCATACATTTATTTAACATTGTTGGTATACATCACTTAAAAATATACTGTACCTATCAAAAATCACATCTAAAACAGGGCGAGAAAATTCAGGAGGTCCCCAAATGGCACTGTCATATTTGTAAACCCGTGTTTTCCTCAGATCAACATAGTTATTTCCACTGATATTACCCCAAATTATCACATCTTTGATGCCTGGGAATAAAAATAAAAATAATCATAATAAATAATATCACAACATTAATACAAATATATTAACATAACATTATATAATATTAATATAAAAAATTACCTGAATCCTACTTTTGTCTATTTTAGAATGCTCCATTGGCTGTAAAATAAACTGGAGGGGGCTGGGGTTGTGGCTCAGCGGTAGAGCACTCACCTAGCACATGTGAGGCCCTGGGTTCGATCCTTAACACCACATAAAAATAAATAAATAAATAATAAAGATATTGTGTCCCAAAAAATAAATAAAAAATAAATAAACTGGAGAGTATATTGCAAAAGGTGTGGATCATCTCCCTAATTATCAGCACTTGGCAATCACTAATAATGCTCTGTGAAGGTGTGGTATATGATTAAAATCAAGGAATACTGAAAGTTCCCTGAAAGAAACTGCTACTGAAAATTATATCACTGGGGTTGGTCCTGGATCTCTAGCAAGAGACAGGCAGGGAAGAAGAAGGTGGGAATGGAACTCAAGTAGACTCCCATCAATGCCTATCTCATCCTCTGACATTCTCTTTTATACCGAAATGGCTCATGACGTTGGAATAGCTACTTCTCCCTTCACTGCCCTACTCCCAAGAGATCTTATAATATGCACTTGGGTCCATCCATTAGCTGTATGATGTAGGAGCTTGGGTAGGGTAGGTAGTCAGGCTTTGGAGTTCATGATCCACACAGGAAAATTATTCTCTAGCCCCAGGTAAACATAAGGTAGATTTTCTTCTTAGAGATTAAAGAAGACTTTTAATCTCACTGGGTCTCATTTTTCTTATGGCTCTGAGTCTCTTTATAGCTCTAAAAACCCTAAATTATGATTCAGAAAATTAGTGAACATCTGCTGCTTTTTGTCTCTCTTCCTCCTTCTTTTTTTCTTTAACAGTATCCTGGGTTTTCTTTAAATAATTACCCTTTCTTCAGTCTCAGTCCATATGGTTTGGATGGGGCTGTTGTTATTTCTTAGATCCAGCAATAGACATGAGATCCAGATTCTACTCTCTTGGACACAGTGACTGATTCAGAGATAGGCATGTGGTCTGAACCTGGCCAATAAGTTTGTAGTCTTTTTGTACAAACCAGCAAGGAAGAAAGTCCTCTTTCTACTGGTTAGGTAAGTCATGAACTTGTGAGTTGAGGATGCCAGTGGCCATGTTGCTACACCTTAGAGCCTACCTTACAGTAAAACTAACTGAAGGATCAGCCAGAAAAAGAGACCAGCGATCCTGATGTCATCATTGGAGCTGCAGTGTTCAGCTATGCCTTAAAAAAAAAAAAAACTATCACTTCAGGCACTTTGAGTTGACTTTCTATCACTTGTAACACAGGAGTACCAATTAAGACTACACATGGTCCGAGAACGTGTGAACTGAACTTAGGGATACGCTGAACCTGGTTTTAAGGAAAGGTTTGCCACTCTCTTGGCAGCTGCAACGATCCCTGAATGATTTCCTTAGTGGTTTCCCTCTTTCACATCATTTTGCTTAAGTGTTTTTACTTTTACTGGGTTCTCCTTGTTGTTTCACTGACAATTCCACTTCAATTACTATTTCTCTAATGTTTCTCCTTCCTCTTCCTGGCTTTCCTCTATTTTTATTTCTTTCTGCTCATCACATGCTTATTTGCTTTAAGTAGAGCAGAACTTATAATTATGGCACCAGCAGACCCACAAGACAGCACCTTTCTAGTTGAAAGCCTAGGCTACCAGCCCCCAACACATATGCCTCATTTAAAATTTTCTATCACTGCCTCTTCTTGACATTTTTCATCAGTGTATTATGAATCTTTTGTGATAAATCAGTGTCTACATATATAACTATAAGGTCAATGACAGAGATAAAATGGTTAGGAAATGTTTCATTTCCTATTGAATAATTTTAGCATTTGTCTGGTTGAGTTTTATCATGGAGGTTAGATACTAAAGATATGTATACAAGAATACAAGGAGTTATACTTCCTGGGGTTTCACTGGGAATAAACAGATAAAGCAGCACAGACTCTAATATCAGGGGCTCATTCAAGTCTTCCATGGCCTGGTTTAGGCATTCCAGGTTCACACTTCCTTGTGTTTCATTCTTATAAAGTCTTGTGCCTCCTTCCATTCTCAGTGTTGCAACTGCTCCATCTCTGGGCACAAAGAACTAAAATATGTCAGATGTGTTGTTGCCTTGAAAATATAACCATCCATTTTGTGATCCAGTTTCATCTTCAGATGGTTCTGATGTCTACCAGTTCAAAGATAATGGGAGCACTGACCAGATATTATAAGCCTACTGATAAAGTTAAACATCCTTGCAAATGTTACCATGTGCCAGGTATTCTTGCACACAGGTACTTTAGAAATATTATCTCATTGTATCCTTACATCTATTCTGAGAGGGAGGTGCTGTTAACATCCTCATTTTACATATGAGGAAACTGAGGAACAGCATGTTTGCTCAAGGTCACATGGATGGGAAGTGGGGCAAAGCCATTTTAACATAGCTCTAAATTTTTTTAAGCATTGATTACCTCAATTGACCATTATTGAGGAAAAATTGAATATTAGGCTTCAAATTATTATTTGACTAGTATAGGCCTTATATCAAATATCTGTTCATTAATTTATTTTATTTTATTTATTTATATGAGGTGCTGAGAATTGAACCCAGTGCTTTACACATGATAGGCAAGCGTTCCATCACTGAGCTACAACCCCAGCCCATGTTCGTTAGTTTTTTATAATGAAGGACCAGGTCAATTGTAAAAGCTGGTTAAAAAAAAAAAATGCCCAGTACAGTTGTCTCTGTTATCCAAGATTTTACTTTTCATGACTTCAGTTTCTCTCAATGAACTACAGTCTAAAAATACTAAATGGAAAATTCCAGAAATAATTCATGTTTTGGAGAACTTTTATTATAATATATTGTTATAATTATTCTATATTATCATTAGTTATTATTGTTAATTTTTTACTGTTCCTATTTTGTAAATTACACCTCATCAAGTATGTACATATAGAAATAAACAATATATGTAGGGTCTAGTACTATATGTGGTTTCAGGCACTCACTGGGGGTCCTAGAATATATCCCCTAACTAAGGCAGACTACTGTAGTTGGACTACTGTAGTTAAATAAGTTGTTAGTATCTACTTTCTACTTTTATTCTAGCTATCCAAGGGGATGCACCTTCTTCCTAGCTGCTTGAAATCCTGTTGTTTCAAAGCACAAACACAAACATCAGCAGGAGTTCACTCACATGAAGCAGTTGTTTTCAATTTTCTGGCTACTGCCGCTTTGGCTTGGCCTTCCACCCCCAGAGCCACCGCGATAATGTTGTGAGCGATGCTTGGGGCATTCATCATAAGCAAGACCGTTTTAAGATTCACAAAGGTTTTTCCTCCCACAATAACCCTGACAGATTCGTGAGCATTTTTCTCAATCAGGTGCCCGTAGAGACGACACAGTGGCACCTTGCTTCTCAGGCACTCTTCCAGACCATACACCTCCTCCTCGGTGCTGTCGTCAAGGACGATGACCACATGGGCCTGGTGGAAGGCGTATTTCTCCGTAGTACAGCTAGAGACACTGCGCAGGACAGGCGACGCCAGGTCCTGGGTCTCCATCACCAGGCTTTTGAGTAGTTCTTCCGACTGCTCCTTGTCAAACAGAGTTAGGCTAATTTCCGTCTGCATCCCAAACACTTCACCACTCATCAGTATGGGAAGGAGGTTGTAGCAGGCAGGAGAGGTTGCACTGATAAAAATGCAGAGTTGAATTGTGAATGGTTAGATCCTTTGCCCTCTTAAGCATTTATTCTTAATAGACATTTCTGCATTTGCATTGTGGGACGATTTAATATTTTTTAAGCATTCTACAGCTTCACAGACATTTTGAAGGCTAAAAATTGGAAATAGAACAATAAAATTTTCATTAATAACCCCTTGCTCTGGGTATCTGAAAACAATCTCAAGTAAGACATGTACCTGTGTAGTATGTTTTTCAAATAAAACAGAATTCCCCATATGCAGAAAGCAAAATTTCAAAGAGATATATCACACAATTTCAATTACACGTTTACATTTCTTCTTAAAAGAAAAAGACCTAAGTTTCAGTTAGCCACAGCTTTTTAAAATTTTATACACTTATCTATAAAGTAATGACTTTTTTTTTTCTTTTTAGAAAGGACCATCTTTTCCAAATTTCCACAAAGACAAATCCTTATAAAAATGGCTAGGATCAACACAGGCTGTGTATGGTATCTTTTTAACTGTATTTTGCAAGTATCTGGGTCTTCTATTTCTGTGATAATCAACTGTAGGGAGTTTGGAATTGCATCTGAGAATTTCTGGTGTTCACAACGGGCTTGGGGAGGGGTGCAACAGGAGTTTCAACAGTATCTATATCATTTTGATGCTCTTTAGATGTGGCATTTATTAAAGCTGGGTTATAGGATCATAGATGTTTACTAAACAATTTTCAATTCTTTGAGTATTTATAATATTTCAAAAAAAATCATCTTTAAAGTAAGTGCACATGTTAGGTACACACATACCTCTTACTCTACAGAAGGATAATGTGAGAGTCAGACTGAGGGGTGGGGAAAGGAGAGGGGGAGAGGGAGAGAGCAAGAAAGACAGAGACAATACAGAGATGAACGAGAGAGAGTACAGATGGATGGAACTGGAGAACATTATGCTAAGTGAGATTAGTCAGACTCAAAAAGTCAAGGGTTGTATGTTTGCTCTCGTATGTGGAAGCTTGAGAGGAAAAGGAAATAAAAGGGATCTCATGAACATAGAAGGGAGACCAGTAGACTAGAGGAAGGGGCTGGGGAGGGGGAAAGGAGGACACAAGAGAATTAAACAGACTAAAATGTGAATTGTGCATGTATGAATGTATCACAATGAATGCCATTATTATGCAAAGCTATAATGCACCAATAAAAATCAAATTAAATCAAATCAAAGAAAGAGAGACAGTGACAGCAAAGACTGGATGTGTCCCAGACTGGGAGCAATGGCAAGCAAACTTGAGAAGGAAAAAAAAGAAGAAGAAATAAAGTGAGGGGAGTGGGGATACAGAAGGGGAGCACAAGAGGAGGAACCAAGGAAACCTAGCAAGTGGCAATGGTTAGAGAGGACCAGTGCCAGAGACAGAAATCTGGCAAAGCAGTCATACTATACAGTTAAGTGAGTGTGTGTGCATGTGTGTGTATGCACGCATATGTGTGAAATCTAGAACTCATACATGGGGTTACAATGGAGGACACACACACATATCTAACCATAAATGTGCATGCATGCTCCCAACACACATCTCAAACTTGATATTCAGGTATTCTTCCATCATGAAATTAATCCCATCTCATTGTTCTTTCTAAAAATAAAAGCCAATCTCCTAAATCCTAGTGTTTGACTATCTCACCTGGTGATCCAGACCTGCAAGGGGCTGATGAGATCTTTCTGGGTTTCCTTCTCCAGCTCTTTTTCTATATGTGCCTCCAGGTTCTCTTGAGCAATTACCATCATTAGCTCAGTCATCATGTTAGAGGTGACATCATAGTAAAGCTAAACATGGAGAATGAAAAAGTCTACCTCAGAAAATAGATCATCACCCAATAATGGTCATAATGGAAAATTTTTGTTCTAACTCAAAATAGACTAGAAAGAGAGAAGACAGAATATCCTGAAAATAAAACATTTAAAACATATAATAATGTAATACAATGATATATTTTTTGAATAGACAAGTTAATTTATGCACCTGAGCATGCTCCAGGAACTCATTATATCCTCCCAAAAGCAAACCCTTTCCTCCACGATCCAGCAGCTCTCTCCAGATAATGGGAGACTTTTTGTGATTCCACTTATTCTTTTCACACACACCTTTCAGCCATTCCTGTTGAATAACACTCCAAGAAAAATCATATATTAGATCTGCCCAAGAATTCAATTCAATACCAATTTGGATATCTTTAAACAGTAAAAAGTAAGTATAGAAAAATAATGATGATTTAAGTCACAAATTAATAAAAAAGAAAGAATAAATCTTCAAATTAATTAGTCAAATAAAATTACTGAAAGTTAGTCTTTTGGAAACCTGGAGTACAAATTTTTAACTTAAAGAGAGGCCAGATGTTCTAATTAGACTTATTTTTTAAAAGTGACTTATTTCCTCTGTATTCTTCTTATATATGACCTACTTCCAGTTTTAGGGACACATAAATTTTGATATTTATTTTCTGTGAACATTGTTTATATGGTTCAGACTGAATAAGCTAAAAGTCACTTGGGAGTATCTGCTAATATTTATCAGAAAAAGCTTAAATTACCATTTTCTGGTTTATGTATACTAGGCCTCCCAATGATAAGATCTGAGAAAGCTGGGCAGAGTGGTGCATACCTGTAATCCAGGGGCTTGGGAGGCTGAGGCAGGAGGATAGCAAGCTCAAAGCCAGCCTCAGCAACTTAGTGAGGCCCTAAGAAACTTAGGGAGATCCTGTCTTAAAGGGATAGGGATGTGGCTCAGTTGTTAAGTGCTCCTAGGTTCAATCCCAGTTCAAAAAAAACCCAAAAAACAAAGATCTGAGAAGGCAGAAGAAAACATCTACTGTTAAAGAAATACTATAACTAACGCCAGGGGATGAAATAACAGTTGCAGTCTGCTCACAGAAGAGAGAAGTTATACAATAGCTCAAGAGAATGGGCTGCCACTCAGTAAAGTCTACCTAGTTATTGTGCTGCTAAATGTTCAGCAACAAAGACCAATGCGCTTTCACAGCAAATTGATCACACTGAACTCCTATCACCCTAAAGAGAGTAATGATTTATTTAGAATTGCATTTACATGTATTCTGGGTAAATAACTCCCTTTTCTACTCTTAGATCTTTGACCAGTATGGATTAGGGCTTGCAAAATTACTTTGAATGAAAGGACTCAGTTTACAGCAGAGATGCAGTATTTAGCATGTAACCATGGGTTCCACAGCCCTTATCATATAACATATCACCCAGAATAACAGAGGGCAGGACAGGCCACCAAAGGTACAGGTGCTAGCTTAAAGACCGATATCTTGGAAGGATGGGGCATCTCTTTCAGGATGTTATACACATCATAAATCAATGTAATGTTTTGCCCTAATATGTAGAATACCTGAATCCAGGAACCAAGGAGTAGAATTAAGAGTGATCCTGCTTACCATCACCCCCAGGGACCCACTTGGGTAACCTGTGCTTCCATAGACTCTATTATTCTAGACTGTGTGAGATTCTAAATCCTAAAGGGAGACTGTTTTTATCAAGGGAAACAGGAAGAGTACCACTAAATTTAAGCTATAGCTTCCATTAGTCACATTGAGCTCCTGTGCCAAGCAGCAGGCAAGGAGAGGAGTTGCCATGCTTGAAGGAATAATTACCCTGCTGATGATGAGCATACAGAGCAGCCATTCCCCAGCATAAGCAGTAAAGAATATTTAGGATCTAGGTTCCACTGGGGTGTCTTTGTTATTTCCCTGCTTGATTTTGACAGTAAAAGAAAAAGTGTACCAATTCTATCTTGAAAATGGACTAGGAATCAGATCCCTTAAGGACACAGATTAGGTCACCACACCTAATAAGTCTCCTACACCAGTAGAGGATGAAGGGAATATATATGGATAGTAGAGAAGAGAGGTGACAAGAGTCAGTTTGGCTCTGAAAACTATGTGCAGTTGAAAATATAGGTCATTTGACTAATATTACTCCTGAAAAGTTTCTCTGGGGAAAGACATCAACCAGAATCCTGGAGGACCGATTACTAGATGGCATAAATTATTACATGGATCATATGGGTCCAAAGGCATAATGGGTGTATAAAGAGGATGCCATTGAGTCCAGCTTCTATCTTCATAACCAAAGCACCCAAAGCTTCTTCTCAAAGTCTGCTTATGAGGCAACTCAGTCACAAATATGGGTATTTCAAATAAATAAGTCCTCCTCCTATTAAGAATCAGCTATATTAAGAGGCTGCTAAATACTATCCATTAAGCATTGGAAGAAAATGTACAGTTAACAAGTGTAATTTAAGCTAGCTGAATTCTTGGTTGGGCTAGTGATGGAAGAGCCAAACTTATTCTACTTATGGTTAGGTTTCATTTGTTCTACTAGGTATTATGGAAAAAGCAATGATGTTTTGAGACTGATAAGTAAGAGCTCGTTTTATAGTATTCAAACATCATTAGTACATGAACACTTTTTACTGGAGGTCAATATGATACACTAACTAATATTTAATCAAATTAAAATGTAATTTTATGCACATACAAGTTTAACAAATTAAGCACATGGGAGGTCCTGGGTTCAAGTCTTCTTAAAAAGACAAACAAGAAGAAGAAGAAGAAGAAAAAAAGGCATTTTACCTCCCAAACATCAGGATGTTGTGTAATTTTATATATCTGAAAATCAGGAAGATTCTTCTGTAAATAGTCTGCCAGAAGTTCTGTTTTTGCATAATATGGACAGTCTGCTCTACCTAAGAGAGTTCAAATGTTTTCTTTTATCACACAGAAATTATCATGAAATTATGGAATTAACCATAGTTATAATTTTATAACAAAATTATAGTATAAACTGCTATGACATAAATTTCTGATTTTTATTGTATTATATTAAGAGGCTGCTAAGTACTATCAATTAAGCAATGAACTAATCACCAGAAGCCACTCAAAGCCAAAGGGTGAGGAGTGGTAATGAGGGAGGGCACCTGTGGATTTCATGTGTGACCCACAGTTAGAGGGGAGGGAGAAACTGAGGGAAACAGAAGAGTGTGGGATAACTTTTATTTTCTGATTTGGATAGAGGATTGTGGCTTTACTAGAGATAAATTATGGATAAGAAGTTTAATTTCAGACACGTGTAGTTGGAGATATCTGTAATGTATTTAAGTGGGCACAACCAGCAGTTTGATATGTAAATCTCAAGTTCATGTGCTATATAAGGGTTTCAGACACACATTTTGCAGTCATTAATGGGTTAAATCCACCATAGGAAATTGGTATGGGTTTAAGACAGAGCAGGAGGCACAGGTAACAGGTGCTGAAACTTCTTTGTAACATTCTCCCTTAATTAATTCCAGTCACTAGTTCGTCAACAGCATGGGAACTCCCAAGTTATCAAGCTCCATCTGTCCATTAGCCTCTCTGTCTAGTTCAAATACCTTGCCCATCATTCTAAGGCTCATGATTTGAATAATCTGGGCCTTCTGTCCCAGGAAATCAGCTTGGTAAAAGTCCTTCACCTTCAATGAACTCAATTACCTGCCTTCTCTGTGCCTGGGTCCCATTTGCTAGTCACCACTGGAGAAACATGGTGGAACCAAGCAGAGGGACAACATTATAAATTCATGGTCACCAGACTTTATTAGCCCTCAACTCTGCCTGGTGAGCTTTCTGCTTCCCTTACAAGCACTCATTTCTGTTCTCCACAGTGACTATTCCAAATTATGTCCATTTCCTCCAAATCTCTTCCCCAACCCCACAGTTTCTCTGCACTATCAGAAGATAGGGGCTAGAGATGAGGCCCAGTAGTGGAGTGTGAGCACATGTGAGGCCTGGGTTCAGTCCCCAGAACTGCATCAGAACAAAGAAAAAATAAACAGAAGGAGGAGGAGGAAGGAGGAGAACACTGACAACATTGATGATGGTAATAGACACCTTGCTTTCTACTTTATAAAAACCAAACCAAACTAAACAAAATGGACTCAGTGGGGAAATCCCTCAGACTTCTGCCATCACACCTGCAAGCCAGTCTGCATTTGGACTCCTCCTTTCCTCCTTTCTCCTTTTCAATGAAAAAGGAATCCCTTCTCCTCTCTCTGTCTAATCCTACCACTTGAATCACTGCATCTTTTGCCCTCTAAGAAACCTTGCTGAACTGATTATCTTCCACAGATAGAATCTTATCTGTTTCTAATGCTCCCTTTACGACATACATACATATATTCAAGTTGTTTCTTGTGTGCTAAAAAATGCAACGTTCTATATGCCCTTCTATTAAAACTTCTTTTAAAAACACTGCATACTTGCCACCCTCAATTCTCCACTTTCATTTAGTTCTCATCCCACTGCCATCTAGCTTATCTGACAGTTCTCTCGGTTACTAGGGTCATCTGTGCCCTAGTATTTTTAAAATCCTTTTCTTGTTGTTGACCCTTAGGAGCCCTCACTACTGATACCCTCCTCCATTCTTTGAAAACACTAAATATAATGGGACATTCTGCAGGTTTTCCTTCTATCTCTCTGGCTGTTCTCTATACTTTGCAGGTCCTTATTCCCTTATTGACCCATTAAAAACATCAGTCTTCAAATGTCTTATCTTTGTACCCTACGTATTTTTCCTTGGTTTCATGTAGAAATCTGTATTTTCAGCTCAGACCTATCCCTATACCTACCTAGATGTCTATATATATCCTCCAGTATTCTCCCATCTCCTTCTAAATGTCTTATAGGTACTCAACATGTCTATGCTAGCTCCCTACCAAATGTGCTCCTTCTCCTATGTTCTTTTTATGTCCATCTCCCCAATTACTTAAGAATATTAAGACTATCTGGAGTATTAAGCCTATTCTTCTGCTCAATTTTTTCAAATGATTCC
Source organism: Marmota marmota marmota (assembly GCF_001458135.2). Lineage (NCBI taxonomy): Eukaryota > Metazoa > Chordata > Mammalia > Rodentia > Sciuridae > Marmota > Marmota marmota. The sequence goes on from NW_026000005.1 coordinate 25,771,651, forward strand.
TAATAGACCCAGTTATCCAAACTATTGCTTGGGAATAATTTTTATTATTTCTTCTCCCTTACTCGATCTCCCCCAAACAATTAGACAATCAGTTGTATAGATTCTGCCTCCCTTATCTCTCTCCATTTCCATCTCTCACTTCTCTCCATTTCCATTGTCCACGGTGCTAGGGCAGGCTACCACCAATGTTTTCCTGATCTATAGTGCCAATCTCCTAATTTGTCTGTGGGCATTCAGTCTTTCTCTCTCACACCATGTCCATAATGGTCAAACAGGCAAAAGGCAAATAGGCATGTTCTCCCTTTCCAAAAATCTTCCAGTCACTTTGGATAAAATCTAAACTACTAAATGTGGCTCAGAAGAATCTACATTATCTATCTCAGGCCTCAGCTTGAGACAGTCACTTCCTTACTCTTTGCTCCAGTCCTACTAAACTTATTTCAATTTTATGCTAATTGTATATTCTCAAGTATCACCAAATTAGTTCTCCTCACTCCTATCTCACTCCCTGATACCCATGTTTAAATTGCTCTGCTCCACCCTATCTCTTCTCTTCTAGGTGACTTTCATCTTTCAGCTGTTTAAAATTGCTCCCTATGGGAAGCCCTTACCTAAGATTCCTTGCCACCACTACTGAAGAACACTGCCTTGCAACTGTCATACACAAAACACTTTCTGTAAAATTTTCACTCTTTCAAACATATAGTCAATGCTCAAAAATATTCTTTTAATGAAGCAAAGGAAATAGATTTTAGGCAGATGGTAAATGTCAATTGTGTTCAATGTATCAAAGAAGTTGAATAAGACAAAGAATGAACAGCTTTAGTAAAAGTCATTGGTGACTTTGGTGGGGCAGTTTCCATAATGATACAGATTGAGTAAAGACAGACTGAGTGAAATGAAGGAATAAAAATAGAAGAGGAATCTACTCTTTTAAGAAACATGCTGAAGGCTCACCCGTGTAATTCCAGTTGACTTGGGAGGCTAAGGCAGGAAGATCATTAGTTAGAGAACATCCTCAGCAATTTATTGAGGCCCTAAGCAACTTAGTGAGAGCCTGTCTCTAAAAGGGCTTGGGGATGTAGCTCAGTGGTAAAGTGTCCCTGGGTTCAATCCACACTCTCAAAACGAACAAATTAAAAAAAGAAAGAAACTTGCTGAGAACAGGAGGAAACAGGTACAATATAAACCCCCTCCATGGTTCTTTGCTGCCAGTCCACACTTCAGTCCCTCTCTCACCTTGCATTGCTGCCAAGATGGACTTCCTAAAATGCAAGCCTATTAGGATTCTCCTGTCTAAAAATTTTCATAACTTTTTTTGAACTCCCCATTCGTTTCAAGACACAGTTCAAACATGTTTGCTAGGTGTATAGGAAGTGCAAAACAATTGCCCTTACCTGTCTAAGTAAGATTGTCTCTTGCTTCTGTAGATCTAATCCCAAAGACCCACATTCAGGTCCCCCATTAGACCATGAGGCTCTACCCTCTGCTTTTATCTGGAATGGCCTCCCTATCCAAACCTTCACAACTCAGTTCCCCTAGTGAGTTCCTTGGGTCCCTATTACTACCACCCCCACCTCCAGATCTGGGGTGTATTCATCCAGAGGTAAGTGTACCACTCCCTCATTACATTAGTCACACCATATCAAAAGTACTTCATTATGTGCTTTTATCTCATGAGAACGAATACTCCCCGAAGAATGCCCCCCTCCCCCCCAAAAAAACCCCAACCAAAACCCAAACCAAAAACCTGTATTCCCTGTGTTCAGCTGTGCTTGGCAAACTGTCACAATCCAATAAACTCTTTGAAAAGCACAAGAAAGCCTGAGGTGGTCCGTAGAGGCTGGAGTTGTTAAAATACAAGCCAGTAAGATCAGTGTTCAATGAACTGAGGAAGTTGAATAAGACTAAGACGGACAGCTTTAGTAAAAGTCACTGGTAACTTCGGAGGGGACAGCTTCCATATGAGGCAAAAGTAGAAGTCAGATTGAGTGGAATTTAGGAACGAAGATAGAAGAGCAATCTACACTTGGGAGGAGAGTTGTTGGTATTTTGAGTCATCTGCGGGCGAGCGCGGGGATCACTCACCCGCAATCACGAATTTGGCCATGTTTAAAGAAACCTAGAGATAGGGACCGCGGCGGCACGGTTTCTGGGCAACTCACGCCGCCAAGAGTGGCGCAGGCGCAGTCTGAGGCTGCCGCATTGAACTCGGCCGCCCAGCCAGATAGTTGGGCGTTCAAAGTTGTGACTTGAATGGGTTACTTTCAGTGTAAGATCATATATTATCTTTATAAGCTCGGAGGTTTCTTCCACTCCTAGTTTCCATCTCTGCCTTCAATAAAACTAGTCATTCTTTTTGGTAGCCTTTTTTTTTCTCTCCAAAACATACCCTTCTGCAACCGCCAGGAACATATCCTTTTTGACCTGTAAGGGAATCCGTAAAATCTCGCGATCCGCGCGCTTGTCGGCAAAGTTGTCATGGCGGCCTCCGGATAGTGGCACGGGTTCTGCTATAAGGTGACTGGAGGACGAGCACAGGTGGGGCCACCGGCAGTATAACACCCTAGACTTTTTTGCCCTACGAAGAAAGGTCTGAGGAGTAGCCCCGGCAGTGTTTAAGGAGGTAGGTTAGTGCTGGGTGTCCCAGCTGCAGGAGCACATTGACACGGGGTTGTGGGGTCCGGTGAGTGACATCTTGCAAGCGTGGGGCACATCATTTTTGTTTCCTGCTTCCTGTCCCGAGCAAGTCCAACTTGTCCAAGTCAGTATTATTAACAGTCCGTGTTCTGTCGTTGCTAAAGCATCATGTTGGAAAGTATCCATCAAAGTTAAACTTTTTATTTCCATTGAAGATATTTCAAAGGCAGTACTAACAAAAATTTCTTCCGCAGAGGAAGCTTTATGGAAGAACTTTTCATCTGAAATCTTTTTTCGTCTTCTTTTTTTTCTGTTTCTTTTCAAGCTAGTTTTTGCAAGAATTGTTTCTAAAGTGGTTGACCCTGAGTACTTTAAAACAATGCACACATTGTGGTAAAAATGGGGGACGCCTGTATTGGTGAACTAGTTTTACCTTTTAAATGTAAATCTGTTGGATTGGTAGGTTCCCACCTTAGCCTCTGTTAAATGTATTGTGTTTATTTAAATAAAAGATTGGTTTAATTTTTCTTTCTTCCTTTACTCTGTTCCTTACAGGAAAATGACAGCGTGTGTTCTCTTTCACTAATAGGAGTGACTTTTGTTTTATACTGGCAACTTCAAACCCATTTGAAAGTGTTTCAGTGGATAGCAAAATGAACAACAAAACAAGTTCCTTTCTATGGAACCTCAGACAACTCAGTACTTCAGTTCCAAAAAGCAGAACTTTGAGGCAGTATTCTTTGGGATTTCGCACACCAAAAAATGCTCATTCAAACCAGAAGCTAAGAAACCCTCTGTTAAATGACTTTCATGATAGAATGCAAACATCCATTAGATATCTCTTTCAGGGTCCATTCATTTTAAAATCAGGATATAGTGGCTTTCAAACAAAAGACCTAAGCAATGTCACTGTCTTTAAAGTTGACAGACTACTTTGTTCTAGAAGCTTATCCGTTGACTCAACACATTCTCTTGTCTCTGTTGGTACATCTGATAATGGATTGAAGAAAGTAAACTTCCATCATGAGGCCTCTGGTGAAGATATGTTCACCAAGGGAACAAAACCAACCCCTGTGACCTTTAGAAAACTGTCTGAGGAATGTAATTCTCTGTGTGATGTTTTAGATATATTTTCCAAAGCACCTACATTTCCTAGTAGTAACTATTTGTCAGCAATGTGGACAATTGCCAAAAGGATGTCCGATGACCAGAAACACTTTGAAAAGCAGTTGATGTTTAATCACCCTGCGTTTAACCAGCTGTGTGAACAAACGATAAGAGAAGCCAAGATTATGCACTATGACCACCTACTGTTCAGTCTTCATGCCATAGTGAAGCTTGGAGTCCCTCAGAATACTCTTCTGGTACAGACGTTGCTGAGGTTTATCCAGGTAAAATTTAAGGGCGACTTAAATGTGTTTTTACTCAGTTTATCATATCTCAAAAGAATGGGGAGGGAAATTGATGTGTAGCTACCAAAAGAGATCAATCATTTATTTTTGCATTTCTTTTTTAGAGACCTTAAGTTAGGTCATTTCTTTTGATGTGGAAATCTTGTGAAAGTCTGCCCCCTTTACTTTCTCCAGTGTTGTGAATAGGTTAAAATGGGGAGAGATGCAAGATTTACAAAGAAAGGTTGAGTGGTTGAAGGAAGGAGAGAAGGGAAGGGAACTGATGTTTTTTGAGCATCTTTCCCTTTTACTTATATAATTTATTTAATCCTCTTAACCTTATGGGATCAATGTTATTTTGAGGATGAGGAACCAGCCCCAGTGATATTAAGGTGTTTTCTAACTGTTCTGAACACTTGGGAATACAATTGTAAACAGAATGCTGACCGTATACAGCTCTCAGAGAAATAAAAAAAAAAATATGTTTTATGAGAGGGTATAACATAAGTTTTCAATCTAGTTTGTCTTCATGATGGTAAGATGAGATGGATCAGTGTTTGAAGCAGGGTATAAAATTTAAATACAGAATCGTCCCATGTAATCCTTAGTATAGCCCTTTAACATAGGTATTATTACTCTCATTAATGATTAGGAAACTGAAACTTAGGTTAATTATGTGGCCAAGACATGTACCTGTTACTGTCCATATCTTTAGGTACAGATTGAGTATCCATTACTTGAAATGCTTGGAATTAGAAGTGCTTCCGATTTTGGAGTTTTCAGATTTTGAAGTATTTGCGTAGACTTTACTACTTGAACTTTGACCATTTTAACCCAACATCTGAAATGCTCCAAAATCCAAAAATTTTAGTGCCAATGTTTAAGTTTCAGATATTTGGGTTAAGGATGCAGTACCTATACTTGGTAAGGTACTGATTGAATGAATACCTAATCCATGGTAGAATTGGGATTCAAGCCCAGTTAGAAATTATGCCTAAGCTGAGACCAAGGGATGACCAGCAGTTGAAGGGATGACCATCCTGTTGAAGTACAGAATGATGTGGCTGTGTGTTTGAATGGATGGGAAGTAAGTTGTGCCCATTGTGGTCAAGCGGGATAGTCGGGGCAGCAAGTAGCTTGGTAGTAGAACATGAGGCTAGGAAGAAATAAGAGCAAAGTTGTAAAGAACCTTTTATGCCTGCTTCAGGGGTTTATATTTATCTTTTAGGCAATGGGAATTCATTGAAGAATTTTAAACCAAAGGCTGACATGCTCAGATTTGTATTTCAGTCTCTGAATTAGTGGAAAATGCATTGGAAGGAAGGATGAAATTGGATAGGGGAACTTTTGGTTTCAAACAAGGGTGTCAGTGTTCTGCTTGATGTCATTGACCAGATGTCAGGAAGGATTAGCTCATTAAAATAATCATTTAATCATTTGTAAACACCTCAGACTTCTAAACTGAAATTATAGTAATAAAATAATGTTTATTTTAAAGAAAGAAGTTCTTGAAGATAATTTGACACATATGTTATCTAGCTGTGGAATTCAAGAATTAGGTTCATAGGTGTATGAGAGTTTTTAACTTTAACTTTCTACATTACTGTGATTTCCTTATGTCTGCAATTAAGAACTAATTTTAATTTTGTGTTTATATATATATATATATATTTATTCATTTCAGCCACAGAATATCCATGCTTATTTGGTAGATTATATATTAGTTTCTTGTGTAGTTACTTAAAAGTGATTATAATAAATCACCCTACCTAGTCAGTGATCCTCTTACTGGTACTAGATCTTGGACAGGTATTCACATCAGCATTGCATTTACACTGGTGAAGTAGAAGCAATGGATATTTGGAGTCAGAATATCTGTGTGTATGATTATGTCTCACTGCCATCAATGACTTTGCCCTTCATTCACAGCCAGATAGACTTTCCTTTCAGAGCAGGTACTGATGGAGTACCACAGATTGTCTCATGGTAACAAAATCTTTTTTTCCTTTCAGACTTATTCATTTTTATCATTATCTGGTTCTGACTCAATACATTATAACTGATTAGTGATGTAATTTTAGCAAAGAGTGTACCCCTTTTGTCCTGATTTCCTCAAATGTGATCATAATTAACCTTATGAGGTGTATAGAGTAGTTGTGATTAAATTGTGGAGTACCAGGTAAACTTTTTTCTTACTATTCGTTTTCCAAATTATGCTCACTGCCATTTCTGGAATCAAAATTAGTACCCTAAATAAAGAAACCTCAAGGAAGGATTCTTGGAGCCTGGGCTCCCTGAGACCCAGATAGCAGTAGTAAAATGTGGCAGGAGATTTACAACTGAAGTTAATAGGTTCAGGAAAGATACTCTGGAAAGGATAGATAAATTATAAGAACACAGCCTCCTAAGGGTCTTTAGGAAGGAGAAAGTTGCTCTGTGTACTTCAGTAGGTCTTATATTACTGTATCATATTGCCTTCATGATAGTCTTGGGTCCTAAGAAGAGGTAAAAATAATGTTTGATAGAACTTGTCATTTAATTAAATATAAAAATGTATGGATGCATAAAAGAATATGCATCTATTATTTGGTAAATTCACTTAAGTATGATGTCTTCTTTCCCAGAGAAGTTGTTTATTATTGACTGACTATATTGACTCAGTTTTGCACTTAATCCTTTATAAAGACATCAGGTCAGTGGTTTTGCTTGACAGGGATAGTCTACTATGTGCTCATCATCTTTAGTGTTTTTTAATTATATTTCAATAGGAACGTATCAATGAGTGTGATGAGAGATGTCTTTCCATTTTGTCAACTATTTTAGAGGCAATGAAACCATGCAAGAATGTGCATGTTCTTCGAGCAGGATTGCGGTGAGAATTCACTTATGCTTTCTTCATGTGGTTTCTCTGTTCTTCCTCTTACACTGGAAATTAAAAATTGAGATGAAAATGAGCAGGAGAATAGAGGGAGGGAAGGTACTGTTGGTAAAGTCTTTACTTCTTTATTGAACTTAAAATCCTGACTTTGTATGAAATAAAGTTAGAAATAATACCTGTTTTTTTTTTTAAGGGTTTACCATATAAAAAATTGTGGGCAACACTGAATTCTAAATTAATGTATTTTAAAAGAAAGTAGAGTGCTTGCTTAGTAGTAAGTTCTATCTCCAGCACTACAAAAAGACTGAAAAAATGAAAAATGAAAAAACAGTACCAAATTGGAATGGGGAAGATTGACATGTATATTCAATTCAGAATGGTTATTTGGGCACTGTGTAGGGGTTACATGACATTGACTCAGCTTGAAAGGGGATTTATAAAATCGATGCAACTGATCTAATGGCATAGATTATTGAGTATAATAGTTAATTTTATATCTTTGTTGGCTATTCCTAGGATATCCCAGTATAATCTCCTGATGTGATTTGCTCATTACTAAAGAGCGTAATAATGTGAGAGGAAGTGGGGCTAGACTGGTTCTAGATCTTTTACTAACTACTTACACTCTCATAGACAGATTCATGTCTATGGGCTTCATGTTTCTTGCCTGTGGGAAGGGAGAGCTCGACCAAATGAAATTTTAAGATTTCTGTTCTGGTTTGAAGATTCTAGGATTATAACTTTTATTGTGTTTAATTATAGGATACTAGTTGATCAGCAGGTTTGGAAAATAGAACATGTCTTTACTTTACAAACTGTGATGAAATATATTGGAAAGGATACACCAGTTGCTCTTAAAAGGAAATTGGAGGTAAATAGCTGAATTTTCTCTAGAAGGGTAAGATTTGAGAAAAGTCTTATGATCTGCTATCACTTCCTAAAGTCAATTTTTTAGGAAGACATGGCTGTGCGTTTGAGTTTGGCTTTGCTAAAGTGAATTAACATATTTACTTGTCTATTTGAGTTATTTTTTCTAAACTTCATCCTTTTTATTTAAAAATAAAAGTTTATTTTTCTACAAATGATAAATTAAATATGAACTTATTATTATTATTTTTTTAGATGAAAGCCTTGAAAGAATTAGACAGATTTTCTGTTTTGAATAGCCAACGCATGTTTGAGGTATTAGCTGCTATGAATCACCGTTCTGTTATACTCCTGAATGAATGCAGTAAGATGGTCCTAGGTAAGAGGAATTTTTTTTTTTTTTTTATGATTTGTAGCATTTTACCCACTGTTTTATATGTGTTATGTTTTTAAAACTTTATGTTGGTATGAAGAAAATATGATGATATGGTTATATTTAAACTTTATTTTTGTTGTAGTGTTGTTTTTTGACAAAATACATTGCTGTTTTTTTTTTTTTTTTTTGCTGTTTTTTTCCTAAAGAAACAAAAGTATTGAGCATTGTGAATCTTATATCCAAAACTGGTAATTTTGGTTGTTTATTTAACTCATTCTTAAAGATAATATCCATGGATGTCCTTTTAAAATATTGATCAGCATATTGCAGTCCTGCAAAGACCTCCGATACCAGAATTTAGATCTCTTCAAGGGAATAGCAGATTATGTGGCTACAACTTTTGAAATCTGGAAATTAAAACAAGTGAGTATATTATCAGTTGAGAATAAACTTCAGAAAATTTTGAGAAGAATATTAGTTTATTTAGCATTTTAAGTATTTCTCTTTCTGCTTTTTTACCATTTAAGATATCAAAATATTTCAGTGCTAAATAGACTTCTGAAAAATAAGCTCTTTATTATTTCTGTCTAGCAGTTATTTGTTAATATACTGTTCAATCTTTTTTTTTTTTTTTGGTACCAGGGATTGAATCCGGGGGTGCTTTACTATATCCCTAGCTCTTTTTATAATTTTTTTAATTTGGAGACTGGGTCTCACTAAATTGTTTAGGTCCTTGCTAAGTTGCTGAGGCTGGCTGGCTTTGAACTCAGGATCCTCCTACCTCAGCCTCCTGAGCTGCTCCTGTTGAATCTTTTTTTTTTTTTTAATAGTTTATTTTTTAATTGTAGATGTACACGATACCTTTATTTTATTTATTTATTTTTGTGTTGTGCTGAGGAGAAAACCTAGTGACTCATATGTGCAAGGCAAGTGCTCCACCACTTAGCTTCAACTCTACCCCTCCTGTTCAATCTTTTAATCTTATTTCTATATGAAACAAAAATCTAAAAGTCCAAAGTTTTCTCTTCTATTTGGTTTTCAAAAGGTTGTATGGTACTTTAGTTAGATACTTGGCATTGTTTATACATCTTCCTTGTTAGATTTTGAAACATAGAGATGGGTACTATGACAGGTATGTAGTTTTTGAAGAATAAAATGTTATTACTTAGTGATGATGTCCATTGTTTCTTTCTGAGTAAAAGTTTCAATTTAAGTGTTTGATAACATACACATCTAAATAAATCAAACTAGCAGAAATTCCTTTTTCCAGTGAAGTAGGTGGTAACTATAGTGGACCACAAGGTTCAATTTACTTTGGAGAGTAAGATGAATATGGAATTTACTATGAAACTGATTTCAGAAAGAGAAGTAATTATTGTGATAAAGACCAAAAAAGAAATTGGAGGCAAACTGGAAATTTTATTTTAATAATATTGCTCCATTCTTTTAGAAATTACTATTAAATTTAGAAATTTTTTAGTTATCACATGTATTAGAAACTAGGAATTATTTAGGTTTGGAAGTGGGAGCAGTTCAAGATTGAGTTGGTCATTTTGAAAAGCTCTAGAAAAGGTGTATTTAAAAGTAATTTTCAGATCAGTAGTATGAAATACATGTTGGAAAGAATTTATTTTTAAATGGAATAAGAAGTAAAGAAATCATTGTATGCCCTAATTCTCAACTTATAAAAAGAGATTGCTTATTAACTTGATATCTCATTCAACAACTAATGAAACAGATTTTATGAGGAAAAGATAATTTTTCCTTTTTAGGGAGTATTCTGTGTGACAGCACATTTCTGATTTTTTTTTTTTTTTGAGATTAAAAAATTACTAGTAGCATAATGTGCCTATTAATTAAGGAGTTTCTCCTCAATTCTTTTTAAGGTTCTTTTTCTCCTCCTTTTATTTGAAAACTTTGGATTTCGACATGTTGGATTGATGGACTTGTTTATGAAGAAAATAGTAGAGGATCCTTCATTCTTATGCTTGAGGAGCATTGTCTCTATTCTTCATGTATATTCTTCTCTCAATCATTTCTGTGATTCCCAGGACAGAGAGTATGTACTTTTTCTTTTTATCTCTTTTTTGTCATATTGCATACTTACAGAAAAGATTGCCAACCAAATGTTTAATCAGTTACTATAAAGGAACATATCCTTATACAGGATATGTTGGATAACAGCCATCATCCATGTCAAGAGATTAAACCTAGTATTTCTTACTCAATTATGAAGTTAAACAGAATTTTGTTTTATTTTTGTTGTTCTTTATTTTGTTTGTTTCTTGGTTCTTTATATTTGTTCATTCAATATTGGAGTTTTCATTTTGAACTCTCAGTTTATCCCTTCAGCTCCTAAATTCATAGTTCATTTTTTTAAAGCTTGATTGAGAAATTGGGAATTTTTAATTATTATTATTAACCCCCTATCAGATATATTTTCTCCCTCTATAGATTGCCTTTTGATTCTGTTGATTGTTTCTTTTGCTATGCAGAAGACTTCCTTGTCTGTTTTTGCTTTTGTTGTTTGTACTTTTGGTATCATAGCCAGAGCATCATTGCCTATACCAGTGTCATAAAGCTTTTCCTGTCATGTTTCCTCCTACAAGTTTTAGAGTTTCAGATTTTAGGTTAAACTATTAATCCATTTTGAGTCAACTCTTGTGAATAGTGTAAGATAAAGGTCTAATTTTATTATTTTGAATGTGGATATCGGTTTTCCCATCACTTTTATTGAAGCGACTATGCTTTTTCCATTGTTCATTCTAGTCACCCTTGTCTGTTTTTATGCCAATACCACACTGTTTTTTAAAATTAATGTAGATTTGTAATATATTTTGAATCCAAAAAATGTTACGGTTCCAGCTTAGTTTTTCTTTACCAAAATTGCTTTGACAAGTTTGTGACTCCCATATGAATTTTAAGGTTATATTTTTCTCCTTCCGTAAAAACTGCTGTTGGAGTTTTGATGGAGATTGCATTGTATCTGTAGATCATGTTGAAATAGTATGGACGTTTTAAAAATATTGTCTTACAATCCATGAACATGAGATGTCTATTTATTTGTGTTGTCTTTAATTCATCAAAGTTTTGTAGTTTTTAGTGCATAAGTCTTTAACTTGCCTGATTAGTCTTATTCCTAAATATTTTATTCTTTTTTTATGCTATTATAAATGGAATTGATATATATATATATATTGATATATATATATATATATATATATATATATACACACACACACACACACACACACACACACATACACACACACACACACACATACATATATATATATATTTTTTGGGGGATAGTTCATTGTATGGGAATAAAGCAAATACTTCTTTTCTTAGGTGAATGCTTCCTTCTTTTCTTTTTTTTTCCTATTTATTTATTTAACCTAATTGCTCCAAGTAGGCATTCTTGTCCTGTTTCTGATCTTAAGGAGAAGATTTTAGTTTTTCACCATTGAATATGATGTTAGCTATGGGCTTTTCATATATGACCTTTATTATGTTGAGATATATTCCTTCCATGCTTAATTTGCTGAGATCTTTTATCACAAAAGACTGTTCATTTTTTTTTTCAAACTCTTTTCTTTATTAAGATGATTATATGATATTTATCCTTCACGCTGTTAATTTGGTGTATCACATTAATTGATTATGTATGTTGAACCAACCTTGCATACCTAGATAAATCTTGCTTGTAGTATACGAACTTGTAATGTGCTGTTGAATTTGGTTGGCTGGTATTTTGTTGAGGACTTTTGCATTTATATTCATCAAAGATATTGACCTGTGATTTTTTTGTAGAGCTGTTTGTCTGGCTTTGGTGTGAGGGTAATGCTGATCTCATGAATTTAGAAATGTTCCCCCTTCTTCAAATGTTTGGATGAATTTAAGAAGGACTGGTATTAATTCTTCTCTCAATATTTGGTAGTATTCATCAGTGAAGCCATTCTAGTCCTGGCTTTTTCATTGTTTTCTTTTATTTTTGTGGTGCTGAGAATTAGACCCAGGGCCTCACTCATGGTAGGCAAGTGCTCTGCCACTGAACTACACCCCAGTCCTGTTGAGGTTTTGATTACTAATTCAGTCTTCTTATTCCTTATTGGCCTGTTTAGACTTTTTATATATTTCTAGGAATTCATCTATTTCTTCTTGATTATCCAATTTGTTGTCATGTAATTTTTTGTAGTAATCTTTTATGATCTTATTATTTCTGTGACATTAGTTATAATATCTCTTTGTTCAAAACTGATTTTATTCATTTGAATCTTCTTTTCTTTTCTCCTGCTAGTCTCCTTAGGGGTTTGTCAATTTTGTTAACCTCTTCAAGAAACCAAGTCTTAGGTTTGCAACTTTTTTTCTATTCTTTATTTCTATTATAATCTTAATTCTGCTAATTGTAAACTTAGTTTGTTCTTTTTTTTTTAAGTTTTTTGAGGTATAAATTCAAATTGTTTGAGCTCTTTCTTTTCTTTAGTAGGCATTTATTGCTTCCTTTTTTATAGTACTTTTTCTGCATCCCATAATTTTTTTGTGTTCATGTTTTTGTTGAAATATTTTCTGATTTTCCTTTTGATTTCTTCTTTGACCCACTAGTTAGTTGTTCAAGAGTATATTGTATGATTTTCACATATTTGTGAATTTCTTTCTGTTACCAATTTATGATTTTTATCCCATTGTGGTTTAAAAGGAGATCCTGATATGATTTCAGTTTTCATAAATTTCTTAAGACTTTTTTTTTGTGATATAACACTTGAACTGTCCTTAAGAATGTTCTGTGTGCACTTGAGAAAATGTACTCTGGTGCTATATGTTCTATATGTATTTGTTATGCTCATTTAATCTATAGCATTGTTCAAGTTCTTTATGTCCTTGTTGCTTTTCTTTCTGGATGTTCTGTCCATTATTCAAAGTAAGGTTATTATGCTGCAGTCTATTACTCCTTTCAGATCTGTCAGTTTTTGCTTTATAGGTGGGTGCTCTGATGTTGAATCCATATATTTTATAATTGGTGTATTTTCATGATGAACTAACCCTTTTATCATTATATGATAACCTTCTTAGTCTATTATGAGAGGTTTTAACTGAAAATCTATTTTGTCTGATACAAATGTGGCTACCCCTGCTCTTATTTGTCTATTGTTGCATGGAATATATTTTTCCCGGTCTGTTTTCTGATTATTTGTGTTCTTAAATCTAAAATGAGTTTCTTGTTTGCTGCATATATTTGGGTTCTGGGTTTTTTTTAATTTTTTATTTTTTTAGTCCATTTAGCTACTTTAGTCTTTTTATTGGGAAGTCTAATACATTTATATTTAATTAATTATTAAGAGAAGGACTTACTATTGTCATTTAATTATTTTCCATTTTGTAATTCTTTTTCTTTTTTCCTTTCTTGCTGTCTTCCTTTATAATTGGATATGTGCTATTATTCTTTTTTTTTCTTTTGTGTATTCTTGATAGGTATTTTATTTCTGGCTACTATAGGTCTTACATAAAACATCACTGTAGCAATGTATATAAGATGGTAGCTTTAATCACATACAAAGACTGTACACTTCCCCCCCACTGATGTTTCAATTTAGTAGGATTCTATTAATATATTTTTATAATTATAGTACTCTTAATACTTTCATTCTTTAACTTTTACACTAGAATTAAAAGTGGTTTACATACTATTCATTACAGTATTATAGTCTTCTATATTTTTATATATTTACCTTTGGTGAGTTTTCTACTTTCATATATATGTATATAGTTTTCCTTTTTGTGGTACTGAGGATTGAACTGAGGGGCACTTTACTACTGAGCTTTTATTCTGAGACCTTTTTTATTTTTTTATTTTGAGACAGGGTCTCATTAAGTTGCTCAGGTGGGCCTTGAACCTATTATTCTTTTGTCTCAGCCTCCTGAGTTGCTAGGATCACAGGCATGTACCCTGTAGTCCAGCAACTTTCATATACTTTTGTATTTCTATTTTGTGTCATTTCATTTCAACTAGAAAAATGCCCTTTAGCATTTATGTATGGCAAGCATAGTGATGATATTTTCCCTCAGCTTTCATTTGTTGGAAAGTCTTTGTCTCTCCTTCATTTTTGAAGGGCTGTTATCCCAAGGATAGTTGGGATATTGTCCCAAGAATAGTTGGTTTTTGGTTGGCACTTTGAATATATTATCCCACTTCATTCGGCCTGCAGGGTTTTGCTGAGAAATCTCTGATAGTGCTATGGAGGTTCCCATATATATGTATATGGTGATACACTCTTCTCTTGCTTCTTTCAAAATTCTGTCTTTGCCTTTTGAGGTTTGTTTTTTTTTAATGTTGAAAAAAAAGGGTATATTTAGAATTAGACAGCTGGACTCTGTTTAGACGATCCCAATTTTTTGGCAACGTCCAAAGCATCATAATTAGGAGCCAGTCACACATATGCCTTCTTCTCTCCATCAGGCCTGATCAGGGTGTTAACCTTGGCCAGATCAATGTCAGATCTTCTTTATAGCTTGTTTGATCTGGTGTTTGTTGGTCTTGACATCCACAATGAATACAGTGTGTTGTTGTCTTCTGTCTTCTTCATGGCTGGCTCTGTGGTCAAGGGGAACTTGATGATGGCATAGTGGTTAAGCTTGTTTCTTCTGGGGGCGCTCTTCGGAGGATGTTTTGGCTGCCTCCGGAGCCATATTGTCTTGGGTTGCCGGAAGGTAGGTGACTTCTGGATCATCTTCTTTTTATGGCTATGGACACCCTTCAACACTGCCTTCTCGGCCTTCAAAACTTTTGTTTTAGCTTCAGCTTTGGGAGGGGCAGGAGCTTCCTTCTTAGCTTTCAGCACCATCATGGTGGTACGCATGCCTATGACTTTTGATAATCTGATTACATTGTGTCTTGATATAGATTTCTTTGGGTTTGTCCAATGGAGGCATTTGGGCTTTTTGAGTGTGGACATCCATTATTCTCCCCAGGATTTGAGGGGTTTTGGGTACTGTTCCTTTAAATGAACTTCTGGCTCCTCCCTCTCTCTTCTGAAACTCTTTAAATACAAATGTGGTGTGCTTGATGATGTCCCATAAGTCCTTTAGACTTTCTTAACACTTTTTTATTCTCCCGCCCTTTTGATTAGAGAATTTCAAATGACCTGTGTTTGGATTAGCTGATGTTTTTCTTTGTGCTCAAATGTGCTTTCAGCTCTCTAGTGAATGTTTTCAGTATAGGTGAAACCAGAGGTTTGATTCCCTGCAGCTGCTGGCAGGTGGGAACAGAGTTTCTCTGATTCTGCTGGTGGGTGGGGTCTGCATAAAGTTGCAGGCCTCTGCAGCTGAGTAGTGTTGCTGCTTTTAATGGTGGGTCATGCCGTCCAGTGTTGTAACAGAACCCAGCAGCTCACCATCAATTTCTAATTCTTTCTGGATTCTTGTCTCATGAATTCAGAGAATGAAATCCACAGACTAGGATAAGTGAGTGTAAGAGTAGGATATAGAAACAAAACTCTTACAATGCAAGAGAGGACCCAATAGCAGTTTTTCTCCCACAAGTGCTAGTCTAGGGGTTTTATATAGCACTGGGTAACTGCTATTGGTCTAAGCTTATGCTAATTAGAGTTTGAAAGAATGCTATTGGTTCAATACCAATACCATTGCTATTGGTTCAAATTTATGTTAATTAGGATTTGGAAACATTAACACTATTAGTCAATTCTTGAGTCCCGGTTTCCATTCAGGCCTGCCCCACTGCCATTTTCTTACCACAGGTTAGGAAGGTTGAGGTCATGGAATGGTCTATGCTAGCAGTTCGATGCTGTGCTGCATGAAGTGGCCCTCTGTAGTAGGCATCATGTCATGCCCAGGCCTGACCTTCAAAGGGTGACAAGTCAGCCTACCTTGGCTTGCAGTACTTCAGGACTGCTTTACCTATATGGCAGGCCCCACACAGCTGCAGACTGTGCTTGCTTTGCTGCTGTCCACCTGGACTGCCTCTTCACTGTTTTACCACTCTGCTGCCACTGCTCAGCAGGGTCCAGCAGACTGGCTGTGCGGCTTGGCAGCCAGGGAATCATGTCATTGGTGTTATGGTCTTCAGGTCTAGAATTCTCTTTGGCTTTATTTTTGTGGTTTATTATCTCTTTGTTGATGTCCTCATATTGTTCATGTATCATTTTCCTGATTTTATTTACTTGTCTGTGTCCTCTTGAAATTTACTGAACTTCTCTAAGACAATTATCTTGTATGCTTTGTGAGTTAGCTAATGAATATCCATTTCTTTGGGGTTGATTACTGGAGATTTTTTGTGCTCCTCTGATTGTTGCCATGTTTCTGATTCTTTCTGTGCCTCATAGCTGTGCACCCATGTCTACACATTTCAAGAAACAACTGCATCTTCCTGTCTTTACAGACTGGCTTTGTCAAGGAAAGACCCTTACCAGTCCAGATACAGAATATGGAGCATCACCAACCTTTTCTCTGTACTCATAGATTCCTAATTAGAAATAGTTATTAGTTCCACTGTTTTTAGGAAGCCATGATCTCTTCCTTCCTCTAGTGTCTGCTGACCAGCAGGCTAGAACATTGGAGGTATACCTTATTCCTTTCCTGTCTCTTGTGGAGTAGCTTTGAGATGAGCCCTTTTCCTAATCTTGGAGAGTTGTGTTGCCTGCTGCAAACTACCAATCCCTTTTCCTTTCTTCTTAATTTCTCCTTGGCTTCTGAATTGTGCTTGTTGTATTGGCATGGAGATGCGAGGCAGATAGAAACTGACCCCTCAGCATACTGAAAGCTGTGAGGTTGAAGCCATGCTCCATTCCTCTCCCTTGCTCCCTGGAATGAAGCCCTGTCTTCTGCACCTTCTCTCAATCTTGTGGAGGTGTGCTGGGTGTAGAAAGTCACGTACCCTTTTTCCTTTGTTCTTAATTGCCTTAAGGCATCTGAACTGTCTGGTTCCATCAGTACCTCACATGAGACCAAACAGAAACCAGTCCCTTGGTCCATATGCTAAAAGTCCAGCACATTCAGTGCATGCACCACTCTTTGCTCCATGGGAGTAGTTGCAGGCCAAGATAATCTCTTATGCTGCTGAGCTGTGCCCACTGGCAGGAGGGGTGGCATGCAAAGAAATTGCTCTCCTTATCTGTGTCCATGCAGCAATTCTTGGTTTTGTGTGCATCTGAAATACTGCAACGTCTTAACTGGATTCTGGACTTCCATAAAGCCTCATAAGGGCTTTCTGATCTATATATTTTTGTTAAATCATTTTTTCTGTGGGGCAGTTAGGGCTGGACTTTTTTATTCTGCTATCTTGCTGACTCACTCCACTATAGTTTATTTGGTCTGTGCTACTGCATTGTCTTCTTTTTATTTTAACCACAAACATGTAACAATTTCTTAGGTTCTACAAGTTGTTCTATGCCTTTGCTTTTCTTCCTTTAGATCTTTCTTTCTCTCTGGAACAGTTAGGAGTCATTAAAAACTAGATATGTATATAAAATGTCATCTGTTAGAAGATTGATTAAAAGCATAGATAGCTTTCTTATGTTTGAATCCTAGCTCTGCTGTTCAGAAACTACTTGACTTTTGACAAGTTATTTATCTGTGCTTTGATTTATTCATTATTAAAATGGGCTTGAGTTACTTGTAGTTGCATTGGGTCATTTTGAAAATCCATGCCAGGTTCTTATTCCCTGGCACAAAGTAATCTTTATTTTTTCTCTTTCCACATTTTTCAATTGGTGCATTATAATTGTGCATAATGGTGGGATTGGTTACATATTCATACATGTCCACAACATAAGAATATAATTTGGCCAATATCCAAAGTAATCTTTAGATTAAAAATTAAAGTAGAGTTTAGGTCACAGCTCTTGGAGGAACACACTACCGCAGTTCTGAAAGTCTTCATGGCAGTATTCACAGTCCATCCCTTTGCCATCATCTGGCTTGATTACAACTGTCTTCTATCATGTTGTTTTTTTCTTATTCAAATTTACCCACAAAATCCAGCCGGGTTTGGGACAGATATCTACCTGATGTGGGCAGATAATCAACAGAGTCATACTGAGCCACCTAAAAAGCAACTGGCCACCATGCTCTATAGCAAGTGGACAAATTCAGCTCAGACCACGTTTTGTGTGCTTTCCTAATTGTCTCCTTCAGAGCCCGGATGCTTGCCATGTCTCATACAGATCTCTTAGAGCCTTGACCACATAGTTATAGTTGTTTGTCAATTAATCTGCCTCTGCTTCTCAGTTGGCAAGCACTCTAGAGTCAGACCCCGGTTCCTGTTGTCTTGAACTTCACCCAGATTCATCCTTCATCTACTTCCCTGCTCCGTTTTCTTATGAGGCTGGCTCCTGGCGACCTCGTAGACATTTCAGATGAACGGTATCCAGCTAAGTGGTAATTAAAACTCCAGAAACAGTTCCACAAATTCTTTGGGATTAGAAAACAAGCACAGGCCATTTAGGGAGTTTCTTTAGCTGACTCTAGACAGCCCAAGAGATAACTTTGTCCAATAAAATTTTATATTGGAAATAGAGGGAGAATAATAGAGGTTTAAAAAAAGCCAGGAAACTCAATAAAACAGCAGGAACAGAATTAGTACAGGAAGCAAATTATAAATATTGCCCTTTTGTCTGTCTGCTCTGCCTTTATTTAACCTCATAGTTCTTAACTAGAAGTGGTTTTGCCTCCAAAGGAATATTGAACAGTGCTGGAGACATTTTTTGACATTTTGTTATCATGACTGGAGGAAGTCTCTAATGGGTAGAGGCCAGGGATGCTACTGACGTCTTGCTCTGCACAGGATAGACCTCCTCTTACACCAAGGAGCCATCCAGTTAAGTGTCCATAGGGCTGAGATTGATCTCACCCTTAGTCTCCCATCTCAATATTTCTTCTCTGGAGAAAGGGGACAGCCAAAGTGTGGCTGATAGATCGAGGTTAGTCAGTCACCCTGAATGCTCATGAATGTGTAGTTGCCTGAGTTTTCTACTCTGAGGACATAAAAAAGAAGTTTGCATTTCCTTCTTAGTCTAGTTAGGAGGACACATCTTGTTTATCCAGAGGAAGGCAATAGGTGCCGGGTACCAAATGAATGCTTTATGAAGGAAAGAGAATAGATAGTGACAGGGGTGGCAAAGCTATGGAAGCGGCGTAATGCTAAGCATTTGGAAAGACATTGACTAGAAGAGAGGAATTGGGTCAGACGGTGGTGCCAAATTTGGCTTAGCATAATGAATGCCCTTTTTGTGTACATTAATCATTTTATTGGAGGAAGGGATGTATTCGATCCAGAATATTTTCTCGGGTTTGAAACTCAAGAAAGAAAACATTTACCACTTATACCGTGTCGTTTTGATCCTTTGGATTCTTCTCTTTTGATCTGCATTTACCACCCTATGGATAATCCCAGATTTGCATCTCTGGTTGTTAGTGTACTCTGAGTTCCAAACCTATCTCTGGGGTTTGTATGTCTTCACTGTACATCTTGAAGTGTCTCAAGTTTCAGTAACTCTGGAAGTGAGCTCATAATTATTGACTCATCCTTGTCTACTAATGTGCTCCTCCTCTGTCTCTTCTTCTAGTTTATTTATTCATTTAGCCATTAAATGTTTACCAAGCACCTGGATAGTTAGGCAAAAAGATAAATAAGATAGTCATTCTCACCAGAGGATTCGGTGTAATAGATAAATTGGACATCTAAATTGGCAGTTAAATATAGCATGAAAAATAGAGTGATAGAGATGCATACAGGAAATGTGTACTCAGTGCTGCCAGGAAGAGATGGTGTCTGAGCTGGTCTTAAAAGCCAGATGTATAGGAGATCATAGGGGAAGAGAAGCAGGAAAGGACATGCTGAGTAGAAGGCACTGTGTTTGCAAGAACTGAAAGAAACAGCAGAACATGTGAGGAAGCAGCACACAGCTTGGGGCTGTGAAAGCATAGGGTACAGGTGAGGAAAGAGGGAGACAAGATGCAGAGGTAATCACCACCCAGTCTCCAGATTTCATCATCTGTGGCCCTACCCTGTCCTACCTGTCTTTGGATTGCACAATCCAAGTGAAATCAGCCATCAGTTTAATAATGATATCTCATTTTTTTCTATAAGATCTGTTTAATTTCTCTGTCTTGTTGTAACACCTATAGCTCTCCTAGCCTACCAGGCCTCCCTTCCTCCTGGACCCAATCAGCTGGGTCTGTGGGATCTCTCAGTTGATCTTAAACATTTGCCCTTCAGTTGCATTGTTAATTAGGCATATTTGCTCTTATTGTAAGAATCCCTACTCTGTGCTTTCCTCTCATTAGTTATTCACTGACACTGAACTAGCATACATTTTCAGGGCTCCATTCAATTGATCTTCCCTTTTCTCATCTTTGTACCTGTTCAAATTCTCCCAAATGCTACTCTACTTTTTTTTCCTTTGTACTATCACAGTACTTTCTATGTATTTTATTTTTTTCTTACATAATGATACAAATAAAAGATTCCCTGAGAGTCAGACTGACCTGGGCTCAAAGAATATCTGTGCCATTTATTAGTATTATCATTCTGGGTAAATAACCTCACCGAAGTTTGATCTTTCCTCTCTGAGTCGATGCTAAAATTCTTTGTTATACTGTATAATATTAGCTCTGAGTGGTAAACTTAGTTTACAGTTCTTTTAACCCAGAATATTTTCTCAGGTTTTAAACTCAAGAAAGAAAACTTGATAGCTAGGGAATTTTAATTGATTACAAAATTGCAGTGATGGTCCAACCTTAAAGAAAATATAATATAATGATTAAAAGGCTGTGGATCTTGACAATTTAGGTTCTGATATTGTCTTTGCTACTTCTTGGCTGTTTGTTCATATACTGCTAGTTCCTCAACTTCTTTGAGCCTGTTTACTCATCTTTATTATGAGGGTAATAGTAATAATAGCCCATAGAGTTTTAATAGGAATTAAATGAAAGCGTGTAAAACACTTTTTGTGCAAGACAATAGCAACAGCAAGTTGATACATACTCTGTGAGAGAGCAGCCTGTCCCAAACTGTGTGTAAAAACTTATTTACAAGCCCGCTTTTTTCTCTTTACTTTGGATTTCTAAAGGATGCTGGTTCTATAGAGCTAATTAGGTTTTCCATAACCGTGTCTTCTATGTATATTTGAAATCTGGTTTTTCTTTGTTCCCCAAAAGGTTCCTGGAAATTATGGCTAGTGCTGTGACCGGCTGTCTTCATCACATCTCTTCTGAAAACCTTCTGAATGCAATATGTTCATTTTGTGTGATTAATTATTTCCCTTTGGCCCCTGTTAACCAGCTTCTCCAAAAGAATGTGATCAATGAGCTGCTGACATCAGGTAGGACGTTGTTGCGAATAGTGACTGAAAGAAGGCACTACCACTGTCTACCTTGTGATTCCAAATGGGGTTTCAGTCAGAGTTAAATGTGCAGAACAGATGTTTCTGAGGAAAGGACTGATAATGGTGAAGTTAAAGGTCAGTGCTCAAATCAGCAAACCCACTGAGCCTCCTGTAGTGACAGGGGCTGTGTATAGAAGAGAAGAAAAAGGATGGCATCATTGTGTTAGTCAGCTTTCCATCCCGTGACAAAAAGACTTAAGAAGATCAACTTATAAGGAGGAGATATTTATTTTGGTCCTGTTTGAGAGTTTTCAGTCCATGATTGCTGGGCTGTGTCCCTTTGGCCTGTGGCAGCATGGTACATCATGATGGGAACACATGATGGAGAAGGCTGCTTACCTCATGACAGCCAGGCAGGAGAGAGAGGGAGGGAGGAAGGGGCCAGAGTGCCAGTGACCTTCAAGGGCACCCCCAGTGCTCTAACTTCCTTCCACTAGACTCTGCCTCCTAGAGGTTCCACTGCCTTTCAGTAGCACCACAGGATGACCTCTAGTCCTTTAGCATGTAGCCTTTGGGGACATTAAAGATCCAAGCTCAATCAGCATTACACTTTTTTGTTTACACTGTATGCTTTTATACAAAGGCTAAATGTTCCAATTGTTCTTTATGCCTAGATCAGAGGTGTTTGCATTTCCTAATCTGTACATGTCACATTTAAAGCCACTTAAGTCAATCCTTATAGCTGTAAACACTTGGTTACTTGTGACCTGTAATGAGGACACAGCCTGTTAGAATAAATAACTAAATAGCTGTCAAATTAGCGAATTTATTTATTAGAACCAAATTAATTGTTGGCTTTTAAATAAAGAAAATAAATATCTGGATAGACATACAAAACTTGATGATGTATCTGAGAATAAGTTAGTTGCAATCCTTTTAAAAACAATGTTATGAAAATCCCAAAATTGAGTTGTGAAGGGTCAATACCATGTGCTGATTTTTTAAATAGTATATTTAAGAAACAGCCTTAAAGCCAGGGGAACCTTCATTCTAGTCCCAACTTTGCCTTTAATTACACATGAGGCTTCTTTTAACATTCTTGGATATTGCCTCTATAAAATGAGGAATTTAGACTAAATCACTTCTAAAGATATTTTAAGGCCTAAAACATGGACAGGAACAGGGCACTGGTCCAGGCCATGGAAAGTAGGGCAACATTGATAGAGTTCTTATAATAAGAAAGCTGATTACAAATATAGATGCAGTGTAATTTTTAAAATGTGGCATTAATATTTTTCATAATGATGCATTTCCTTTCTTTCTTTCTTTCTTTCTAGGTGACATTGAGAGGAATGTTCATAAGCTTCACATTGTTGATACTTGTTTAAAACTGGATGACACTCCTTATCAGAAGGCCATAGACATTTCACTACCACAGCAGCCATCACCACCACCACGCCCAAATGCAGAGATTACAGAGGCACTAACTAGCCTTCTAGGTGGTGAAGGATACTTCTCCAAAGATGTGCAGTTGCCACATAATTATCATATTGGTATGAGAAGTTTCTTTATTTAATTTTATTTATTTTCTTTCAGAGGTTGGGGAGTTTACTGCAGCATGTCCAGTGCAGTGTAGTGTTGCCTTTGGATCTGCCTTTGATTCTTGATCTGTGTCTTACTTATCTGCAAAAGCACAATAATAATAGTACCCATCTCATAAGATTCTTGTGGCCAATAAAGGAAATTTTACAAAGTCTCCGGATTAGTGTTTGGCACATGGCTAGCTCTCAATATGTTTAGCTATCATTATCATTAATGATATTATTAGTGTTAGACACATTTTCAAACAGAAAATCACTTTGAGCAATGTTGAAACATTAATATCAAAATTTTTCTTTCAGATTTTGAAATCAGAATGGATACTAACAGGAGCCAAGTGCTTTCATTTTCTGACATTGATGTGACTTCTGCTACAAATATGCAAAGGTTGCTTACCAATACTCATTTGCTGGATTTTCTTTTTTGGGGGGGATGAGGGTATCAGGGATTGATCTAAGGGGCACTCCACTACTGAGTCACATCTTCAGCCTTATTTTGTATTTTATTTAGAGACAGGGTCTTACTGAGTTGCTTAGCCCCTCGCTTTTGCTGAGGTTGGCTTTGAACTCATGATCCTCCTGGCTCAGCTGCTGGGATTACAGGTGTGCACTACTGCGCCTGGCTCATTTGGTGGACTTTCTGAATTTAAATCTTAATTCCGAAAGACTTCATGTGAAATAGCATAATACCAAGACCTTACATTTGTATGGAGCCTGCAATGTATCATGGGACTTCTTAGCCTTAAATTTGTTGCTTAGGTGCAAATGTTTGCATTTTGTTGAATACAGTGGACTGGAGTTCGGTCACTTACCAAAATAGACATTTAAAAAAAAATGTTCTGAAGCTAAAATAATTGAAACTATCACTGCAGTATAAACTTCTGAGAAGATAATAATAATGACTATAGATACTTGAAGCTTCTGCAAAAATCAAATACCTACTAAATATTTTGCTGTATCACCAAGACCTTTTCAAAAGTAGAGAAACCTTAACTTCTTAATTAAGCTGTGTTGTATACGAAGCAGAGCCCATTGAAGGTAATCATAAGTTGTTCCTTTGACTCACACATTATAAATAGAGTACCTTTGGGAAAATTATGATGCCATATCATGAGGGAATGCCTTGCCTGGTCAGCAGATGTATGTGATCATGGGATCATTGCACACACACACCCCTATTCAGTCAGCCTTTGTGGAAAATCTCTGTTAGGCCCCGTGGGGCACACAAAGATGAGTCAGATATGAATGTCAACCCTGTAGAATTTAAATATCCTGTTATTCTATTGGATAGGTACATAAATATTAAAGAGGAAGGTGCAAAATAAATCTTCAGGGATTCAAATTCTTATCTACCCATTCCTTTCCATTCACATGAAGTTCTGTAAGTTTTCCCTTTCTGAATTCATTTGGCTATTTCTGGACCATTTTTTCATGTGCTGTCTTCCCTGCCCTTGTTACCATCTGCTCAAAAAAGGCTTTCTCTTGGTGTTAGTCAGTTTAGCATTGCTGTGATCAAAATACCTGACCAGAACAACTTAGAAAAGCAAACGTTTATTTCAGTTTATGATGTCAATGATTTGGTCCATGGTCTGCCAAATCATTATTCTGGATCTCCAAGGTGAGGCAGAACATCATGGTGGAAGGAGGTGGTACAGGAGATCTGCTCAAGACATGACAGATGGGAAGCAGAGAGAGAAAGGGGAAGGGGCTTCAGGGAAAATGAACCTTTGCAGGGCACTCCCTCAGTGACCCACCCTGCTAGTCATGCCTCTTCTACCTAAAGATTACCCAGTCAATTCATTCAAACTAGAATGGATTGGTTAATCTAATCATTTAAATCTGCATATTTCTATATTAACATAGGAACTTTGGGAGGTACCACATATCCAAACCATTAATACTCTCTAATCCTAGTCACAGGTCATTTTTTTGTTTTAGGTATATCATTGTTCTTATATAATAAAATAATATAGTTCTCAGCATGAAGTACTGAGAAGAGAAGAAGCAAACATTTCTTTAAAAATATGAAATTTCTCTTTTAGCAGCCAGGGTAGAGAAGACAATAGTCTTAATGTCTTTTTTTTTTCCTCTCCCATTTTTCCCCCTCCTAATGAACTCATTACTCATTTCCAAAATGCAAAGAACAATGAAAAAATTAAGTGACACCTTGCACATTTTTGTTACAATTACACATTTTACGTTTTTTAAAAAAGTCTTTCCTTTCTCTTAGGGATTTCTTTGTGTTTGTTCCCTAAGTTGTGGTTTTTAAATATTGCTCTTTAGAGTATGTGAAGTATGTACAAGAAGAGCATTACCATTGGTGTTAACCTCCACCAGAGCTTCTACTGGATAATTGTATTCAGATCAGAGATTAGCACACAGGAAACCCTTAAAAAAGAGTGCTTTTATATCTGAAAAGTTTCTACTTCAAAAAAATAGCCATCCTTAAAGATGGCTGAGGGATAACTTTGTTATATATTAATGATAAGGTTTTAGTTTACAAAGTAATCTTTGTATTTTGTAGCAAGTAACGGAAAGAGGTGAAGGACTAAGGTTGTAGGGAATGGTAAGGACTGTGGTGAGTGAAGAGCTCCACTTAGAAACCCCCAAAGAGCATCAAGGCAGCAGGATTGTAAATGGTGGTCTCTATAACTGTTCTCATATTGTTTATTTTTGTTTTCAGAGTAGCTGTGCTGTGTGTTCCTAGATCTGTTTATTGTTTGGATTCAAACCACCCCAGAGGATTCTTTGCTGTGAAAATGCGTCATTTGAATGCACTGGGTTTTCATGTAATCTTGGTAAGCAAAAAAATGCATATGAAACACTCTTTAATTACTGTTATACATTCTAACAGCTACCAGGATTGGTGAAGTTGATTATTAGGACTCTATAGAGAAATTGTGAGCATTATTAGAATAAGTACTTTAGTTGCTTGTTTTATTTTTTAATATTTTTTTTTTAGTTGTAGATGGACACAAAGCTTTATTCTATTTATTTATTTATTTATTTTTATGTGGTGTTGGGGATTGAACCCAGTGCTTCACACATGCTACGTGAGCACTCCACCACTGAGCCACAACCACAGCCCACTGTTTTTTTTTTTTTTTTTAATAAGAACATTTCTAATACATTACTTGGCTTCTACTCAGCTGATTACTATCATTTTTTGATAAGAAAGTAATATCTTTTCTTATATAATTGAAGACACATGAAACCATTTTCAGTTTCTCAATTACCTTGAACAGGGAAGAAAAAATATTAAAGCTCTGCTTTCCCTGGCCAGTGAGGCTGTTGGAGAGTGCTTGTTTCCTGGATAGCTTGGGGATGATGGTTCCTCTTCTTCCCTCTCATGCTTCCCTTTGATCCCAAGCAACACAGCTTTTCTTTAACAGCCTCTGCAAACGTTTCTGTCTGTAGCAAGAATCCTGCAAATAAATTTATGATAATCTTGGAATCCATCTCAGTGCAACTCGTTTTGTCCTATACAAAATGTAAAGTGTAAACATTTGATCCTCCATTATCATACTTTAGTATCCAGGGGCAGATTGTCCAGATTACTGAGATTAAGATAGCCTCTTTATTTTGATGTACTACTATTTAAGATTTTGTTTTTCATACTGGTGATATACATTCTAAGGAAGATTTCCCCCTAGAAAGTAATTTTTATACATTTAGAGGGCCTTTAAAATTTTTATAATTTTTACTGTTATATCTTTACTCATTCTGAGCTTATCATCTCATTTGGCCTTTAAAGTATGAGTAATTGTAAGGTAACTGCTTTTAAAAAGCAGTTGACTTTAATATGTTTGATCCCTACATTAGTTTTTTTCCTCTGTGTATGTGTGTTATCTTTTCATAAACTGACTATTTTCTTCTTTCTCTGTTAAGGTCAACAAGTGGGAGTTGGAAAAACTAAAGATGGAAGATGCGGTCACATTTTTGAAGACTAAAATTTATTCAGTTGAAGCCCTTCCTTCTGCTGATGCAAATTTGCAAAGCACATATTAAAGTTAAAAAGTCAACCTTTTCATATTAGGACATATGCATTTATAAAAATAACTTTAATAAAGACTGAAATTCGGGGCTGGGGATGTGGCTCAAGCGGTAGCACGCTCGCCTGGCATGCGTGCGGCCTGGGTTCGATCCTCAGCACCACATACAAACAAAGATGTTGTGTCCGCCGATATCTGGAAAATAAATATTAAAAATTCTCTCTCTCTCTCTCTTTAAAAAAAAAAGACTGAAATTCAGTTATCAATGAAATTTATCTGACAGAAAATGTTGCTTCATTTCTTCAAGTTAATTTTAAGAATGACAGAAGTGTTGATTACTGGTACCTTAGAATATATTGAAAAAATTCCAGAAGGATCATTTTCCCAACACCCGTTCCCTCTACTATACAGATATTTGACAAATTCAAGAGCTGTAGGTTTCATTTTTTTCTCCCCAGCTTTAATATTTGAAAAAATTTGTTTCTTAGTTGGTCTTGATGGGTCATAGGCAAGTTGATGTGTCTTTGTGTTTGAAATCTGTGAATACGTACTTCTGCTATCACTGTTCTATGACATGGAGTTATACCTCCAAATCAAGTGTTGGCCAGATAGCAATTGGTCTTGGTACTCAAGTTGTAGAAGATGTTAACTAGTGAGGCAGCATGTTAAAAATGATAAGGATGGCATTTGCCTTTGCAACCAGTGCTGCAGGTGGAGAAACACAGATGAGATAGTACGTAGATGGCATATTTGCTAATACCTTGCCATTGTTTATGTTATTCCTTTCTCTTATTTTCTTCCTCTTTACCTCTCCCATCATTTTATGAGATCTTTTAAATTAAATATATAGCTGAAGTGTGTTGTGAATCAGACCTGAGTACTATTTTTTCAATTGTGTCTATTTAGTCTCTTGTTCAAATATTTGTTGCAGTTGAAATATTTTTTTCTGTACTTGTCTACCCAGTATTTGAGTTTTTGGGGATATGGTGGTGAATAGGCCGGGGCACTTGTGGAGCTTGCAGTATGGGTTTCATGTAAACTGGTATTATTCTACCAACAAATACAGAAGACTTGTAGTTCCTAGACATCTTACTAGGTACTGGGCACTGCTCAGTATTCATGTGTAGTTTCTCTGTTGTCTTAGCCTTTTAAGGTATATCGGCTCTCAGGATTCTCTCTGGGCTTTCATTTCTTCATCTCTAGAATGAGGATAAGTTATTTACCAAGGCTACACAGATAGTTGGTCAGGGCTAAGGTTTGAATGTGAGCTGACATGGACTTACAGGAAAAGTAGTTGAGGATTCCCCAGGCTGGCAATAAAATAAAACTGCAGCAATAAGACAATAGCTGTTGGGTTTTATCAACTTAATGCAGCCTGCATTTAGGAAAGGTTAGATCTAAAAAGAAGCTCAGTGGTCATTTAGTGACCTCCTTCATTTTATAGATGAAGAAGTTAAGGCTCAAAGAATTTTATCTT
Organism: Marmota marmota marmota; assembly: GCF_001458135.2. Taxonomy (NCBI): domain Eukaryota; kingdom Metazoa; phylum Chordata; class Mammalia; order Rodentia; family Sciuridae; genus Marmota; species Marmota marmota. The sequence goes on from NW_026000005.1 coordinate 25,800,210, forward strand.
TCAGAAGTTTCAGCTATGCCATTGATTTCTGCATCTTCCTATTTCAGGGCTATTCATCCCAAGTGGACTGGATTCTGGTTCCAAATTGGACATCGTCTAGTTTTAGCCAAGTGATTTAACCTTTATAAGTTTCAGAATGAGGTGAGAATATTCTGTTATTAGAGAAACTAGGGTTCATTCTTTAAATGTTAAGTGTGTATCAGTTTCTTCTAGAGGTTAATTATGACTCATATTCAGAGAATTGGACAAATTTATGAATACTTAAACTGCCATTTGGAGTAGTAATTTTCTTTGAGTTTGAACTGATTGACATAGCAGATGAGAAGACATTTCCCTTTGACTACATCACTAATGTTAGCATTCTTCCTTTTGTGGCAATGAAAGAACAATGGGCAGAGAGCTGTTCAACAAGAAACAGTTGCAGTCTACTAGTAAATATGTGCACATACAAACATCTGAGATATTTTTGCCTTTCAAATTACTATTTTGGTTTTCTTTTAAGAATTGCCGTGCTAATGAAGGTGTAATGATGTAAGCACTTGCATATGCTACTAGTGGAATGTAAACAACCTTTCTGGAATGTACTTTGTGGGTTTTTTTTCCTTCCATGTTTTTTAAAAATGGCTTTATTAAAGTATAATTGACATACAATAAACTTATATTTAAGGTACACAATTTGATAAATTTTGATATACATACATATGCCTAGGAAACTATCACGACAATCAAGATAATTAACATATCCCTCATCTTTAAAAAGTCCCCTGGAAACCACAAGTCTGTGGCACACATGGAAAAAAGATAGTATTTCCATAGTACTAGCTGTAGAGCATTTGGGGTTCTATTTGGAAGTTGGTAGCAAAAAATATTTTCCTTATATAAGAAATGAATCAGTAAAATCCGAAGCATTAGAGAAGATATTAGATGTTTCATTGTGTGATTGAAATGATTACATGTAATTCTTTTTTTTTTTTTTTTTAAATAGGTGTTGCTGGGGTTTAAACCCAGGGTCTTGCACTTGATAGACAAATGCTCTACCACTGAGCGACATCCCCAACCCTTTATTTGGAGATAGGTTCTGGCTCAGTTGCCCAGGCTGGCCTTGAACTTGAGGTCCTCTGCCTCAGTCTCTTGCGTAGCTCTGATTACAGGCATGTACTAGCATACCTGGCTGTTGTACGTGCAATTCTTTTTTTTTTTTAATATTTTTTGCCAATAGATTTTTCACTTTATTTGTTTATTCATATGTGGTGCTTAGGATCAAACCCAGAGCCTCATATATGCTAGGCAAGTGCTCTACCACCGAGCCACAGGCCCAGTCCTGTACATGCAATTCTTGATCAAGACACTTTAATAAGTTCTTCAAATTCTTGATATTTAGCATTGACAAACTATCTACAAAAGTAGCTAATGAAACAATTATTAAAACCATACAAAAATTGAAAATTATGTTTATAACCTAACAAATCTTCCTATTCTGTCATTGACAGAATGTGTGGTATTGGTATCTTTTTTTGTGTGTGATAATACAAATGAATCTCAAATGCAATTGAAGTATTTCTAAAGAATGATGATATTCTAATTATGGAGTGGAGATATATATACACACACACACACACACACACACACACACACACATACATACAGAGAGAGAGAGTGAGTTAGAGTAGTCACCCTTGAATATCTCTTTAAGTACATAGAATTCTGTCCATAAGACAGATCTGGGGTATCTTTTGGAGCTGTACCTATGAGGAGCTGGCATTCCTCAAACCCCACCTGACTTCACTTTACTGACATTTCCCCTTGCGTACAATGGTCAATGGTTCTCTCAGCAGCAGACTACTCACATAGTTGTCCCAGTGATGGGACATACTGTTGGCTTCACATAATATCACAGCAGAGCAGCAAAGGCCAGATGCCCCTCATAGTTGTTAACCACAGGCACTGAGAGTGGGACTGTCAGATCCCATCATATTTGGGCTACCTTTTGGAAGCCCTAGGTGGGGAGATCACTGACCAACAGCGCTTTGGTCACCTAGCTCTTTGTGGCTACCCAGAAGACCGAGGAGTTAGATATCTCTTGACATACTTATGACCCTTGTGTGTACATGGGCATGTTCTGGTCACCCATAATCCCAGATAAAGCTGAAGTCTACATTTTTGAGACTCCCAGCTTGAATTCCAATTGTGGCCTAGCTTTCTTCATGCAGATGGGCCCACCTGAAATTAAGAGGTTAAATGAGATGGAAATCATGCTTCTGTTGGTTCTGCCAGCAAACTGCCATGGAACATTTTATTTGTCTGGAGTATCAAAAGCAAAGGTTCCAGGGTGAGGTATGGCAGTATGTAGGATGTCCATTTTGCTGGTGGGGATTGTGGCTAAGGTAATGTGGCTCTGGAACCAGAGATGGGGCAGCATCTTCATGACTTCTCAGCTTCTGGGTTGTCAGCAGAGATAGCAGCTCTTTGGACAGCCAGTTCTGTGATGGTGTTTAGGGAGTCATTGCTGGAAGTCAGACTAAACTACACATTTCTTCAGTTTTTCTAATCATGTAAGCAGAATGAGTCTTCTATGAATGGCCAGAAATTATCCTCCAAACATATTGTGCTAAATAGAGTAGTTTCTGTTATCAGCAACTGAATGCTGACTAATGATAATATCACAGATAATATGCTTATATAGGTTGTAGAATGAAAAAAATAAAAAAGGTTTCTTTAACATTTTCTGAATTTTGCTTTAAAGAATTTTGTTCAGGGTCAGAGAAACACATGCTGTTACTAAGAACCACAAGGAATAACACGTAAACTGCAGTTTGGTTTACATGTGACCTTGCCCTCAGCAGGTTGCTCCAGGCACAGAGAAAGCTCTCCTGGCAGGTGAGAGAGGAAACCTGCCTTGGTTTTCTGCTTGTTCTTCTTGCACTCAATTTTCACTTTTCTTCCCCATATTTTCACTGTATTTCTTGCCAGTTCCCTCTCAGCAATCTCCTTACACTAGGAAGCACATCATCATGAAAAGGGAAAAGGGATGGCATCAGTATTTTACCCAGTGGTCTCAGGAAATCCATGCCTTGATTTTGCTCAAAAAAATGTGGAACTGGAGAAAGATATGAAATTAAATTAGACAAAGAAATTGAAGTGCTTGGGTGTTACTTAAAGTCACCAGAAAATATTTCCCTATCTTACTAAAGACTAATCTTGAAGAATACCTAGTCTTGAAGAAAATCAATTCAATGAAACTGAGGGGCAATTCCCTCTTCATCAACTTGAGGTTCAAATAAGGTTACATCCCCTGCTGTTGCTCCTGCTGCTGTTGTGAGCTGTGGTTGAGGCTGGGGGTGCTCTGTGATCCAGTCCACAGGCCATGCCTCTGATAAGTCTGCTCTGTACCCAGTTGTCCCAGCACACAGATATATACAACTCACTGTGCTGCAGAGAGGAAGGTACTGCTCCCTCCGTTTATACCATGCTCCTTGGATTGAGCCAATTTTCAAAACTTTCCCCCAGGCCATGGGAGTTAAGGCAGAACAGGTTGTCTAGTCATAGTCTCCTTTTCGCTCTATAATATTTCTTGAGCTTTGCTGGGTAAAGACGTAGCTTGAAAGAAAAACAGGCAGTGCTGGTCACATTAATTGAGAATGTGAATGCAAAATTACTTGTGAATTTATTTGCTCATTTTTAAAATGAACTGTGTGCTCACTTGTAAGCCACAGTATCTCATTCACATAGTGCTGTTTGTCCTAGCCACACAAACCAACAAGATCCTTCTCAAATTTACCTGTGAGTTTTGTATCATTTTTTATTTAAAAATTAAATTGTGGTAAAGTAACATAATGAAATTTACCATCTTACCTATCTTTAAGTGTACAGTTCAGTTGCATTAAATATACTTACAGTATTGTGCAATAATCAGTATCATCTGTAGAATCTTAAATTTATAAAATAGAAACTCTGTACTCCTTGTTTCCTTCTACCACTAGGCCCAGGCAACCATTGTTTACTTTCTATCTCTATAATTTTTTTTTTGTTTGCAATACTGGGATGGAACCCAGCACCTTGCTCATACCAGGCAAGTACCCTGCCCCAGCCCTGTCTAAATGTGAAGAATCTGGATACCTCATACAAGTGGAATTATACAGTATTTGTCCTTTTCTGCCTGGCTTATTTCACTTAGCATAATGTTCTTCCAGCTCATTCATGTTGTAGGATATGTCAGAATTTCCTTTCTTCTTAAGGCTAAAAAATATTTCATTATATGTATATATCACATTTTGTTTATGGATTCCTCTGTTGATGGGCACTTGAGTTGCTTCTACATTTTCTATCATTGTGTGTGTTTTTCTGGAAGTTTGTTTTTCTCCTTAGTGTCAAATTGTTTTAGTGTTTGGTTTCTCATTTCTGGAATATTTTCTTATCCCATAGATGATCATCTGATCATCAGTCTACCTGTATCTATCTATCATCTCCTCCTAAAGGTCTTTATTGGTTCAGTTTTTTAATGAAGTATAATATATATTACTGGTGTATATTTTATGTATCCTAATATCCTTTCAGTGTGAATTTAATTTTTGAAAATGTCAAAAAGCTTCTCTGTAAGGCAAATTTGATGAGTAAGTGATTAAACTAAGTAACAATGGTGACTATTAAGTGCCTACTTGTGTCCTCATCACAACCCTGTTTGGCGGACATTAACAAACATTAATATTCATTTTATAGTAAAGCTGATACTCCAGGACTTTCAGTGTTTTTCCTAGGTGTGAATAATTAGAAAAAAGGCAGAGATGGACTGCTGTCCTTCTGACCCCAAAGTTTGTATCACTCCACCTGTACTTCTTAAGCGTTCCTGGTGATTTTAATCACTTGCCTACTTGACAAAAATATAAATTCCTGGCCTGTTTCAGACATATGGACTAAGACTCCACAGAGGATTGGCCTGGAAGTTTATACAGCTTGGTGTCATGTATCTCCACTATGTTTCTAAGGTACTGAGATTATGTGTGCAGCTCACGGACAGCTCTGAAGGCACTTTGCACAGCAGAGACTCAGCTATGTTATGAGCATTAGGTATTGGAATGACAGAATAGGCTTCAAAGTGACTTATTTGAAAGGCAATATTCGAATATTCTGATTCAGAGTCATTAAAATGAACCGCCACACTGCTATGTAGAGAGACAGCATTTTGCATTGGAAAGAGTGAGCCTTCCCCGGTTTAGGATCTTTGGAAAGTTTCAACCTCTCAGAGCCTTCATTTCTTCATCTCTAAAATGGGGATGCTAATTCCCAGTTTGAAGGACTATTGTATATATTAGAAATATTTATATATATACATATATATATATATATATATATATATATATATATATATATATANATATATATGTCTTTTCATGGAGTAGATGCTTAATAATTGCTAGTTCTTATAACAATGAAGCAAATTCCCCATGGTGAATTGTATATGTGAACCACAACCCTTGAGAGTGATCGTTGTGTGATAAGCTGCTTGATCAAAGTTTCCAGCTGAAATGATCTGGAGCCAAATCTTGAAAACTACTTGCGGAGAAGCTTCTATTGCTTTCTCATGGGCAGAGGAAGTTGCAATATTTAAAAAGCAGTTTAAAATGGAAATAGCAAGAAAAGAATGACAACGTCCCCTAGGTGGTGCTGAATCATCATGAAACTACAAGTGGGACACTTGGTATTTTCAGGGGTGACTTTTTTCTGGTTTGAATTTCAAATGAGAGCAGGACAGCTCCCTGGGATATCTGGGGTGGGGGGGAATGACCAGGCAGAAAGAGTCTTTTTGGTAGGACTGAGTGCACAATATTCTTGCCTGAGAGGCCCCTTTGGGTCCTGGGTTTGCTTTAGTAGGCATCAGGAAGCAGGGTCAGGCCAACTTTTATTCATTTGCTGAGAGCTGTTGGAGCCATGACTGATTTTGACAGATCAAAAACCGCTTGTAACACCTCTGTGGGGGGATAGTTTACCCTGGAATGTTAGTGCTAGCTCCTCTAGAGACTCAGTGTGGGATTGGAGATATGCAAGGACCTCCGAAAAATAAAAAAAATGGCTGATAATCAGTTTTAACAAGAATAGCCCATTGTTGTATGTAACACTGTGCATTTCCCAGTTCTAGCCATCCTTTCCAACCTCAATTGCTGGGCAACTTATTTTTCCTTCGGCATCAGAAGCGATAGCATCTGGGAAGTGAGTCTGATGAATTCTGTCTGGCAACCAACATCTTTCTGACTGCCAGATCCTGGGGGAGGAAACTGAGATGCTCCGGAGTTGGTTTAGAGCCAGATATACCTGTCCTTGAGGTCTCAGTTATGGGAGAAAGAGGCTGGCCAAATGCAGAACTTCTGAGACTCCACTTCCTGAGTTCATTTCCATTTTGGCAAAATGTGACTGGTTTCTAAGGGGAAGAATTCACATGTATTAAAATGTCTCCGTTGCTGAAGTTGCTTTGTGTCCTCCACTAAAGCCTTCTGCCATCTATCCCCATCTCCTAACACATTTTCAAACGTGGTGTCTTTGGAGGGTAACCATAGCAACTAAGCTTATTCAAAAATGACTGAACCTGGGCAGTAAAGGAGGGAAGTAACCTCACTGTATTTTTTTTTTTATTGGAAATCCACAGGATGGTACAGAATCCAACCATTGTATAGGCTGTCTATGTACTAGGCATGGTAGTACTTTAAGACATTTGATTCTTACCACCACCCCATAAAGTAGCAATCCTCATCCTCTTTAAGAGTTAAGGAAATTGTAGCATAGAGATTTTGATGACAGGTCCATAATTGTACAGCTAGTTAGAACTGCTGGGCCAGGAAATCAAAGTTATTTCTTCTATATGAACTACCTTCCAAGGAGAATTAGAGAGAATCTTCCTATGTCCTATTTGCACTTATTAAAAGTGAGGTCTAGAAACAGGCAACTGTTCAAGACAACAGCAGAGCTGCAGATCCTGTTCTGTCCTACTAACACCTTCCTGCTCTATGTAGTTTCAGAGCTCCCAAAAGTATCCTATCTACTACTCATATAGATGAAGAAATTAAGACACTAAGGTTAAATGACATTTTCCAGGGTTGTCAACTATTATTTAAAAGAATAAGACATACACACATCTCTAATTCCCTGCTCACCTCTTAGATGTGACTTTTTGAGAATATGTCATATATCCACCCATCCATCTACCTATCCATCCATCCCTCCATCCATCTAATTATTCCTTAATTTCACAAGTATAAATGTATAAAGTATCATATAGTATATGTGGTTCACAAGATTTGCAAGATCAACTTAAATTCACCAGAGACGAATTTTATCATATAGATAATGAGATCATCTTTGGCTTGAGTATTGTGGAAATACTGTTTATGGGTATAAACTTTTATATGTGAGAATTATATATTCTAATGAATCTGAAACATCCATACTTTATGTAGCATAGATATGAAGTCATAAGTTTATCTCTGTAAATTGCCTAAGATGATGACAGAGAAGGGTGTTATGTTTAAAATTTTCAGCTCAGTCAAAAGCTGAAATAGGCTCAAGAGAAAAATGATCTATAATCCTTGGCAGAGCCCAGTATATGGAGAGGGAGGATGAGGGGACATGATCCAGTCTTGAAGGGCATGTCTGGTGGTTTGGATTTTGTTCACTCACTCTGGTAGAGTCATAACTCATGCAATAACCCTCAGAAGCCAGGGCACAGAACCTTTTGAGCACTTCATGTGGGATCCTTCTAACATTGCTGTGGTGGAATGGAGGTGAGGTGGGAGAAGGTGGCTGGATTTAGGAACCTACTCTTGCTTGGAAAAGCCCAAAGGCAGAAAACTGCCTGGAGCCATGTCAGATGGCAGAAGAAAAATAGAGGTGGCTGTGAGAGGGCTTCAGCCTCCCAAGCTTTGCTGGGGAAAGGGGATGGCAAAGATGCATATTTCCTGTGGATTGTGTGGAAGCCACAGAAACTAGCAGGTTTGAATCATCCTGAAAGGCATCTGCCCTGGAGGACTCCATGCCAGAGCTTGCAAAAAAGAAGCTGAAGGGCTTTTCACAGGCAGCCTGAGAGTGAGTCTCCAGAGTTAGGACAGGCAGCACAATGGCGTGAGAGAGCTGCAGCCACGGAAAAGGGGGTGGGGTGGAGGGTGTCTCTTAAGAATCCTTTTGCCTGGAGGAGCCAGCATCTTACCCACAAAGGGCATCCCCCCAGAATACAAGGTCACCAGTTAATAGCATTCCCCCTTTTCCCTCCTCTCCATCCTGACCCTGGAGGAGCCAGAGGCAGCACAGTGACTGGAGCAGGAGGATGTGAAGGAAGAACAAAGAGGACTAACTGCAAAAGGAGAGGTTCCACAAAATGGGGGCCTCCTCCTCTGAGCTGCTCATTCTTGAGCTGCGGAAAGGAAAGGAACGATGGCAGTTCTGAGACTAGATCAATAGATGGGATTTTTAGAGAACCTGAAAATGAGGCTTTCTGATACCTAAATGTGACCGGGCATGCTCTGGCGTATGCTGGGGTCGTCCTTGCTGGATGGGAAAGGAAGGCTGGGAAATCCAGAGTGAAAGGCAGAGGATGGAAGAATTCCAAGCTTTTTCCAGCCTAGCTACTGAGCTGGCCCCTTCATAAGCTGGTTTCCCCTAGTGAGAGGCTTCCAAGCACATGACACATTTTCAAACAAACCCATAGATTTCCTCTCCCACCCCAGAAGCTAGGCTCATTCTAGAGCTCACACCCTACCTTCTTTTCCTTTTTATACCTGGTAGAAAAAAGAAGCCCCCGTCCCCTTCTGCTTGGTTTTGCACTTTAGGATCATTACCAAGGAGAAAAAAACACTTTTTCCATTAACTGCAGGCAAGAGCCACAAAATCCTTCTGGGTGACTTTGTTGGGCCTTCAGGATGAGGTTGAAATCTGAAGGGAGTGAACATTACAATTAGAAAAAATTATCTCAGACAATAAAACATCCTGTAATACTGTTCCTAATAGCATCTAACATTACACGGTGTAGGGCCCAAACAAGATGTATTCATCTGCAATTATTTATGCTCACCAGGGAAAGAATTTTCCCTTTGTTTATTGTTTTAATCATGATTAACCAGCAGTGTAATGATAGGGTTATAATGATAACAACATGAAGAATGAGATGTTTGAGGTGCAAGTTGCAGGCACAATGCTAACCCTCAATTCTGGAAGTTTCTGGTAGAGCAGAGGCAGGGAGCTTATTCTTTAATGGTGTATGTGTGTAAGCATGTGTGTATGTGTGTGTTTGTGTGTGTGTGTATGTGTGTGTGTGTTCATGCGCGCATCTGTGTCTCCCAGGGGAAGGGACTGGGATAGGGAAAAAGTTTATCGTGAATAAGGGCAAGAGAGGAGTGACCCAGTTCTCCTGTTCCTCTCACAGCCTTCCTTGCATTCAAGGTCAGGAGTGCTTCTCCTTCCTTCTGGTCCTTCCACAGAATGAGCATTAATTATTACCAGAGCTACAGGGATCTTTTCTGCTTGTGAAAATCTACATGTGATTGCTTTGGAGAGGCAATATTTCTCTCTTAAAAATTCCAGAAAATTCTAGCTTTCCCAGGGTTGACTTTGAATCATCAGCAACATATTTCCCCACCTTCTTAACTCTAGAGCAGGGTTTGATTCCGCGGCTTATGACTTTCCCAAATATTCTGGGCCTTATACAACAAATAGAAAATATGTCCTATCACTCAATGGCACAAAGTTTTTTGTGTATCTTCATTTTTGGCAAATGTTCATCTTTTATATCTAGCTTTAGGTTAAACAGTTTAGGCTACCTCAGCAAGCCTTGGTGAATGAAATTGATAAAACTGAGTGACATTATTTGATTAAATGTAGGTACGTTAGTCAGTTTTTCAACATAGTGACAAAATACCTGACACAAACAACATAAAAGGAGGAAAGGTTTGTTTCGACTCATGGTTTCAGAAGTTTCAGTTCACAGTTGCTTGGCCCTGTTGTTTTGGGCCTGTTGCAACATAGTACAATCACAGCAGGGTTGCGTGGTGGATGAGTCCTGTTCATCTCACAGCAGCCAGTAAGCAAAGAGAGAAACAGGGACTGGGCCTCCAATAACCCCTTCAAGGCATGTCCCCAGTAACCTAACTTCCTTTCACTGGGCCTCACCTCTTAAAAAGTGCATCACCTCCCCAAAGCCCCACAGACTGGCAACCACGCCTTTAATACACAGGCCTTTCGGGGATTCGTCCAAACATAGCAGTATAGGCATAAAGATATAATTTTCTCTTAAGACTCAAAAACTAACTCTAAGGCAGTTCCAAAAGAAAAATGCACAAAATATTTTGAACAATAACAGCATCATGGGAATGAGTGTTCGGTGAGTCTCCCAGGCAGGCTATTTGAAGCCCAAACCCACATATATAACACAAAATATAATAGCAATCACTCTCTTTTAAGCATTTTTCTCAAAGGTTAATTAAATAAAACAATCCAATTTTGAAGTAATTACTATCTTGCCCATTTTTCAGCAGAAGAAACCCAGACTTAGAGTTACCAAAGCCACATGACATTGAGCAAATTATTTAAACTTTTAAATTTGATTCTAGAGCTACATATTATGTATTAGAAAACTTTATAATAAACAGGAAGCAAGTCGTTTTCAAACATATGTCTTATTAATTTTTCTCTCATCTTTAAACCAAGACATGAAAGTACTAGTACATGTACATGGATAACTTTGGAAGAAATTTCATCATGGATAAGAAAGCCCTTCTTTTTCTTTTCTTTTTTTTTTTTTTTCTTTCTTTCTTTTTTTTTCCTTTGAAGTGTAAGAAGGAGAGAGAGAGAGAGAGAGAGAGAGAGAGAGAGAGAGAGAGAGAGGAAAAGCCACTGGGTTGAGGACCAGAATACCTGGGTTCCAGTCACAACTTCTATCATTTAAATTATTTGGGTCTTGCTTTGCTTGGCTGTATAAAAATGAAGTTGGGGGCTAGGGTTGTGGTCAGTGGTAGAGCATTTGCCTCACATGTGTGAGGTACTGGTTTGATCCTCAGCACCACATAAAAGTAAATAAATAAAGATATCATGTCCATCTACAACAACAACAAAAATTTTTTAAAAAATAAAGTTGGGATAGGCCTCCTCTGAGACACTGAGGCTCTCCCTTCTTTACAAATGCTTTGCATAAGCCCAGATTTCTATTTCCAACCCCATTGTCCCCAAACATGATTTAAGCTCATAGAAGAATAGACTGTCATCCCAAAATTAAGAATATGCAGTGCTTCGTAAATCAAACTCAACATTAAATTGCACTGCAAACAGAAAGTTTCACACAGTTAGAATGTTGCTGTATAGAATTTAATGAGCTCCATATGCCTGACCTCTGGAAAGAAATGATTTTGGGAACTGTAGCTGAGGAAGAGTCTAAGGGCATCAGCATCTGGTATGAGTTACTCGGAGTGAATCGACCACATTTTTGTATTGTTGCCAAGCTTGGAAAGGTAGAAATACTCTGCAATCTTTGCGCTCACCTTCTGAGATAATGCTGACAGTTTTCCAAAATTTTCCTCACTCATCAGGAAGTTGTGGAGTTCAGTGGATTCTAACTTCCTTCCTGTAGCTCTCCCAGGGTTCTCATGCCCATGAGGCACTGAGCCTTGTGTCTGCTCTGGAGAGTGTGGGCTCTTTTGGGAGACATGTCAGTGACTTTTGATTGACATTTGTACTTGTTTTGGTGGACTCTGATACTCCTAAAGGGTCCTGCCTAAAACCCAGATTTGATAATGTCATTCTTTCCACTTATTTAAAAAATTCAGGATTCCTCACTGCTTATGCATGTTCTGTCAAGTAGGACCTGAACCCCCTTTTTGAGATTCCTGACTCCTGATCCTTGGTATCCTATGCTCTAGCTCTTCAGAAGTCTTCACTGATGTTCAGATCTCGTGCTGCAGTCTTTCCACATATTTTCTCCTTGGCAATCCCTGCCTGTTCTTCTCTCCAGGGATGCTCCTGTATCAGTGCAGATTGGGCAACACTTCCTTGCCATGTCTCTCCTCACTTGTTCCTTTCCTAATTGTGGTTAGTTGCTGCCACCTCTGTGTTCTCAAACCCTTAAACGCAGCCAGGGTTGCACAGTAGGCTGCACTAGAGAGCTCTTCATGAGTGAAAATGTGTCTGATTCTTCCTTTCACTTACCAGAGCAGAGGATCATTGCCTTTCAGTAAATATTGAATAAGGAGAAGGAAAGAATGAGCACAGGGTCCTCAGAGGCCAAGAGGCTTGTCTTGTCTTTCCAAGGTTCTCCACCATATTCCTCAGCTATCCACTACCTTGGATACCATGATTTATGTTCATTGGAGGTTCACACCATACTTATATCCTTTCTGAAGGCTACAATTCAAGGGTAGGAAACAACTAACTTGTTCCTTTGACCACAGGAAGTTGCAATAAAACGGGCCAGAAAAGAAGAAACCAGTAAGCTTGCTTGTTTTCACAAAATGCTGATGCTCCTTGTGTTTGCTGAGCACATGATGGACACTTGTCTTGGAAAAATGCTGTGAATGCACTCATTTTCTGTGTTGCTGTTTTGTAAACAAATAGGTCTCCCAAAGTGGAGACTCAATAATTTAGGTCTTCTTTTTGAAACAGGATTTAATCCTTATCTTTTTGTTTTTAAGCTATATTTCAATTTATTTCACAAACTTCCAAACACCCAATTCATAAATCAGCACATTTCTTCTTGATACTAGGTTCTGAAAACAAAGGGTGTTTATGTTTTGGAGATTCTTAACTATTGATTGTTTGAAATAAAATTTCAGAACAATAGATAGTAATATTTTAATAGGACATGGCATTCTTCAAACATATTGTCATGGGAGTCTTGTAACAGACTTGTAAAATGGACTGGGTAAAACTTAAAATCTGTGTTTCACAGATGAGGAGTCAGATGCCCACAGTGATTTAAAGTCACAGGACTAGAAAATGACAATGGTAAGATCTGAACCAATTGTGATTCTGGGGTAACTCTTGCTCTCAATTCCAAGTATTTATAAATGAAGAGGTACATACATGCATTCTATGCTGGCTACCTTTGCAAGTGTCTATACTCCCAAGACAAACAGTCTTTATTGGGTGCTATATACCTCTCTGGTTACCCAAGGAGTTGCTCTGGGTCATTTTCATGCTTGCTGTAGTCTTTGAGAGAAGATGGAATTGAGAATGGAAAACAAAGAAAACTGACCATTTACTTGAGTATCATTTTGATGCTGGATGCAAGTGAAATTACTTAGAGAGACAGATTGTGAGATTATGTGTTTTTTTTTTTTTTCTTTTCAACAGGACTATCCCTTTTCTCTAGTCTCAGATTCAAGAACTGATGATGGGGAAGAATCCAGTGATGTCATTCACTGACTACCTGGATCCTGTTCAGAAAAAGTGAGGGTGATCAAATGTGCTAAAAACTCAGTTAAAAACAATGGATGATATAAAATTCGGTAAATCAGGTGTTCCCTGTTTAGCCTGCTCTTGTTAGAATAATGGAATTTGAGGGTTTAAAACATAGCTTATTTCAAAGTGATGCATGAGTTCCCAAAAATCTTGTTTAACATATTGCTGGAATAATGCATATGAGATGGTTAAAAATGGAAGTAGAAAAAAATCCCCGACACCCTTAGAGGAATTTGCAATTCATAAAGTTACTGCCAATTTTGCATTATAGTTGCCATGGTAACCATGCTAGGCTTCTGCTCAAATGTTTCTCAGAAGGGTAAGAAATAGTATATAATAAGCTCTTCAAGTGTAATTTTTTTATTGTAGTTGAATTAGTGTGTAATTCTTATGTGAGCATTTTAGCATTCCATGAATGTGCACTCCAGTTTTGATTCTGATTTCTTATCTCTGTATATTTAACCAATGTTGCCTATTATCACTGCTTGGTAATTAATTGTAAAAATAATAACAGAAAGCATTATCAACAGTAATTAATTATAAAAGCAAAAACAAAAAAAAGCATTTCAAACCTGACTAGTAAATTTCCCATACCAAAGCATTGCCTTGCTTATTGATTCAAAGCACTTTCAGCCAAGCTTTTAGGCTGCATTTACAAGTCACCCCTTGCCCCTTCCATGTTTTTCCTCAAAAGAGCCACATACATTGAATAAATGAAGTATCAAACAGAGCCAGTTGGACCAATTAGACCAAAATAGTACTTTCATTTGGCCATTTAGATAGGGAGCTATTTTAAAATGGCACTGACTTTTTTTTTTTTTTTTTTTTTTTTGCTTTATTCAGCTTCTCGGGAGTCAGTCTAGCAGCTGAGGTGGTGAGGTGGAGCAGTGCATATCTAAACAGAACGTGGAGCAAAGGTTGTATAGTGTTCGATAGCACATGTGTTCATTTTTTAGTAGAAAAGAGAAATAGACTTCGGAGTCCAACAGACTGGGATTTACCAGCTCTGTATTTTACTGGGGCCTTGGACAAGACTCTACCATTAGATTGTTTTCAATTGTTACAACAACATAGCCAAAGCTGGCTACTTCAGAAAGAGAAGACTTTTATTTAGCTCACAGTTTTGAAGGGTGAAAATCTAAACAGCATGACACCAGCTCTGGAGAGTGTAGCCCTGGCTGCATCCCATCAATACAGGTGGCATCTGGCATCGTGGTGGAAGTGCTTGTGAGCAGAGATCTCACGTGGTGAGACAGGAAGCCAGAAAGCAGGGAGGTGGCATGCTTGCTCTAACTAACCAGAATCCCACAGGAACTACGTTAATCCCTCCAAGGTCAGAGACCCCAGGGACCTAATCACCGTCCCCACCTCTTACAGGTTCCACCCACCTTCCAACACTGCCCCACTGAAGATCAACCTTGGAACACATTCAAACCACATCCAAACCACAGCACCACTTTACATCCGGGCTGAGTGTCTTCATTTGTAGAAACCCAAGCAGAATACAGCATACACTAGTATGGCAGTATGTAAAAAAGTGGATGTGTAACCGATGTGATTCTGCAATCTGTATTTGGGGTAAAAATGGGAGTTCATAACCCACTTGAATCAAATGTATGAAATATGATATGTCAAGAGCTTTGTAATGTTTTGAACAACTAATAATGAAAAAAAGAAAAAAGAAACCCAACAGCATGGCTTAGTTGGAGTGCTTGTGAGAATTAGAACTGGGTAGGAAACACTTATTCCAAAGTTGAGCATAGTATATTAGTTTCCTATTGTTGATATAACAAATTACCACAAATTAAGTAGATCAAAACATATGTATTCATTACCTTAAAGTGTGAAAGTCAGAAGTCCAAAATGGGTATAAATGGGCTACAGTTAAGGTGTGGGTAAGGCTGTCTTCCTTTCCCGGATCTCTAAAAGGATCATTTTTTTTTTTTCCTTTTCCAGCCACTGGAGTGTGACTGCATTCCTTGATTTCCTCCACCTTCGAAGCCAGCAGTAGCCAGTTAAGTCTTTTTTTACATTGCATCTCTTTGACATTGACTTTTTTTTACCCCTTCTTTTACTTTTAAGGCTGCTTGTGATTAGACTGTATGCTCTGTGATAATTTAGGATAATTTTCCATTGTAGGATCAGTTAACCAACAAACAACCTTAATTCTACCTGCCAACTCACGTGTCTTTTGTCTCTCTATCTAAACTTTAGAACAAGGTTATTAACATCTACAAAATAACTTGCTGTTTTTTTTTTAATTGGGCCATACTATGTCTATAGATCAAAAGTTAGAAAAAAATTGACATCTTGACAATATTGTCTTCCTATACCTGAATATAGAACATCTCATCATTTTTCAGTTCTTCTTTGATATCTTTATCAAAAATTTGTAATTTTCACATAAAGATACAAATTTTGTTAGGTTTATGCCTAAGTATTTCACTTTGCTAATGTAGATAGCAACATATATTTTTAATTTCAAATATCATTTGTTCATTATCGGTATATAGCTGTTGACTCACATTTTTTGTGTGTGTTCTGCAACCTTGCTATGATTACTTATTAGCTCCAATAATTGTGTTGATTCTTTCAGATTTTCTACATAGATCATGTCATCTGTCAAGACAGCTTTATTTCTTCCTTTTCCTCTGTATGCCTGTTATTTGTTTTTCTTGTCTTAGTGCATCATTTAGGACTAATATATGAAGTTGAAAAGCGGTGGTGAGAGGACATTTCTCTGCTTTATTCCTTATTGTAGCAGAAAAGCTTTGAGCTTACTAACAACCTGATTTCATTTGCTACCTTAGTTCCCCTTTGCAATGCAGAATACCGTATTCATGGTTTCTGAGGATTAGGATACCTTTAGCATGAGACAGGAGGTCATTCTTCTGCCACCATACACAGTGAGCACAAATAAATAGTAACTATGTAATTTTCTATAGTAACTATTATTATTTATAGTATTAGTTATGTTGTACTTGCCCCACCTACAAGGGACTCCAGCAGGAGTTGATAGAAGCAATGAGAGCTATCGAAATACCAAGCTGTCTTATGCCTCTGTTGGCCAGGTTTGAGTTCTTTGTTGCCTCTCTGTGGTCTGACGGTCATCCTTTAGTATATATAGGCATCTCTACAGTTGGAACCCATGTCTGGAAAGCCACCACTAGGATGCAGTTTCATTTCCCAAATAGAGGATCAAATGAGTGAGCCTGGAGGTGACAATGGGAGGTGATGGTAGTATCTTTACACTACAGTGTAATGCCTTTGCCTGTTGGCTCTGTAAGAAAATAAGGCAGTGAGGGGCTTGCCTGCTTTTTATCTCTACTGCAAACAGAATGAAAGAGAATAATCTTAGGGCATGGGCTCGAATAGTAAGAAGAAAAACATCCTGACCAGTATTCCATCCTGGAACACTGTGTTTGAGGGGGACCCTGGGAGCTATTCTCCAGAGGTCTCATCTGCTTGGGATGATTTAGGTGTGGCTCTGGATAATGTCAGACAGATGGCTAAAAGGCCACCCAATGCCTTTCTTTCCCTATGAGTCAGTGAATTTCCTTTTTCTTTCTCTGTCTTTCTCCCTTATTTTATCCTAAGTGGGATGTTCATCTTTGCTCTTGTGGTTCTCTCCAGGCAGAGGAGCAACTGAAAACATCTGTTTTTTACTGTACTTCATGCCCTGGAATTCAGATGTTCCCCGGTTTCCCTGTTTGTTATACTTTGGGGGAGCAACTTCCTAATGTCACTATCACACTTTCTTATTATTCTGCAAGAAGGCTTTATTTTTATTTCTCTTCTTTCACATTTCCATGTGCTTACTCTAGTTGCTTTTTTCCTTCTCTGAGTCTGTTTTGATCTCTGTTCTTATAATTTGGACTGACTTCTACTATTTTCATTTTTCTGGACTAGTTATTTCCCCTTTAATTTAGTCAATATATTTTATCAAATGAATTTAATGGTGATTCTTCTATATGAACAAGCATCCACTCCTCCAAGTTAATTTTTTCCATCTTGATTTGCATAAGAATGTGCTTGAATTGCTAGTCTATACATTAGCAGATTAGTCAATAGACCTGAAGAACTGGAGTGATTGCCTTTTCTTAAGAAATCCATGCATAATGAATAAATACAAGACATTCATGTATTTCCGTTTCCCCTACAAATTTCTTCTTTAGGTACTTTACATTTATTTCTCTGTTGCTAATGTACGTATTTCTTACTAGTGTAGGGAGAAGGGACTGTGAAAGAAGGAATTTACAATTTTGTGGATTTCTGTTTTACTCAAATTGGCCCTCATTGGAGATACAAACTATCGTTTCTGTTGCATATATAGAAATTAGTGTATTTACTGGTAGCAAGATTAATGGGAAAGAGGAAGGATATATAAACTGTAAATTTTTTTCCCTTTTATCTGAGAGCAGAAATAGAATCTTGGACTTTGAATGTGTAAATACATATATATATATATGTGTGTGTGTGTGTGTGTGTGTGTGTGTGTGAATATAAATATTTATATATAATATGTAAATATAAATATGTGTAAATATAAATATATATTTTAATGTATATATAATGTATAAAATATAAATATATATTTTAATGTAAATATATATATATATATATATATATATATATATTAGTTCTGTCTAAAAGATTGATATCAGGGACTTTGATTTGGTCAACATCTATCCTTTTTTTTTTCCAGTTCTTTGGGTAATTCAGATTTTTTCCAGTATTTTTGTGATATATACAACTTGAATTAATTGAAATTCCACTTTGTATCTTAATGCACTTGAGTACCTCTACATCTTTAGTTCCCAGACATAAGCTGTTAGTTCTAGAGGAATGGTCTGTGTCGGTCATCATTTTGGTTGACTATAAGACAAGGAAGTTTTCAGTGTGGCAGAGTTGCTGGCTCTGGTACCAGACTGGCCTAGCTTCTAGTCCTGGTTCCTCCATTTAGTAACTATTTGGGCAAGTTTCTTTATCAGGTGACCATAATTATCATCCAGATCAAAACACTTTTGAGAGTAAAAGATGATGTTAACTATTATGCCAGGATGATAGTGCCTTGGTCAAGCCAGGAGCCATGATTACCATACAATTATCAGAAGATATTTCCTTTATAAAATGTGTAGGAAAAATATAGAGATATGAAAAATACCCATCCATCTTATGAGATGTAGTGAGGCTTAAGTGAGATAATAAATGAAGAACACTTAGCAAAGAGCCTGAGTCAATGAACGTAAGAACACTTTTACACTGTTGGTGGGATTGTAGATTAGTATAACCACTATGAAAATCAATATGTAGTTTGCTCAAATGACTAGGAATACCACTCCTTGTATTTATTCTGAAGAATTAAAGTCACCATACTAAAATAATAACATGCATACTCATGTTTACAGCAGCAATTCACAATAGCTAAACTAGGGAACCAGCCTAGGTATCCTTTGAAGAATAAATGAATAAAGAAAATGTGGTATATATATATATATATATATATATATATATATACACACACAACTGAGTTCATAGCCACAAGGAAAAATGAAATTATGTCATTTGCAGGAAAATGGATGGAACTTGAGACTATATGTTAAGTGGCTATATGTTTTAACACATGCCACAAATTCAGAAGGCCAAAGGTAATATGTTTTCTCTTATGTTTGGAAACTAGAGAGGAAAAAGGAAAATAAATATGGTGGGGGAGGGAATCTAAAGAAAGTCTAAGGGATATGGGTAGTGTAGAGGAAAGGGGGGGAATGATATTGACCGAATTACATTTTTATTTTGTGTGCATGTACAAATATGTAACCAAAATCCCACCATATGTACAACTATAATGTACTAATAAGAAATATGGGAAAAAAGTCAATACATGTTAGTCTTTATTAGGAATATATAGCCAACATTTCATGTCCCTCAGGGCAATTGGAATGTTTCATAGTATTAATAATTAACATCTACCACTTGATTACCATTCAGAGCTCACCAAAAGACTTTGGATTTATTTTTTGGAACATGGATGTTGTTTTTCCACCATTTCCTTGCAGTGAAATATAGAAGTCTCACCATTCCAACCTCTCCATCTTTTTTTTTATTAAATCTCTTTTACTAGAATGCTACCTGTTCCTGGGTTTAGAGAAAAGGAATGCAGAGAAGGCTTCACCAGTTTTGAGTTTCAGTTTATAATTTTCTGTTGCAATGTAATCAACAATGGAGGATTTTCTTCTCCACTAAAGTTTCCTGCGTAGAGATTTGTCTAAAAACTCCCAAAAATTTTGCATGTCCTTATCAGAGATTAACTATGAATCAGGGGGCTTTTAATGTTGCTGCTCTTGCAATAAAGAGTTTACATTTGAGATCAAAGATACATCTCTGATGCCCTCACTTTATTTAGTGGGGACATAAGAATTGGAGATTAGAATGTCCTTAATACAAATGTGATTCAAAACTCAGCTTAATTATACAGGAAGATTGGTGATAACTATAAAAGGGGGGACACCATGGAAAGTAATTAATATTAATCAAAGAAAGATTCTGAAGAATTCATCCTCGGAGCTACTTGATGAACTCAATAAAGTCATGCTTCTTTCTATTCTGTAAGATATTGCATTAGACCTTGCAGAAATCTGTGGGCCAATGTTTTCTTGCTGGCATCATCAAGATGATAGTTGAATTATTAATGACTTGTCTCTGCTAAGAGCTCCATAAACTAGCTTCCTTAATTCCTCCATTGTTCTGTTCATTCATTGATCCGTGCATCTGTTCAACAGATACATATTAAGCCTACTATTATGTATTGGGGCAAAAGATTTAAGCAAGTAACACAGTCTTTATCCTGTGGTAAATTAATAATAATAGCACCATTTCTCCATCTCTCCAAGTTCTTTGCTACATAACTTTATAGGACTCTTCATTTTGACTCTGGCCTCAGTCAGGAGACTTGCTTAGGTCAAGGTTTTTGTTGGTAAGCATGAGGTAAAGGCTTGATGGCACTTGGGAATCTGCTTTCATTCTTACCCTCTTCATCATAAGAATATCTGTTCTAATTTGTTGTGTGTTTAGAGAATCTTGGAACAGAGATGACTAGGTCCAGTTTTTTGAGCAAAGAACATGCTATATTGGCTGAAAACCAACTGACCCCTGTACATCAAAACATTCCCCATACATGTAAGTTTGTCTGAGATGAGAACCACCGAGCTAAGATCTTCAGAATTGCCTAATCAACCACCCCAAAGGCACGAGTAAGAATTGCTTATTGTTGAATGCCACTGGAGTGCTGTGGTTGGTTAGAAGTCAGCACTATTGTGGGAACAGTTAATTATACAGCTCCAAAGACTTTTGTCCTCATATCTTTTCTCCTTGACAACCACACTCCCAGTTTTCCGAAGACATGTTACATATCTGCCAGTTTGATGTTTTAACACATGCCACAGTTATTTCTTCGGAAGAATGCAATGGCTGTTTTGAGTTATTTGTCTCTTGTGGGTTCTGAAAAGATTTAGATTGAAATTGCAAAAATCTTATGAGTGCCTGTGGAAGAGGATCTTTTTACTTATTTGCCATTTATTTGGTACTTGGGTGCTGGCTCTGTTGTAGTGCTGGGCAGTAGGGAATGGCAGCAAAGACTAATGGTGGAGAACTTATATTATCCTGGAGGACACTTTAAATGCGCAGACAGACAAACCACCCAACAAAAACCAGTACAATGCAGACAGTACTAATATAGAGAAATTAACAAGCTTTTTTTTAATCTAGAGATTCCTGTTAATGGAAACAGTTTAAAGAAATGTTAAAATATCATTTTTTTTCATTCAATAAATACATGTTAGACACCTAGCATAGATAACACAGTGAACTATATGCTTGGGCTTATAAAAATAAGTCTTTAATGGATTTATAATCTGGAAGACATCAGTATACAAAAGTAATATTGAGCAGAAGAAATGAAGTACTACAGCAGATGTTCAAAGTATAATTTAAGCTGGGAGCAAGGAATAATGAATTCTTATTAGGAAAATCTTGGAATGACTTGAAAATGCAATGGATGATAAGCTGGATTTTGATTTAGGAAAGAGAAAGCTGAGGGGAGATTCAGAGGAAGAACATCTAGAATTAACAAGAGCCTGAGGCCTACATTCTCCCTTGGTAGTGCAACTCATTGGTGTGACTCTGTTCAGTTCACTGGAGTAACTAAAATGTTCTCACATCAGAAATGATTAGAATGATTTTCAAAGATTTATACAGACCCTTCTAGTGCTTAAGTTCAAGATAGTGGTCAATCATTCCCTTTAAGCACAGGCCAACCTGGGATCAGCTACTGAGTGACACTATAGAAATTCTATTTTTGGAGTGATAGAATCATTAGTTCAGGTTGATGGTAGGGTGGGGTGGACTTTGTAGAGAATTTCTACCACAGAGTAGAGACAGCATTAGGTAGACCTGGGTTTGAATGTTGTTGCTGTCACCAGTGATGTGATTTTGCATATGTCACTGAACTTCACTCTGCCTCTGTTTTCTGATCCTCAAAATGGGGAAAAATAATTCTATGTTATCAGCTAAAGAGCAAAAACAGTGGTACACTCAATGTTACCCCTTAATAGCTCAGTGTGGATAATACCTGAGTGAATGAGTGAGATCTTTGTATGAGAGCATCCCTTACTGTGCATGAGAGATGCATTCCCAAAAGATCACATGTAATTTGAATTTTTAGTACCTTATTCATATTTGAAGTGTGCTGTTTTAAAAGTCCCTCCTGTGACCCTCATTGCTAAATAAGTTACTATTTCCCAGATTACATGAAATTTGCATTTATGAAACAAGGTAACTATTTTATTAAAGAATGGATTATAAAGCTAGGTTGAGTGTGGGACAAATTGCTAGTTGCCTGCCCAGGATTCACTATCCCCTTACTAAAGAGTAAGATGTTATGCGAGACATCAGTGCACTCAAGTAAATGACTGGGTGAAAGTGCTTTTTGTATTTAGGAGTGGTTAATGTGCTCTAAACTGAAGACAATAGGTGGGGCATCAGGAAGAGTCTCCTTTTATCCCTTTTACTCTTTTAACCTTTCCTTGTTTGTATTGAAGATCTAGAGACCCAGAGAAATTTTGTGGCTTTGTGAATTGAAGTCACATGCTAAAGACACTTTCCTGATGACTGTATGCAGCAGTATCAACCTTGGACTGCCTATCCATAGACTCTTTTCTGTGAGAGAGCAATAAACTATTTTGTTTAAGCTTCTGTTAGTTCTGTGAGTTTTCTGATACTAGCACCTTATTGCAGTTCCTAACTAAGCCCCTAGCATATTAGTGACGTCATCAAGTCCAAGGTGGGAGGTGGATGAATCAGAATTGGACATTAGAGAAATAATCATGCCTGAGCACAGCCTTCCCCCCTGCCAATCATTTGTGCAAAATACCACAAACTAGTTAATACTGACAATGGTGTTGTTTGTTAGTAAAGTTTATCAAACATTCGGTTAGATTCTGGGGACCCTAAGGAAGGTTACCTTGTCTAATCTGGAAGGTCTAAGAAGTCTTCATTGGAAAGCCATGCATACTATGAAAATAAAAGAAAGAATCAGATGGCAGGCAGTGGGGAGGAGAGGGAAAAGGGCATTAGAGGAAAAAGGAATTGTGTTTGCCAAGGCACAGAGGTAAAGTTAATTTGATCTAGTTGGGGAAGCTGCCAAGTTCTGATATAAGTGGAAAATAGTGTCAGAGGTAAGCATAGGGTGTGAACGGAGCAGCAAACGAGGTCAGAAAACAAGGCAAGGTAGGGGATCATGCAGACTTTAAAGAAAGCCACATTTAGGCAATTCACTTCCTTTCATTTTTGAAAGACCGTTGGATAGCAAGGAGGAAAAAGAAGAGGGTGCATCCAAACTGGTTTTTCAAGGAAACAGGTACAGATGATGATCACTACCATAAGACTTTGGTATTGGAAATATGGAGTATACAGACTCAAGAGATAATACAAGTTAGAACTCATAGAATTTGTAATTGATTCGCTGAGTATCAAGGAAGATGCCCAGTGTCTGTCTTGGGCTTCAAGGGAGAAGAAGAAGCAAGTATTAATAACTAGATCAGTGTTCGTGCAAATTGGAAACTCTCATAGGTGATGTGACTTATACTGCTTCTTGTAAGATTTTTTTTTTTTTTTTGGTGGGGAGTAAAGGGGATTGAAACCAGTTCTTTGTGCATGGTAGGCAAGTGCTTCACCACTGAGTGACATTCCCAGTCCTTTCTTATAAGATTTTTAAATGACTGTTTCCTATTTAAAAATTAGCTTGATAGCAACTGACTTAGTGAAAATTAAATTTTATTGATAAGAACAGTGAGCCATCTGGCTGTTCTCTGACTGGTTGGTATCTATTTCTCTGGGTATAATAAAGATGTAACCTCTGCCACAGGAAGCTATTACCTGATATTATTTATTTCCTGATAAAAAGAAACAAATCATGGCTGGACATCTGTGGAAAATGAGTTTCTAATAAAGCCAAGGTAGTTAATGTCTAAATGGGAGTTTCTTCTGTGATGACAAATGTCTACTCCGTTGAAATAGTTTCCATAAAACTCAGTAAGTAAGAGGGTAGAGATACTGTGTAATTGTCAATGAGGCGATAAAAGAATGTTTGTTATTAGGTTTATAACCAGAAACAAACACTAATTCTTATGAAAATAAAAATGTTTTAATGAACAAGGTCAGCAATTTAGGAGCTTCTGTTTCAGAAAAAATATATTTTTTACATATATTTAGTATAGTGGATAATAGGAAAAAAAATGAGAAGGATGTCACTGAGAAAAGTAACAGACAGCTACCATGTGGGGAGTACAGTGCTAATAGTTCAAAGAACAAATGTTAGTAAATTGCTGACCATTCAGTATGCACAAGGGTTATTTTTAAAACTCATTGTGAGTTTTGCTTATAAAATCTTTCATTAGATGATTGCTACCTATATTTGGGACTGCTAAAATGTGGCACCAAGAGTTGAAGTGTATCTTTATTTTTAATTTTTTATTAGTTCTTTTTAGTTATACATAATATTAGGATTTATTTCAACATAATTATCAAGCAAAGAATATAATTTGTTCTAACTTAGCCCCCTTTT
The DNA here is from genome assembly GCF_001458135.2 of Marmota marmota marmota. Lineage (NCBI taxonomy): Eukaryota > Metazoa > Chordata > Mammalia > Rodentia > Sciuridae > Marmota > Marmota marmota. Next base: position 25,824,754 of record NW_026000005.1, read on the forward strand.
CTTCCCCTCCTCTCTCCCCCTGTTTCCTTTCCTGATCTTTCTGCTACTTACTTATACATATATACTTTTTAAATTAATGTCTTGTGGATCTAGATGATAGTGAGATTCACTGTGGTGTATTCATATATGTACATAGGAAAGTTAGGTCAGATTCATTCCGCTGTATTTCCTTCTTCCATCCCTCCTCCCTTCTGTTCATTTCCCTTTGTCTACTCCTGTGACTTTTCTTCTATTTTTTTTATCCCCCACCCACTTATTTTGGATTACCTTCCACATATCAGAGAAAACATTCAAACTTTGACTTTTGGGGAGTAGCTTATTTCACTTAGCATGATACTCTCCAGTTCCATGCATTTACCAATAAACATTATAAAGTCGTTCTCTTTATGGCTGAGTAATACTCCTTTGTGTATATATACCATATTTTCTTTATTCATTCATATGTTGAAGAACATCTAGATTGGCTCCAAAGCTTAACTACTGTGAATTGAGCTCCTATAAACATTGATGAGGCTATATCACTGTAGTATAATGATTTTGAATCTTTTGTATACATACCAAGGAGTGGGATAGCTGGGTCATATGGTGGTTCCATTCCTAGTTTTTTGAGAAATTTCCATACTGCTTTCCAGAGTGGTTTCACTAAATTGCAGTCCAACCAACAAGGTATGGGTGTACCTTTCCTCCTACATTCTCAGAAACATTTATCGTTACTTGTATTCTTGATAATTGCCATTCTGACTAGAGTGAGATGAAATCTCAGAGTAGTTTTAATTTGCGTTTCTCTAATTGGAGGGATGTTCAACACTTTTTTTATATATTTTGTTGACCATTTGTATTTCTTATTTTGAGAAGTGTCTGTTTAGTTCCTTTGATCATTTATTGAGTGGGTTATTTCGTTTTTGGTGTTAAGTATTTTGAGTTCATTGTATATCCTGGATATCAATGCTGGGTATACAACAATTTTCTCCATTCTGCAAGCTCTTTCTTCACACTCTTTATTATTTCCTTTGCTATGAAGAAGCTTTTTAACTTGATGCCATCTCATTTACTGATTTTCAAATTTTATTTCTTTCAATTTAGGAGTCTTTTTAAGGAAGTCAGTTTCTGAGCTGACATGTTGGAGTGTTGGGCCTATATTTTCTTCTAGTAGTCGCAGGGTTTGTGGTCTAATTCCTAGATCTTTGATCCACTTTGAGTTGAATTTTGTGCAGGGTGAGAGATAGAGTTAAATTTAATTCTGCTATATATTGATTTCTAGATTTCCCAGCACCACTTGTTAAAAATGCTGTCTTCTCCAATGTGTGTTTTGTGTGACTTTATCTAGTATGAGATAATTGTATTTATGTGGATTAGTCTCTGTGTCTTCTATTTTATTCCATTTGTCTTCATGCATGTTTTGGTGCCAATACCATGCTGTTTTTTTGTTACTATAGTCCTGTAGGTCTAGTATTGAGATGTCTCATGCTTTGCTTTTCTTGCTGAAGATTGCTTTGGCTATTCTGCGTCTCTTATTTTTCCAAATGAATTGCCTAACTGCTTTCTCTAGTTCTGTGAAGAACATCATTGGAATTTTGATGGGAATTGCATTGAATCTGTATAGCACTTTTGGAAATATGGCCATTTTGACAATATTAATTTTGCCTATCTGAGAACATGAGCAGTTTTTCCAGTTTCTAAGATCTTCTTCAAAATTTTCTTTCGTGTTCTATAGTTTTCATTATAGTGGTCCTCCACCTCTTTTTTTTTAGATTGATTCCCACATATTAAATTTTTTTGAGGCTATTATGAATGGGATAGTTTTTCTAATTTCTTTTTTAACAGGTTCATTATTGAATAGAGGAATGTGATTAATTTATAAGTGTTTATCATGTATCTTGCTACTTTGTTGAATTCATTTTTGAGCTCCAGAAGTCTTATGGTGGAGTTTTTCAGGTCATCTAAATATAGGATTATGTCATTAGCCAACAGAGAGAATCTGAGTTGCTCTTTTCCTATTCTTAAGTTTCCTTCTCTTGCCTGATTGCTTTGACTAGAGTGGTAAAAGTGGGCATCCTGTCTTGTTCTTGTTTTTAGAGGAAATGATTTCAGGTTTTCTCTATTCAGAATAATGTAGGCCTTGGGTTTGTCATATATATCCTTTACAATGTTGAGTATGTTCCTTCTATCCCTAGTTTTTCTAGTGTTTTAAACATGGGTGGATGCTGTATTTTGTCAAATGCTTTTTCTGTACCTATTGAGATAATCATGTGATTCTTGTCCTTAAGTCTATTTATGTGGTGAATTGCATTTATTAATTTCTATATGCTGAATCAAACTTGTATCCCTGGTATGAAACCCACTTGATCTTGGTGCATTATTTTTAATGTTTTTTTTTTGGGGGGGGAGGGGGTAGTACGTAGGTTGAGAATATTTTATTAAGAATTTTTGCATCTATATTCATCAGTGATGTTGGTCTCAAGTTTTCTTTCTTTGATGTGTCTTTGTCTGGTTTTGATATCAGATTGATATTGGCTTTATAGAATGAGTTTGGCAGTGTTCCTTACTTTTCTATTTCATGGAATAATTTGAGGAGGATTGGTATTACTTCTTCTTTGAAGGTCTGGTAGAACTTGGCTGAGAATCCATCTGGTCTTGGTCTTTTCTTTGTTGGAAGACTTTGGTTAGCTGCTTCAATTTCACTACCTGAAATTGATATGTTGAAGTGTTCTACATCCTCTTGGTTCAATTTGGGTAGGTCATGTGTCTCTAGGAATTTGCCCATGCCTTCAAGATTTTCTAGCTTAGTATACATTTTCAAAATAGTTCCTGATGATCCTCTGGATTTTAGTAGTGTCTGTGTTTATATTTCCTTTTTCATCTAGACTTTTGTTAATTTGAGTTTTTCCCTCTTTTGGTTAGTTTGGCTAAGGGTTTATCAATTTTTTTATCCTTTCAAAAAATCAACTCTTTGTTTTGTTGATCTTTTGTATTTTTTGAATCACAATTTCATTGGTTTCAGCTCTGATTTTAATTATTTCCTGTCTTTTACTGATTTTGGTATTGGTTTGTTCTTTTTCTGGGGTCTTGAGCTGTAATGTTAGAGTATTTATTTGGTATCTTTCTATTCTTTTAATGTATGAGCTCAATAATATGAACTTTCTTCTTAAAATTGCTTTCATATTGTCCCAGATATTTTGGTATTTTTAATAATTATTATCATTTATTTCAAAGATTTTAAAAATTTCTCCCCTGATTTTTTTGTTATCCATTCATCATTCAACGTATATTATTTATCTTCATGTGTTAGAGTGCTTTCTATTTTTTATTTTATCATTGATTTCTAATTTCATTTCATTATGATCCAATAGAATGCAAAATATTATCTCTATTTTTTTGCATCTTCAAAGATTTACTTTGTGACTTAAAATATGGTCTATTTTAGAAAATGTATTATGTGCTGCTTAGAAGAAAGTAAATTTAGTCATTCATGGATGAAATATTCTATAGATACCTGTTATTGTATTTTTTAGTTCTGTAGAATCTGTATTTAGTTTAGGTTGAGATGATCTATCCAGTGGTGAGATAGGAGTATTAAAGTCACCCAGTATTATTGTATTGTGGTCTATTTGATTTTTAATATTGAGAAGGGTTTCTTTGATGTATGTAGATGATGCTCCATTTTGGGGGGGCATAAATATTTATGATCATTGTACCTTGCTGCTCTATGATGCTATTAAGCAGTATGAAGTGACCTTCTTTGTATCTTCTGATTAATTTTGGCTTTAAGTCCACTTTATCGGAAATGAAAATAGCTACCCTGGCTTGTTTATGAGTCCCATGTGAATGTTTGTTTTTTTCCCCATCCTTTTACCTTCAGACTGTGGATTTCTTTGCCTGGGAGGTGAGTCTCTTGCAGACCAGCACATTGTTGGGTCTTGTTTTTAAATATAATCTGCCAACCTATGTCTTTTGATTGAAGAGTTTAAACCATTTGCATTCAATGTTATTATTGAAAGATGATTTTTATTTCTTGCCATTTTTATTTATTTCTAATGTTTAAATCAGACTTGATTCTCTGTTAATTGACCGTTCTTCTGGTATAATTCCTTCCTATGTTGGTTTTCATTTTATTTTTCACTTTTTGTTCATGAAATATTTTATTGAGTATGTTTTATGGTGCATTCCTTCTACTTAAGAGTTCTTTTAGCTTCTGCTTATCATGGAAGATTTTTATTTCATCTCAATTCTGAAGCTTAATTTTGCTGGGTATAGTATTCTTGGTTGGCATTCATTTTCTTTTAGACTTGGTATATATTATTCCAAACACTCTTGGCTTTCATGTCTTGATTAAGAAATTAGTTAAAATCTGGATTGATTTACCTCTAAATGGGATCAGTCATTTTCTCTTGCTTTTAAAATGCTATTCTTATCCTTTATGTCTGACATTTTCATTACAATGTGTCTTGAAGTGGATCTATTGTGATTTTTTATATTTGAAGTCCTATATACTTTTTGTATTTGAATTTCCATTTAATTCTTAAAGTTTGAAAAATTTTCTAGTATTATTCATTGAAAAGTCTGTGTATCACTTTATTTTGTGTTTCAGAGCCTTCATCTATCCAATTAATTTTAATTTTGGCTTTTTAATATTATCCCAGATTTCTTGAATACTCTTCTCATGGTTAGTTATGGTAATCTATTCTTCATTGTCAACTTAATTTTCAAGATTATATATTTTGTATTTGAGGCCTGAAAATCAAGCTTCAAAGTGGTCTAATCTATTGGTGATGCTTTCCATCAAATTTTTAATTGGGTTTATTGAGTCTTTCATTTCCAAGATTTCTGTTTGGTTCTTTTTCAGAATGTCTATCTCTTTATTGAAGTGATTTTTTTTTTTTACTTTCTATATTTTCTCTCTGATTTCACTCCTTATATCTTCTTTTAGCTTATAGAATATTTTAACTATGAACTTTCTAAATTTCTTCTCTGACATTTCCTTCACTGTGGTGCCAATGAAATCAGTTGTTGAAGCATTATGTGCTGTTTGGGGTGAATTGTTCTTTTGTTTTTTCAAGTTGTATGTCTACCCATCTCTTTGTATAGGTCTCACCTCTTCTTTTGAGTGAAGGACTGCTTTGTGATCCTCTTTTTCTTAAGAGCCCTGGGTTAGGTGAATATCCAGATAATAGTATTTTAAGTCAGTGTGTGACCTCTGCTGATCCCAGTAGCAGTATCACTTTAAGAGATGCCACTGAACCTTGTTTACTATGACAATTCAGAGCCAGCCTCATTCTGTTCAACCTTATGAGAAATAAAAATTTGTTTCTATTGTTCTCCACAGTTCTTCAAATTAGATATATACTTGTAATAAAGTTCTGAAATAGGTAAAAAAAATAGTTGTTAAATTTAGTAAACTTACTATAATCTTAAGTGAGGACTAAAAGTGGGGAGGAAGAAAGACTAGGGGAAAATAAGAGGAAAAAAGAGAGCCAGAAAGAGATAGATAGATAGATAGATAGATAGAAGATATAAATGAATAATTTACCCCAAGGTAGAAAGGAGAAATAAGTGAATGGTGGGTATATGAGGTAGTAGCCAATAATGCAAGAGGATGAGTAGAAGTAAGAGGAACAAGTATAAACTAGAGCTAGGAAAACAATATAGGAAGGTTGATTCCAATTAATTATTTAAACCAAAGATAAAATAAATTCAAATAGGCTGAAGGTACAATGTTGGCTATTGTGTTAACAATTACAGTTCAAGTTAAGGAGGTATTTATATGATCAAACTTGAAATTAGAGTTATTTATAGTAAAACATGTCAGGGTGAAGAAAATTCTTGTTGAATCTTGGTTCAGATTTTATTTGGGTTTGGACATTTAGCAGATGTCCATCAGTCTTTGGCTGTGGGCCTCTCCCAACTTTCAGGGACACAGTTGCTCTGAACCTCCTACTAGCAGCTTCTGGTTTGTCAGCCCAGGGTATGCAGCTGACTGCTCAGAGGGTGCAGTGTTGCAGTGTGGCTGTTTCTATCATGTGAAGGATTTCAGGATGCTGGCTCTGGACTATCCCTGTGATTGCTGGGGGTCACATATACCTATTCCCCTCTACAGGATACTTTTTAAAGTGGTGAAGTTCCTGGTGGCTGTCTGGGAGTGCAGGAACTCTGGTTGTGGGTTTTCTGTGGGTGTTCTGTGGTACAGAAGTATTCCTCCAGCCAATGCCACTCCTAGGGGTACTATAGTGAAAGGACTCAGGTAGTTTACCTGGATTCTTGTTTCCCCTGCCCCAGGTTGTGAATGGTGGATGTTGATTCCCTCTATTTGGTAAGTCTGATGCAAGGTCTCACAAGTATCCAAAGAATGCCCTTTCACTCACCAGTTGTGATCAGTGGTCAGGCTGGGTGCCAGTTAAAAAACAAATTTTTACCACTTCCTGCTGTGTGGGCTCTGGTAATTTTCTGCCTTAACTGATGTCCCTCTGGCTATCTTTGTATGTGCCTTCTGCTTAAGTTTCCTGGGGGGTATTCAGGGAACTTATCCAAGCAGGCTTCTGCCCATGGCTGCCACCATCTGGGAACGGGGTCTCTACATCACTGGGTATTCAGTCAGCTTTCCTCTTGGACAGGCCTGCAATCCTGAGGACCCTCCCTAGGCTTCCTATGGTGCCCACTTCCCCACAGTGTCTGTGGTTGGGCCCTGGTGAATCCACTCTACTCTGTTTGAGTGTAAAGCTGATTCATTGCTATCTCTAAGTAGTGGACACTGTGCAGAACTTTCCACCTTTGCCTGGGGCACAGAGGCTGAGCAGAGTTAGGTGCACTTCTCAGCATAGGTGCCCACCAGTCCAGTCAGTTCCCCTTGTTCCAAGAGAGGGGGAGGGAGGGGGGCGTTTCAGTGATTTTGTGATAGTAGTGGTCCTTCTAGAAGTTCTTTGGCCAGATGCTTAAGAGGTCCCACTGCAGGGGACTTCCTCTGGTTTAATTTGCCACTGTCTGGGCATGGGAAGATGCCATGCTGATTTAAGGGGGTGACTAATTGGTTGAGGGGGGCCCACAAGATGGCTGAGGACCCCAGCTCAGTTTTCTTTTCAAAAATTTGGTTTAAGCTGTTTGTTCTGTTTTAAGGACCCAGCTGTTACTGTTATGTTTTAATTTTTTCCTGTCTTTCCAACTGTTTTTAAGTGAGTGAGTTTAAGAGATTTTTCTACTCCCCCCACCCCCAACCTTTCTCTTTCTGCTTTTCATGCCCTGGTTTGGGTTTGGAGTTAGGGGACTCCTAGTTTGTTTTCTACTCCAGTAGCCTATCTTCTCAAATATTGAGTTTGAGAACATTTCTTTTGTCATCCACCTCTTCATTCTGATTTTCCTTTTCGCCCTCCTTTCTGTGTTGTGAGGAGATCAGGATTTGCTGCCTAGCACTTCCCACCAACTTCACCAGGCACCCTGATTCCAAAGTGCATCTTTACTTTAACTGACTGGCTCTTTTTCTCCCTTGAATACCTTGGTGAGTTATAAGTAACTGTTACTATGACATTGAATGTAACAGAAATTCACAAGACCAGTATGCTGTGCATGAGTATGTCACACCATACTGTCATCTCTGTCTCAGTGCTTTCTGTAGACTCAGGTTGGGGAGAGAGTGTAAACAGGAAAGCAAAGAGCTGTGGCTATTTTCAGGGTGCTGTGATGTGAGTGTTAGAGGTCACTGAGCTCCAGTTGGAATGTGGGTATCTTTAACTGGCTGTGGGAGATACCCGCAGGGGTTCCTCATCCGGGGACCTGTTACCTAGAAGCAATTATCTGTTTGCCAAGGTCAGACTCAGCTGCTATAACAAAGAGACCCAGAAATTCAAAGGCTCAAATAAGCTGGACATTTTCTCATCTTTTACATATCAGTCCAGAGGTGGGATGGATAGATTGTTCTAAACCCATGCTCATTTTGGGCTCCAGGTTCCATCCAACTTCTTGTTTTGTTTTTCCTTAAATTGTTGTATACAGATGCATAGGCAAAGTCAGGTGGTAAGTGTCCCAACCTCTTTCTAGCCTGAGGGAAAAGGAAAAGAGGGAATTGGGGGCAATCTGCTTCCTTTTAAAAAACAGAACCAAGAAATTGCTCATCCCATTGTCCAGAGTGTCATTGCATGCCCACGTCTTCCTACAGGGGAGCCTAGAGTCTCTAGTTGGATTGCTGAGTTGCCGCAGTCTGGCTGGGCACAAATCACGAGCCACTGAAGCAGGAACAAACTTTATTTTTGAACTGCAGGAAAACACTTCACACAGCTCCAGGGGAATCCTCCCGAACGCCATGCGGCTGGTCCAGGAACCCCCAGCCGGAAATATCTCTCCCGGAAATCCCTCCTCCTGCACTTCCCCAACCAATGGGAACTCTCGGGGAATCCCCGGAAATCCCCACTAGAACTCCAAAATAGTGCTAGAACTCAAAAGTTTCGGCAGAGGCGGATAGTAATGCCTCACCTGTCAATCAATACTGTTGGCAAAATGCCAGGGGCCATACAGACTCTGCCGTGGCTCTCAGCACTGAGTCCCCACCTGAGACAGTTTCCTATTAGTAAAAGGAAGATGAGAAAGATGATGATGTTGGGAGGTATTTAGCAGTCGCGGCCACACAGTTCTTTGGATCTGCTTTAGCGACTGCTTTCTTTCTTTGGGGTGGGTTTCATTTTATGATGTTTGGGGAGGAGTTCCTCTGTCTTACTGATGATGCCCAGATGGTGACTTACCGAGATGTTTATTACTGAGAGAGTCATTGGAAAGTACATATTTTAAATGTCATGTTTAAACTGATACAATTAGAATATTTCACACATTTCAGTTATTCATACATGAACATACTTCAATCCATTTTTTCTATTTGTGGCTTTTATTTTTTAAATTTTGTACTTTATAACAATTTAACAAACTCAACATAGTGATAATTACATTGTTCACTGTTTTCAGCTCCCACCCTAATTCATATTTGAAGGAGGTCTCAGTGCATATTGATTATTCCAGAACCCTGTACCTGGATGTGGTAAATAGGATCTACTACCAAGAAACAGAAAAATGACAACCCTTGAAATTCAATGTTGATTGCATTTAGAATCTCTTTCATGGTACATTCTAACCCATCTTTTCTGTATTATCCTCTTTTTTATATGGTGCCCATCTATTCACTGCTTAAAGATGCTATAGTACTGCCATGTTTTTATTTATTTTAAATTTTATTCATTTTAATTAGTTATATATGAACAGCAGGATGCAATTCAATTCATATTACAAATATAGAGCACAATTTTTCATGTCTTTGGTTGAACACAAAGTAGAGTCACACCATTTGTGTTTTCATACAACTACTTAGGGTAATGATGTCTGTCTTATTCCACCATCTTTCCTACCCCCATTACCCCGCTTCCCCTCCCTTCACTTTACCCTATCTAAAGTTTGTCTATTCCTCCATGCTCCCCCGCCCCCATCCCCATTATGAATCAGCATCCTTATATCAGAGAAGACATTTGGCATTTGGTTTTTGGGGATTGGCTAACTTCACTTAGCATTATATTCTCCAACTCCATCCATTTACCTGCAAATGCCACGATTTTATTCTCTTTTAAAGCTGAATAATATTCCATTGTGTATATATGCCACATTTTCTTCATCCATTCATTCTACTGAAAGGTATCTAGGTTGGATCCACAATTTATCTTTGTGAATTGTGCTTTTATAAATATTGATGTGGTCGAGTCCCTGTAGCATGCTGTTTTTAAGTCCTTTGGGTACAAACCAAGGAGTGGGATAGCTGGGTCAAATTTCCATTCCCGGTTTTCCTAGGAATCTCCATACTGCTTTCTGGATTGGTTTCACCAATTTGCAGTCAAGTTTCCTACACTTCTCTCATTAGCTCCATACCCATATCTCCAGATACTTTCTAGACCTCTACATCTGCACATCCTAAACTCATCACATGCAGTATTCAACTCATTACCATTTCCTTGACATCTTTCTCTTCCCCAAATTTTCCCTAGTTTAGTCAAAGGCATCACCACCCTTGTAATAGGAAAGCCAGAGGGAGGCAGAGCCCAGCTGCCCTGCGCCACTGTGGCCCGAAGTTCCAGGACAGAGCCACCCCACACATGCACTGAGAGCCACCCTATGTTGGGATTCCTTATTCACCAAAGCATGGCTCCACAGCCCAACATTAGGAAATATACAAGTTTGAGGCTGCTTGGGATATCTCCGCTTATATCAAGAGACAACAGTAAGGACCTGGTAATATGTCACCAAGGTCCCTGTGGCCTGGGTGCACCAGAGGTTTCTTTACTAAGGATGCTAACAGTTATCCTGTTGCTAAGGTAACAAGGAGTCTTGCATAAGGTTGCCTATCTCTTGTTTCCCCTACTAACAGCCAACTTCCTATGATTATCCTCTCACTAGTCATATAATCTAATACCTCCATATTCTCACATCCTACCTCATAAACATTTCAGCCAACTTTCCAGTCCTCCATTCCACCATCAGAAATTGTAAACCATTATGCAAACTTATTGATTATATGGTTGAAGATAATCAAACTCATCATTTCTGCTTAGAGTAACAAAACTGTAAATGTAAAAATAGAAGCTAACTGATATATGATTGCACATTGGGTACATTGAGTGCTATAATATTGATTTCTCCCTTAAAAGAAAGGTATTGGTAATGGGTAGGCACACGATAAGACAATAGGGCAGAAGCTGTAATACCTCAGACCTATACTGCAAGAGAGGAAGACACATATACATCATGAAAAAACAAGGGAGGAAAGTGCCCTAAACACACCAAGACACTACAACAATAGAATTCATAGATAGCGAAGTAGGTGAAATGTTAGAGACGGAGTTCAAAATATACATAACTAAAATGATTTGGGAATTAAAGTATGACCTAAGTGAGCAGATCAAGGCAAAAATCGATCACTCCAACAAAGAGATAAGAGAATAAATTCAGGCGACCATCGATCACACCAACAAAGAGATAAGAGAGAAAATACAGGTTGCAAGAGATTACTTCAAGAAAGAGAGAGAGAGATATTGAAAAAAAAAATAATCAGAAATCCTTGAAATAAAAAAAACAATAAGCCAATTAAAAACTCAACAGATAGTATCACCAACAGACTAGATCACTTGGAAGACAAAACCTCATACAATGAAGACAACATATACAATCTTGAAATTAAGCTGACCTCACAGTGAACATGGTAAGAAACCACTAACAGGACATCCAAGAATTATAGGATACCATCAAAAGATCAAATTTAAGATTTATTGGGATAGGGGAAGGTTCAGAGATTCAAACCAAAGTAATGCACAATCTCTTCAATGAAATAATATCAGAAAATTTCCCAAGCATGAAGAATGAATTGGAAAATCAAATACAAGAGGTCTATAGGACATCAAATGTACAAAATTACAACAGATTACACCAAGATACATTATAATGAAAATGCCTAGCATACAGAAAAAGAAAAGAATTTTAAAGCCCATAAGAAAGAAAAATCAGATTACCTACAAGGGAAGATCATTTCAGATCTCAGTAGATTTTTCAACCCAGATTCTCAAAGCTAGGTGATCCTGGAACAACATATACAAAGCTCTAAAAGATAATGGATGCCAACCTAGAATCTTATATCCAGCAAAATTAAGCTTCAAATTTGATGATGAAATAAAAACCTTTCATGATAAATAAAAGCTAAAAGAATTTACAGCAAGAAAGCCTGCACTACAGAACATTCTTGGAAAAATATTCCAAAAGGTTGAAATAAAACACAACAATGAAAATCTGCAGAGGGAAGAACTACAATAAAAGAAAAGCCAACCAAAGGAGAAACCAAGTCAAGCTAAATACCAAAAATAAACCAAAATGATCAGTAATACAAATCATATCTCAATAATAACCCTAAATGTTAATGGCTCAAACTCACCAATCAAAAGACATAGGCTGGTAGATTGGATTTTTAAAAAAGGCCCAACAATATGCTGCCTTCAAGAGACTGATCTTATAGGAAAAGACACCCACAGACTGAAAGTGAAAGGTTGGGATAAAATATATCATTCACATAGCCTATATAAGCAAGTAGAGGTTTCCATCCTCATATCAAATAAAGTAGACTTCAAGCCAAAGTGAATCAAAAGGGATAAAGATGGACATTTCATACTGCTTAACAGAACTATACATCAGTAAGACATAACAGTTTTAAATATATGTGCCCCAAACAATGGAGCATCTACATTCATCAATCAAACTCTTCTCAAGTTCAAGAGTTAAATAGATCACAATGCAATAATTCTGGGTGACTTTTAACACACCTCTTTCACTAATAGATAGCTCTACCAAATAAAAGCCAAACAAAGAAACTGTAGAACTCATAATACAATCAATAATTTAGATTCAACTGACATATGTAGAGTATACTATTCATCAACAAGCAAATACACTTTCTTCTCAGCAGCACATGGATCCTTCTCTAAAATAGACCATATGTTATGCCACAAGGCAAATATTAGTAAATATAGAAAAGTAGAGATACTATCTTGTATTCTATCAGACCACAATGGAATGAAATTAGAAATCAATGATAAAATAAAAAATAAAAGTTACTCCAACACCTGGAAACTAAATAATATGCTATTAAATGAAAAATGGGTTGCAAAAGATATCAAGAAGGAGATTAAAAAATTCTTAGAAGTAAATGAGAACATTAATACAACAGATCAAAATCTCTGAGACACTATTAAGGCAGTGCTGAAAGGAAAGTTCTATGCATGGAGTTCATTTCTTAAAAGAAGAAAAAGTCAACAAATAAATGACCTAACATTACATCTCAAAGCCCTAGAAAGACAAGAACAAATCAATCTCAAAAGCAGTAGGACACAGAAAATAATTAAAATCAGAGCTGAAATCAATGAAATTGAAAAAAAAGAAACACTTGAAAAAATTGACAAAACAAAAAGTTGGTTCTTTGAAAAAATAAATAAAATTGATAAACTATTAGCCATACTAATGAAGAAAAAGAGAGAGCATACTCAAATTACTAACATCTATGATGAAAAAGGAAATATTATAATGGATACTCCAGAAATACAGAAAATAATTAGAAATTACTTCGAAAATGAATTTTGAGGTGAAAGACCTCTACAATGACACTAAAGTAGAAAATATCGAAGACATCAACACATTTCTAGAGGCAATATGCCTAAAGTAAATTAGGATGATATACACAATTTAAATAGATTAATTTCAAGCAAGAAAATAGAAGATGCCCTCAGAGGTCAACCAACCAAGAAATGCCCAGGACTGGATGGATACACAACTGAGTTCTACAAGATCTTTAAAGAAGAACTAACACCAATACTTCTCAAACTACTTCATGAAATACAAAAAGAGGGGACACTTCCGAACACATTCTGTGAGACCAATATCAAGACTTGATTCCAAAACAGGACGGAGACACAGCAAAGAAAGAAAACTTCAGACCAATATCTCTAAAAAATATAGATGCAAAAATTCTCAATAAAATTCTGGCAAATCGAATACAAAAACATATCAAAAAGATAATGCACCACAATCAAGTAGGGTTCATCCCAGGAATGCAAGGTTGGTTCAACATACAGAAATCAATAAATGTAATTCATCACATCAATAGACTTAAAGATAAAAATCCTATGATCATCTCAATAGATGCTTAGAAAGCATCTGATAAAATACAGCATTCTCTTCATGTTCAAAATGCTTGAAAAACTAGGGATAACAGGAACAAACCTCAACATTGTAAAGGCTAGTTATTCCAAGCCCCAGGCTAACATCATTCTAAATGAAGAAAAACTGAAAGCATTCCCTCTAAAAACTGGAACAAGACAGGGATGCCCTCTGTCACCACTTCTATTTAATATAGTTCTTGAAACTCTAGTGAGAGCAAACAGACAGAGAAAAGAAACTAAAGGGATACAGATAGGAAAAGAAGAACTCAAATTATCACTATTGCAGACAATATTATCCTATACTCAGAATACCCAAAACATTCCACCAGAAATCTCCTAGAACTAATAAATGAATTCAGCAAAGTAGCTGGATATAAAATCAACACCCATAAATCAAAGGCTGTTCTATACATCAGTGACAAATCTGCTGAAAGTGAAACTAGGAAAACCACCCCATTTACAATAGCCTCAAAAAAATAAAATACTTGGGAATAAATTTAATGAAAGAGGTGAAAGACCTCTATAATGAAAACTACAACACCCTGAAGAAAGAAATTAAAGAAGACCTTAGAAGCTGAAAATATGTACCTTGTTCTTGGATAGGCAAAATTAATATTCTCAATATGACCATACTACCAAAAGCACTATACAGATTCAATGCAATCCCAATCAAAATCTCAATGGCATCCCTTATAGAAATAGAAAAAAGCAATCATGAAATTCATCTGGAAAAATAAGAGATCCAGAATAGCCAAAGCAATCCTTAGCAAGATGAATAAAGCTGGTGGTATTACTATTCCAGACCTAAAACTATACTCCAGAGCAATAGTAACTAAAACAGTATGGTATTGGCACCAAAATAGACCTGTGGACCAATGGTACAGAATAGAGGACACAGAGTCTAACCCACATAACTTCAGTTATCTCATATTAGTCAAAGTCACCAAAAATGCACATTGAAGAAAAGATAGCCTTTTCAACAAATGGTTCTGGGAAAACTGGAAATCCACATGTAATAAAATGAAATTAAGCCTCTATCTCTCACCATGCACAAAACTCGACTCAAAGTGAACCAAGGACCTAGGAATTAAACCAGAGACCTTGCACCTAATGGAAGAAAAAGTAGGCTCAGATCTCCATCATGTTGGATTAGGCCCCAACTTTCTTAATAAAACTCCTGTAGTGCAAGAATTAAAACCAAGAATCAATAAATGGGATGAATTCAAACTAAAAAGCTTCTTTTCAGCAAAAGAAACTATCAGTGAGGTGAATAGAGAGCCTACAGAATGGGAGCAAATCTTTACAAGCACGTCAGATAGAGCACTAATATCTAGGATATACTAAGCACTCAAAAACTTTAACACCAAAAAAACAAATAACCCAATCAATAAATGGGCCAAGGAACTGAACAGACACTTCTTGGAAGAGGATATACAATCAATCAACAAACATATGGAAAAATGTTCAACATCTCTAGCAATTAGAATAATGCAAATCAAAACTGCTCTAAGATTTCATCTCACTCCAGTCAGAATGGCAACTATTAAGAATACAAACAACAGTAAGTGTTGGCCAGGATGTGGGGAAAAGGTACACTCATACATTGCTGGTGGGACTGCAAAATGGTGCAGCCAATATGGAAAGCAGTATGGAGATTCCTTGGAAAACTGGGAATGGAACCACCATTTGACCCAGCTATTCCACTCCTAGGTTTATACCCAAAGGACTTTAAAACAGCATACTACAGGGACACAACCATATCAATGTTTGTAGGAGCACAATTCACAATAGTTAAATTATGGAACAAAACTACATGCCCTTCAGTAGATGAATGGATAGGGAAACTTTGGTATATATACACAATGGAACATTTCTCAGCATTAAAAGAGGATAAAATCATGGCATTTGCAGGTAAATGGATGGAATTAGAGAAGATAATGCTAAGTGAAGCAAGCCAATTCCCCAAAAACAAAGGCCAAATGTTTTCTTTGATATGAGGGTGCAGCTGCATAATGGCAATTGATGGGGGAGCATGGGAGAATGGAGGAACTTTAGATAGGGCAAAGGGGAGGGAGGGGAAAGGAGGGGCAATGGGATAGGAATGATGGTGGAATGAGTTAGACATTCATTACCCTAAATACATGTATAAGACACAAATAGTGTAAAAATACTTTGTGTACAACCAGTGTCTTGAAAAAATGTGCTCTATATGTATAATATGAAATGAACTCACCATGTATAACAAATCAGAATAAATAAAAAAAAGTTTTCTGTTAAGCCAGAAACTAGGACATCAACCCTACCTGTTAACTCTTTATCACCTTGATATTATTGCTTAAAACTTCCTCTCAGAATCCTGCTGCACATTAGCACCTCCCTAGGCTAGCCATCAAGGTCTCCTGCCTGCATTCCTTCAACAGACTCTGAACTGGTCTTCCTTATTTCCAGTCCATCTCCCCTCCCAATCTAAATCTACAATGCAACCAGACTGTCCTTTCTGAATGTAAATTTTGTCCTTTTCTCCCCTGCTTAAAATTTTAATAAGACACTTTGCTTTTTTTCTCCTCCATGAAGTTCAACTTTTGTCTGAATTATCTCTCCTGCCTTATCTTTAACCATCAAGCCCTACCCCCCCCACACTAGGTCACCTCCAAGCTGGCCTTCTTTTAGTTTCTTAATCACATTATATTATCCTGATCTCAACATAATACTTTCTCTATTGAAATTCTCTTTCTTTCCTTCTTTTCCTGGCTGATGTTCATTCACTCATTCATTTCAAAAATATTTTGTTAACATACTGCAGTATCAGTAAGACACTATTTAGGTACGAAGGATATAGTGGTGATTAAAATTTAAAAATGTCCCTGTTCGCCTACACCAGGAATGGTGCTGTTGTGATAAAGGATTTGTGTCATTTGTCACGGAGGGCATCCAACTAGGGCTTATTTGTGGATTCAAGGAAAAATTTTCACTACACCCTTCCCTAGGGAGAGATATTAAATGGCTCACCAAATCAAAGGAAAAGCTGAGTGACCAGCTTTGGAGAAACAACACCCAAGAGAGTGCTAGGATCAAGCCCTTATCAGCCGCTGGATATGAATCCAAGTCAGGAATCTTCGATTAACGGCTTGGGGTCAAACATTGTTACTCAGCTCCGACTAGCTTCCTAAAATGCAGATATGATGGAGAATGTGCTCCCTGATTAAGATTCAAGTTACTTTAGTCAAGGGTACAAACTGAATTTGGTATTTCAGCTATGCAAGCTGAGTAATAGATCCTAGAGATCTATTGCACAGCATTATGTGTATATTAACAATATTGTATTTTCAAAAATTCACTGAGGATATATTTTATAAGTGTTCTTATTACAAAAGAAGAAAAGATTCAAATTCCTGGAGAGAGATTCAGACTGAACTACTTGTTGTCTGGTATCTACGTGGACAATTTGGATACTGTCTAGCAGCCAGAGATTCTATAACTTTTAGCAGTGGTCCAGATAGGAGATGGTGACAATTTAGATCATGGAAGCAATAGAGATGGAGGAAAGTGGATGGATTCAAGAAAAGCTGACGGACAGACACTGGCAGGATTTATAGAATAAAGTGGTTGTCAAGGTGGAGGGAAAAATGAAAAAGAGTCATAGTTGATGCCTTGATTTTGGGGTCAAGTGACTCATGGAAGGTGGTGCCATTTGCTAAGAGTGAACGACTGGGAGAGGAGATGGATTCAGGTGGTGGGGCTTGAGGGTAAAGAGGGTAAAGAGGCAAGTTTGAGATGTTCAGTCATTCACTGATAGAAATCTGAATTTGAGTAGAGCAGTCAGATCTAAAGATAAATAGAGCACTCCTCAGTTGCTGCTCTCTCTCTAAAGCAGATGTCTCTAAAGGACCAGAGGGCACTGGAAGACAGGCGGCTAGGCTGAGTGACAAGCTTAGTTCAGGAGCAAGCCCAAGAATGCAGCAGTGTCTTTATAAATCCTCTAGGAGACACAAAAATGTTAGCAACCCTAGTCAAAGACTTATAGACAAAACACCATTAAATTAATAGAGGCAAAGAGCACATACTCTGGAGATGAAGACAAATGTATTTCAGTTTGATTTTGTTTTCTCATTTTTCCTTAGGGGGCTAAGGGGCCCAGGAGTTCCACAAGTGGAAATACTATTTGTTAGAGTCTGTAAACAAGTCAAAATAACACCTGGCATTTTGCCAGGGGAATGTTAAAGTTCGTAAACAAGTCTGGATGGTGCCTGGCAAAATGTCAGAGGGAGTGGTTTGAGAAGTAACAAAACCGAGCCATTAGGTGTAGAGATTCCTGATTGGTTGACTGATGTATCTAGTTTATGCTAATTAGATAAGCTGTGTGGAATGTATAAATACTGCTCCTGTCCTGCAATAAACGGCTCCTACTCCTGCTGTATCAACGTACACAAGTTATTCGTCACCCCCTGATTATTTTGCTGCAGCCGGACTGCGGCACTATTAATCATGAACATTTATCTTCCAAAGAGGAAAAAATGAAGTTCCATATCTACAAGATGTATTTCTAAATTTCTGATATGTTTGGAAACCGTAGCTTTATTCTTCCAATTACCAGAAGAAGAGAAAAAGCTTGTAACTGGGGACATAACGTCAGACTCTCTTGGCACTTTCATTTAGGACACTTATCCAGCCTGACGAAAACATTATTAGATTTCCAGAGAAACTTGGTTCCAGAGAAAGCTTTTCACTTACCCTCTCATGACATGGAATCTTAATATAAAACACACAGGGCTACCTGGTAGGAAAAGGATAGAATCAAATGAGAATCTGGGGAGCTATGATTATAATAAACATCTCTCCAGGGACAATTTGAGAGGATATCTAAGCATATCCCTTAGCCCTCTTTTCAACCCTCCCCTTTCCCACTGGCTTCCTGTGTCCACATGGTGAGTCCTCTGAGTTCGAAGACCCAATACCAGCTAGGAAGACCTGGAAGTGTCTACAGACAATCACTGGAACTAGAACCTTCAGCTAGGTCAACAGGGCTCTCAGATCAATCATGGCCAAGTTCATCTGCCTACTCCTTCTCACCTTTTCACCTTACTATGCATCTTACAATTGTAGCTGATCAGTATTTAAAAACATGTTCAGTATTGAGTTCTCACTATAAGAACGCTAAGAACAGCTCATGATAATCTGTATTCCAAATAATTCAAGTTCTGCATGTCCACCCCTGCCTCCATTTCACAAACACAATCCTTTCTCTTTTCCTTTCCTTTCCCTTCCTCCTTCTCCTTCGTCACTTAATCGATTCTCCACTTGTTCCCCATAATAAGAACAAAATGGACTTGAGGTTGCCTACGGAAATATGTGAAATATAAAATATAACAAGAAATAGATGAGGAAATTGAGGTGAAAGGGAAATTGGATCACAAAATGAGAGACAGCCAGGGGTGAGGTTAACATTTGGCAGAAGACGTGATCAAGTTCCATTTGCAAGCCAGAAGTTGGCCACAAATCCTGTTTTGAGCTTCTCAAGAAAGAAGGAAATGGGATTAGTTGCCAATAGCCCAAAATATACTAGTTGCTTAGGAGAACAAGTTCTTCACATTTTATTTACCTGATACCAAGCTTTTGACCTTTTATTGCTTCTCCATTCTGTAATAAGTCGAAATGGGATGATGGAGCAAGATATAAATCATAGGCTGATTTAAGTCTGAGATTTTGATGTAGCAGTAGTTTCTACGTCAAATTGCCCGCCAGAATCATATGCAGGGGCTTTAAAAAGTTCACAACCCTGAGATCCATCCAAGATTTGGTGATTTTGTGGGTATGGAGTGAATGGGAGGAATAGGCTTTTCTTCTCTTCCCTAGGTGTTTCTTCCCTAGCAAGTCAACAGCATATATTTAGAAACTGTTGATGTAAAATATGGTGAGAGGAGGAGGAGTGTTAGTGTTGTAAGTTCCCTACGAAACAGAGATTTGCATGCAGAAAGTTTACTGGGGTGCATCTCTTGAAAATGAAGGAGAAAGAATATGGCAGAGGAAGTCAGGCTGGGTGTGAAGTGATTACAAAAAAGACCTTGGTCAATTCCAAGGAGAGCTTTGGATCTAGAATAGCTCTGCATATTTTTGTCTGAATTAAGGTAAGGGAAATGGACCATTATACTTCTTGATTGACCAAACACTAGATATTGGCTACTCCCAGGAGGGAAGCATAATCTTGGGTGGAGTTGCTTTCTTTGGTGGAGGACAATCTCCTAGAGAGGGACTCAGTCGTTCGTTTGCTGTCAGTTGCTGAAGCTCTTAGCAGCTTGGGGAATGAGTGCTGCAGGACGGAGAAAAAGGATCTGGATGACACAACCCTGTCCATGTTCACATCAGTCTACCCCTAATTCATTCAGATCTACTTGGTTCATATATGTCCTGGGAATTCCTCATATGAAATTCTAGTGGCCTTCTTTTCCTGGGAGGACTTTAAAGTGGGAAGTTTAATGGGGTGAGCTACATCTCCTGCTGCTGTCTGTCATCTCTAGAGATGGCCTATTATTTTAAGCATCTCTATAGTTTCTAAGGATTGGCTCTTCATAGCAACTACTCTTTGCTGCTCATTGCAATAATTGTACCCACCTTACTTCTGATAGCTGACTGTCACCCCTTCCTACCTTTATTATTTGAGAATCCTGTGATCCACATTGCTAACAAAAATGAGCTCAGTTCTGTAATAACTTCTCCCACTGTCAGGCATGATCTACAGAGATTTGTTCACCCTGAGCTGCCCAGTACTGTTGCCGGCCCCCCTGCACTATTACCTTACTTGTTCCTTTGTTTAACAGAAAGCTTTCCATGCCCACTTGTGGATCAGCATCATCAAGTGGGATTTTCAACTTTATCTGATATACCCACAATTGCCTGCTTTTCTAATGCTTTTGATATTTCCTTCCAGCTTATGTTATAATGTTACTACTTTACTTAGTGTGGACCATTGCTTTCTCTAGCCTCCTAAGGAACCTCTTACTAAGATATTATCACCATCTAATTGGTTCTTGCTGAGCATTAAATTCTACATTACTCTCATTTCTAAAATTCTCCATAGCCACCTTTATGTTCCATGTAGCTCCTTAATCCTTAGAATTCAGTCCCATGTCTACTAGCCTGGCCCCTGTCAGTACCTGTTGTCTAGATCCTATAGATCCTTTGGTCTTTCATTGTGAGTGGAGTCCATATGGCCTTTCAAGGGCAGCAGAGTCCCTTTGCCTTGCTCAAGGGGCATTAGCTTGTAACAGAGAAGAGTGGGTCACTCCTGCAGCGGACTCAGGGAACCTAAGACTACTCAAAATTGTTGAGTGCATTAACTAGACATTCCCATTTTGTGCCTCAAGATCCCATTGCTTCCTAATCAGGGACATAACCTTGGCATAGTGGACTTGCCAGGGATGTTGAATCATTGGGAGTTTTGCTTCTTTTATTTGTATAAATCATGATCATTATTTTCAATTTTGTTTATCTCGTAGTGGCAGGAAATGAAAGTCCCATGACATCCTGGAAAGTAGGCTTCAACTTTCACACTTATGTTTAGTTGGTGATCAAGTACCAATATTATCACTATTTCTTCTCTATTCTCAAATATCTTACACATCAAACCTGCTAATTCACTAGTATGTTGTCCTTTTTATCATCAGTGAAAAGTTTTCCTCATTCTGGGATTTATCTTCCATCAATAATAATAAAGCCCATTATTGCTTACTGGATCCAGCTCCAAAATCATCTCTCTTTTCCTCTGAAACATTTTTTTTTTATCATTCCCAGTGCATCAACTGTCACAGACCAGGTTCTCTGGGGATAGTATCTCTGGATCAACCCTTAAGGAAAGAGAAAGAAGCAAGAGTACACAGAAAAATAAATTGCGTTGTGAAGCATTCACAATCAAGCCCTCAGCCAATGGCATTGTTTATTCTGGAACTGTGGTCGCTCTGTATCTTCATCCCAAATTGTGGCAGAGGGACCAGTCTTTACAGTCCTGACCAGTTGTTGGAAATGGGTTGTTCTCAGGAAGGTGCTGTGAAGTTACGTTAGTCAGTTCTTTTTAGCAGAGAACAATCTCTGCAGCAGGAATCAATTATGAGCTGTCAGGCACCAATATTCCCAGGAGCTGGGGAATGAGTGACTCAGTACTGAAGGGTGGAGGCATTGAAAGGGCCCAGTGCAGTGTCCATTTCAGAAAGAGAAGCAAGTGGGGCTTTCAACTTTAAGCCATTTAGACGAAACATAAAGCCTGATGTGTTTGTAGCTATATGGACAAATACAATATCATAGAACTGTCTGAGATTAAAACTTGGAATATTAATATAAATTTGGAGAGAAGAAATCATCAGGTGCCACTCCAGTTATATAAATGCAAAATTCCTCCTGGTGGTGGTCACCTCTTTAAAATTCTTCTCTTTTCTCAGTCTAAGAGAGCCTGAGGTTATTAATTTCAATCTCCCCAGGTCTCTATTCTGCAAGCACAATGATTTATCTTCTTAGAGAGTGCAAGTATCAACAGATGGGCTACCTGTCTTCCAGGTAGGTGGATTGTAAGGCTATTCCCAGCTTGATCAATTGTATATTGCTCCACTGATTTAATGAGTGCTGATTTGAGCATGCAGGAGGGAAAGAAGAAGAGAAAACAGTACTACATTAACTACAGTTGTCTTTTGGTATCTGTGGGGGATTCGTTCCAGGACCTCCTGTGGATACACAATCTGAGAATACTCAAATCCCTTATACAGAGTGGTATAATATTTGCATATATGTATATTCTCCCACATACTTTAAATTGTCTCTAGATTACTCATAATATCAAATACAATGTGAACACTATGTAAGTAGTTGTTATACCCTTTGTTTAGGGAATAATGACAAGAAAATAAAGTATGTCATGTTCAGTACAGATGCAATTTTTTAAAAAATATATTTTTAGTCCAAGATTGTTTGAATCCATGGATGTGAAACCCACAGATATGGAAGGCTGGCTGCATAACATATAGGTTATAGGATGCACCTTCACTTCAGAAATGTTAAAATGAGAACAATTATCTGCCTCAAATAAGGGGACAGTGCAGTATGAGACAGAAGTGGATACTCTAACATATGGATACTATTAGAGTAGTGGACACTGTAATAGAAATACATAATTTTTTAAGGCCAGGGAGCCAGGGAACATACCAGAAATAACAAGAGAATCTTCATGGGGGAGGTACAATTTGAATAGAGCCTTGAAATGGAAACAAAGGGACAAACTTAATACATGTTGGTGATTCTATAGTTACTGACCTTTAAAGCATCTATTCAGAGTGGTCTAATCCAGTAGATAAAAATCACACTTTACTGTTTCATTCTCTATTTTAGCTGAGTCTCATAGTACATTAAGTTTGTGGGTATCTAATTATCCTTCCACTTACATTATGCTATTGTTTAACTATTTAAGCAATATCTGCATATATATCTATGGTGTCAGGGGACCTTACCTCAGAGGAAGCCTATTAAAATACCAGTAAAGCAAATGGTGTTTGCATTTGCTTCGTTACTTGTTAACATTTGCCACTTGAATGTTGTCTCCTAGTAACGGCAAAACAATACACTTGTAGTTAGTATGGCAGAGTTACCTCAATTTTACAGCAAAGCAATGGAGATAAAGTAATTTCTACTTACCGACACATTACATCTGTGAATGGTAGAACAAGATAAGGAAGAAATAGAGTTACATGATGAAATCACAATATTTTGGCAAACCCCAAAGCATTTTTGAATTAATGTGCTTTTCCCCCCCCCTTCTGCTTACATATTTAACATGAGCTCATTGTAAAAAAAAGTTAGAAAACTCAGACAAGTGAAAATTGGGATGAATTAGTCACCCATAGTTTTTGGTAAGGTAGGAACAGCAATATGGCAATTTAAAATGGGAATAATGCCACCATGAAGTGATTTTTGAATCTTACGGAAAGCCAAGTTTCAAATTCCACATTCTCTCTCTCTCTCTCTCTCTCTCTCTCTCTCTCTCTCACACACACACACACACACAATGCATTTTATAGCTTAAATCTTCTAGAAAATAATATTTCCTCTCTTTCTCTCTCCTCTTCCTCCTTATGTCTTGCTTTTTAAAAAACTGTTTTTAACCCTCACAAATATGAAAATCTACTTTTTCAAAGAGTGGAATAAGGAGCCAGAAAGGCTGCTATGCTAGCATATGTGAGTCAGCTTTGAACATAACAAAAATTCAAGATGATTTCAAAGCTGGTGTTACCGTGATATCCTGAGAACTATTGCCCTTCCTGAGAAGAAATGCCAGATATTGGCTGTGACACTTTAAAATTGTTTTAGAGTGGTGCTCTCAGGTGTCATAGTTATGATGATGTATAATGTAAAATAAGATTTGTTGATTTAGAAAAACCACATCACATATAAAAACAATCATTTGTAACCGTTTGGTCAGGCTATCTTTAAAGGGATTTGATCACATCTACTAAATCTCTCTAAAGTGAAATCTCCCTTGTGCTACTGGTGGGTCTGCTCTGTAAATCTTATTGGAAAGAGTTAAGATACAGATGATCAGTGAGCAGAAATGGAACTTTGAGCAGCCTATCTATGCAGTGAATATTGATGGTGTGACACAGAACAAGAGCCGTGTCTCAAAAGTGAACTGCATTTTGAAGGCAGATGGTCAGCTGAATATATGTCATTCAACATAACTTGGTCTAAACTAATTACCTAATGTAAAAAACAGATGTCCAGAGAGCCTCGTAAACAGCAGTGATATATGGGTGACTTTACAGTGCAGCCAAAATGATGGCAGCTATTAAAATGCCATTGGCATCCAAAAATAGAAAAGAAAGTATGTTAAATAATATATTATAATTATTTTTTTCCTTAGGAATTCAGAGCACCTTATTAGCAGTAACATGACCCATGCATATCATTAACCATAAAATAAGGCTATTTGTAATATTGGTTACTCTTTATAAGCCATCAGGTGTCTTTATTTAAATTATTACTTCTTTAGATTAAATTATATCCTTGACCTGGAAACATTACTGAACCTCTGAATGGTTCCAATGCCCAGGCAGGAGCTGTTCTTACAAACACCACAGTGTTTGCTTTGTCCTTATAAGGAAATTTTCTTAGCGAGAAAACTAAGATATGGTGGAAGAAAAAGAAAGTCAGATTTCTTAACTCCCAATTCCATTTGGGAAATCCATCTCTGAGAGTCTATGAATATGGTTTCTGTGCATTAGTTCTAATTTGGGAGCTCTAACTTGATCAAAAGGAGTTTATACATTTTAATAAATCAGATCTTCTAGTGCTTTCTGTGTCCTTTCATGTCCCATGATTATTAAGAATTATTTTTATCCCACAGAAAAGTATAGGGAAAAGTATAACAAGCACAGTTATCAAATACTAGGGTTCAAAAAATGCAAATATTTTTGCCATTTTTGCTTCAGATCTTTGGTGTGTGTGTGTGTGTGTGTGTGTGTGTGTGTGTCTGGTAGGAAGAACAAAATGCTGTGGGAAAAGCTGGGAAGGACTTCTCCAAGCCCATTTCCTTCCCTCCTCAAGGGCAAGCCCTGTCCTGAAGTTGATGAATACCCTCCCTTTCCATATCTGACTTTGTGCATGCATATGAATAAACAATATATACAAGTCTACATAAATGGCATCATTACTATCCATGTTCCATGACTTGCATTTATATTCAGTATTATGTTTTCCAGCTCCTATCCACATCGATACAACTGATCTCCATTGTCATTTTAATTCTAATTTAGAATTCTATTGTTTAAGATATGTCATAGTGTATTTTTCTTGAACATTTTGATTGTTTGTAATTTTTCTGTGCTACCAACAATGTCCCAATAAATATATTTGTGTCCGGAAACAGAATTGCTTATTCATATAATTCATCTCTTTGGTGTTCCTCCCACCATTTTCTTTTTCATTGAAGAAGTTATTTAAATTTCCAAATATAGTTCAATGTTTTTTTTTACAATGCACATATTTTCAAATCTATTTGTTTTTAAGCTGTGTTCTTTTGTTTTCCTTGAATTTATCAATCATTTTCTTGTAATTGGTGCTTTTAATCTTGTTAAGAAATATTTTATTAGATTGTGAAGATAAATTTAGTGAAGAATTAGTGAAGATAATAACTTCTAACTTTTACTAAAAAAAAACTTTAGCTTTCTTTTTTTCTTCTTCTTCTTTTTTTTTAACATTTAAGTCTTACTCCATTAGAATGTTTGAGCACAATGTGAAGTAGGGATCTAATTTAATACTTTTTATGTGAAAAATAATTTACCCACTCACAGGTTTTGAACATTTCATTTTTCTTAATAATCCATAATTTCACCTCTTTCCTACGTCAAATTCTCATCAAAGATAAATTTTGCTAGTGTTCACCCATGTCTGGTCTACCTGGACATCACAAAGACGTTATCATCCAGCTCTTCTCCAATTTGGCAGTACTGGCCAATGGCCTATGAACAGAAATGATGTGTATTGATTCTGAGATGAGACTCTGAAAGACCCTTCAGATTCAGTCTTTCTGATTCCCTCTTCTCTTGTGTTGGAAGCTTGAGGAATGTGTGTTGGGATGCAGAACACAAGACAGAGCTGCCCTGAGAGTCATATCAGGACTAAAAATTGAGTTCTGTGTGAGCAAGAAGCAAACTAAGTGCTAATGCACCAAGATGTCAGGACTGATGCGCTCCCATAGTTTGCCTTGACTGATCCCCCATGGTTTGTACTCCAGGCTTTCTGTTCTCCCATTGGTTTGTTTGTCAAACACCATCACCACATTCACAAGATTTTACCTTCACATGAGTCTTATTTCTAATAGGGCAAAACCCTATATCCCTTCTCTTTCTCATCTTTTTGGATTTTTTTATCTTTCCAAATTAATTTGGGAATCATTATCAAAGTTAATGAAATTGCTGCTGAGAATATGATTACAATTTTATTAACTGTGCTTTAGTTGGCAAGAAATGACATCTTCATTACCTGAGTGTCCTACCCAAGAGCTTGATAAAGCTTCTCCATTTATTAGGTTTAACCATATTAAAATATGCCCTTTTTTGTAGATCAAAAAATCTGTAGAACCTGCCTGAGGTATCATCTAGAGACAGGAAAAGATCAAGTTCGTTTAGGGAGCTTGAAGAAACAGTGGAAAAAAAAATAAAATATCTGCCCTGTCAAGTCTAATTTAGTCAATGACTAGTTATATGAGTTTGGCCACAAAACTGTGTTAAATTCTTTCATTATTAAAATATAAGTAATATTTCATACATTAAAAAAGAATGTGTGTGTGTGTGTGTGTGTGTGTGTGTTTATGGCAGAGGTTCTCAATTGGGGGTGAATTTTGTATCCTAGGGAAAACTTGTCAATGTCTGCAGACATTTTTGAATATCACAACCAGGAGGGTGGTGCTACTTTTTATAGTTAGTAAAGGCTGGGAGTTCTGCTATCCACCTTACAGACACACATTGCAGCCAATCCAAAGAATTACCTGAGGTTGAAAAACATAGAAGTAAAATGATGAACAGTAACAATCAAACAAACACTGTGTCTTACTATCTGGCTTAAGAAATTGAATTAAAAATCCACTTCAACACAGAAACCACCACTATAGTATTGAATTTTGAGTTTATCATTCCTTTGCTTTTCAATATATTTTACTTCATGGACAGGCACCCCTAACAATATATTGGTGAGTTTTTGCATATTTTAAACTTAATAAAAATGCAATATTATTATCTTTGCTTTTTCATATTATATTTTTAGGAGCCATTCACATTGGAGTATGAAGTTGTAGTTCGTTTGGTTCATTCAATTGTATAGTATCCTACTGGGTCATTATAACACAATTTATTTGTTGTCATATTGATCATTTAGGTTGTTTCCAGTTTTATTCTATTATAAAATGATTGCCATGTATATTCTTGCATATGTCTTTTGGTATACATGTGATTTCTCTCCTTTACAATATGTACTTAGAACTAAATCTCTGGGTCATGGGTACATGAACTTTTTAAATTTATTGGAAAATATGGATGAACCACTGTGTGTTCCCATGCAACCATTAGAGGCATGCACATGATGCTGATGCTCTATATCCTTACTAAAATATAGGAGTCTATGACTTCACAGTTCCTGCCAATCTGGTGGGTGTCACTAATGACTTATTGTGGTCTCAATTTTTAATTCCTCAATGTCTAATAAGGTGATGATATTTTATACATTTATTAGCTGTTTGTGTTTATTTTTCAACAAAATGATTGTTTATATATCTTTCCCATTAAGTTGCTTTTTTTTTATTTTTAAACCCCCCCCAGCCAGGCATGGTGGCACATTCCTGCAATCCCAGCAGCTTGGGAGGCTGAGGCAGGAGGATTGCGAGTTCAAAGCCTCAGCAATTTAGTGAGGCACTAAGCATCTCAGTGAGACCCTGTCTCTAATAAAATATAAAATAGGACTAGGGATGTGGCTCAGTAGTCAAGTGACCCTGAGTTCAATCCCTGGTACCCTCCCTGCCCCCCCAAAATAAAGAATCTCCCAGTATTCTGCATGCTAATTTCTTTATTATATGAGTGGCAAAGACCATCTACCAATTTTCACCTGGTAAATAATATCCTTTAATTAAGTTTAGAAGTTTTAAATTTTATTATAGTTTAAAATATCAATTTTTTTTAATTTTAAAAATTTATGTTGAAAATTATTTCCAAAGGTAAGTCTATAAAGAAACTTGCATTTGAAACTTTAATCTGAGTGAAATAGATTTCTGGTTATATTATAAAAGATATACTTCCATAATTTTCAATATATCTAGATAATTGTCCAAGGACCATTTATTCAAAAATCTATTCTTTCCTCATTAATATGCTAAGTCTCCTCTGTCATACATTAATTTTCCATATATTGTATGAGACAGTTTCCAGATTCCATTTTGTTTGGTTGATTTAAGTGTTTATCTCGCACCAACATCATGCTGTATTTGTAACTAGAGCTTGATATCTGCTAGTGTGATTTAGTTGTTTTTCTTTTTTATTGATGAGGAAGTTTTTATTTCTATTTTTGACAGTCTGAGACTTGAATACAAATTCTATAATCAGTTTATCAAGAATCATGAAAAATCTGTTTTAAGATTTTGATGAGAGTCACATCGAATGTACATATAGATTTAGAGAGCATTGATACCTTCATGATATTTAGATTTCCCATCCAGGAATGTGGCACATCTATTTATTGTTTTCTTATATTTTCTAGCAATGCATTAAAATTACCTTCATCCAGTGAATCTGTTTTCAGGGAGAGGGCCTTGTTCAACAATAGTTCTACCTGCCTGGACTGTTGGTATTCTCAAATTCTGATAGACCAAAAAATCAGATCAATGTTTTAAATGGATTTTTTAAGAAACTTATAATCTAGTGATTAAATCTGACAGCAAGATTCTACTTAATGAATATGCTAATTGTTTGCTTGTTTTTGCTGCAAATATTAGTTCTGCTTTTAACCACAATACACTGAAGATCAGAAACACTTTATTATACTTTGTATAATGAACTATATTTAAACAAAATAATGGTATGGTTACATTACTCATACATACAGCAACACTCACAAAAGATTAAATAAACCAAAATCTGCAAAGAAGTTTCAGTTTACTTGAATTAAGTTGGATTGAGATAATTTGTGACCCTAATTTGAGACATACCTGTTTGTACTGACTTCTAACCTTGTTTCTATAACAAATCTGAACTCTTTTTTTCTTTGAAATAGTCTAGTATCAGTGTCTACATTAGAATATCCACACAAATCCTGATTTTCCCCCTAGACTTTAAAATTACATTAATATTTTCTTGCCTGGTACCCCAAATGTTCAAAAACTAGGATCTTTTTTCTTCAGATATTTATTATAAAAATTTCAAACAGCAAAGAAATTTTCAGGAAGAGTAAAATAGGAGCCACATACCTACCACCTAGTTTCTAGAGTTGTTAATATGTCCCCTGATTAACTTCTTCTATCCTCTGTCAACCATCTCATTTGTTGCATCATTATGGCCCTTCATCCTTAAATAGCTTAGCATGCATCTCCTAAAAATAAGAACACTCACCTGCATAGCACAATGTTATTATGTCACCCAAGAAATATCCTAAAGCTACCTAACATCGGTCTATTAAAATTTTCCCAGGGGGTGAGTTTTCTACTTCTACCCTTTCTTCTATACATTTTTTCATAACATTCTTTTATAAAGAAAGGTTTTAGCCTTCAATTAAACATAAAATGTAGTTGCCTTTAAGTAGTCAAGTTAAATTAAAGCCCTGATTTTTTCAAAGTTTTAATAATAGCATTATTAATAAAAGAAAATAATTATTTGAAACAAAGGAGAAATGATATGTACACCCAAGGGGTTTTCATGTAACCAGAAAGTAAAGTAATACAAACTTAATTTAATTAAAATCTTAACAAACAACATAGAGGCTAGCAACATTATTGTCTTCTTCAGCTGAACGAGGCAGTGAGTACAGTGCGCCTACAGGTGATCTAAACCAAAAAACCAAACTGACATTACATTTTCTTCTACATTAAGAGATGTCATGTGTTATTGTCCACATTTGAAGTGAAAAAAAAAAAAAAGAATTTCAAAGTTCACAAACCCAAAGAGTATTTCAAATCTTTGTGAAGGTATTATTTATCTAAACTTAAAAAAATGTTCTTTTTAGATATACATGATATTAAAGTGTATTTTGACATAGTATAATTCACGGATTATAAATTATTCTAATTAGGATTCCATTCTTGTGGTTGTATGTGAAGTGGAGTTACGCTGGTCATATATTCATATATGAACATAGGAAATAATGTCTGATTCACTCTACTATCTTTCCTATTCCCATCCTCCTGTCTTCCCTTCATTCCCCTTTGTCTAATCCAATAAATGTCTGTTTTAACCCCTGCACCCTTATTGTGTGTTAGCATCCACATATCAGAAAGAACATTTGGCCTTGGCTTTTTTGGTCTGAAAGCCCAAATTCTTAACCTGGAATTCTTACTATCAGAGAATATACTTCAGGGGTTTGGTGAGCCTCTTAATGCTGTGTACATATATATGTACATTTTCTTGGGAGGAGGTCCATGTTAGGCCCAGATTCTTAAGACGGATGTTGTGATTTCCCAAAACATTAAGAACTATTCTTCTAAATGTTCCTGGTTACCCAGCATTGCACATGGAATTCTTTGGGTTGATTTAGACATAGGAACTATAACACATCAGAAGTATGTTTTATTTCAGAATGTTTATTGCTGATTACAGACCAAAGAAAAGTGATAACATTGGGGAAAGTGAAGGAAAATAAATGCAGCCATTAATTAGAGTTCAGTTTATAGTGCTATTGTGAAGGATAATAATTTTTTTAGCTTAAATAATATCCAAATATCTTGATCATACGTACCATTAAGGGAAAATAGTAACTGAGATGGGTTCTTTGTTAGTCTGTAAAATTAAAACATACCCTAAAAATTAAAGCATCATCATGTGCTGATGGGCACTAATGACTCTGCTGCTGGCGGGTTAGCGTAGTTCAAGCATTTCATAGATGATTAAAGTTAATGAGTGAAGTGTAAGCAGGACTCTCCTTAATGAATGTGCTAATTGTTTTTCTTGCTGCAAATATTAGTGCTGCTTTTAACCACAATATACAGAAGATTAGGAGCCAATTCATTATACTTTATTTAATGAGTTATATTTATACGATATAATGGCATTGTTAAATTCACACAGCAGCCTTCTTAATATTCACAGCACTTTACTAGCGCATACTATTTTGAGCTCAGAGCAGTCCTTTGTCAGTTAGGAAGGCAGGAATAGCGTGACTGTTTTAGCTCCGTGGTATGAGCCCAGATTCTGAACCCAGGCTGCCTGGGTTTGAGTTCTGGCTCTGTCACTACCTGTGAGACCTCAGAAAAGTAACTGAGCTCTCTGTGCCTCCATTGCCTCACTCACAAAATTGGGTGAGTGGTGTATCTCCATCGTGGGGTATTGCAGGATATCGTGAGTGACTGCTTGTCAAGGGTTTGAAGCCACGCTAGGGACACTGCAAGCCTTGTAAGTGTCTAATCAGTGTTACCAGTTACACCCTGACCCATGGACGATTCTCCATGGCAGCGCCCAGAATAATCTAAAACTGAGAATCTCTTCCCTAGAGATTCTAATGGCTGCTTACGATACTTTGGGTGTTGCAAGGGGAATGAAACCTGCACTGTTCACCACAGTCACATATAATCTGGCTCTTGGCTGATCATGTACTTTCAGCTTTCTCCCCCGGCCCTGGGTCTTGTGCTGTAAGCATAATGGTCTCCTTTCTGTTTCTCAGATAAACCAAGCTCTTTTCTGCTTTAAAGCCTTTGTCTTGACCTTGCCTCCCTCAAATCCTCCGGCACCTCTGATTCACAAGTCAACTCAAGGCAGATTCAGGAATGCAGGCTGCATTCCTCCACTGGCCCATTCGGTGACATTGGCCAATGTCACTGCTGTGTTAAATGGATAAACGAATGCATTTTTGTAAACCACAGGGCTCACGGCACACTATCATCATTGGTCTTCATTTTATTCTTTTTCTTTATAGCACATATCATGTAAACCACGCACGATAGGCACATGGGATATTTATCTGAATAAATTTGTAGTGGTGCTTAAGTTTCTTAGAACTCGGAATCTCCCCAGCTTATACTGTAATTCTTTCCATATGCTCTTTAAGACAGTGTTTTCCAAGTTCAGCGTGTGCTGGGCCTACCTCCAGAGTTTCTGATTCACAAAGTCAAGGAAGTCAAGGAAGATCTCTTGGGGAAGCTGACATTTAAGTGGGGCTGCCATGGATGGGAAAGAGTGCAGTCTCATGGGAGGTGAAGGAAGAGAGTTCCAGGGATGAGGAACAGCATGTGTAAATTCTCTGAGCTGAGGGAAGAGCTGTATGGAGGGGAGGCTGGTATGACTGAAGTGTGGAGGGTGAGTAAGGAAGAATTTCAGGTCAACACTGAAGAGAACGCAGGGGTCTGATGAGGTGGTATGTTGGCCCTGGGAAGGAGGGCAGATTGTCTTCTGAGAGCAATGGAAAAGGTTTGGGAGGCTGTGCCTGGGAGAAAATGGTCCGATTCATGTTTCAGATCCCTTGGGTAAAGAGAGCCTTGGAAGAGGCAAAAATGTTGTGATAAGATTCATTCCATCTTCTCATTTGAAGTGATTCTCTGCTCTATGCTGTCTACCTGTTGCATTTTTTTGGACTCTAGAGCTGCCATAGAACTATTCTGAAGTATTCTATTTAAAGTGGGCTGTTATTGAATCAAGTAGATGAGTGCAGTTCTTTCTGTGTCCATTGGGGATGAGTCCCATGACCCCAGAGGTACCAAAATCCACATAGGCTCAATCCATTTTATAAACTGGTGTTGTATTTGCACACATTCTCCTGCATACTTTAAAGCTTCTCTAGATGATTTATAATACCTAATACAATGTAAATGCAATGTAAATAGTAGTTGTATGGTTTAAGAAATGATAACAAGAATAGTATGTATGTGTTCATTATAGATTTAATTTTTAAAAGTATTTTCAGTCTGTGGTTGGTTGAATCTGTGGGCAGATCCAAAGGGCCAAAGGTTTTATGTCTCCCCCATTTCCCAACTTGGAAAAGTCTCAGGCTCACAGAGCTTCCTGGAGAGCAGCGCTAATCATTCTTTGTGTAGAGAAATTTCATATTCTCTCTCACCTGTACTGTTGCCCTGGCCCAACCAATTGGGCCAGTAGAGATCAGGGTGGCCAGAATGCAGGCTGGCTAGCACTTTGTGAAGCAACCCAGTGTAGGACTTGACTCAGGGTCTGCTGTCGCATGCCCTGGGATATTACTATGTGGCAACTCTGGGAAGACTTTCTCTACCTGCCATGCCCTTTAGCTTGAATGAGCCCCCTCGTCTATCACACTGGAAGCTTACCTCCTCTGTCATGTCCTAATGGGTTCCCTTGGACTGCTCTGTTAATTGACTATTCTGGCCCAGGCTCTGAGCCCCCAGAAAGTAGGGACTGTATCTTTATCTTTTTCCAATACTTGGCACCATGCCAGGCACACAGATTGTGTGGCCCACAACAAATGTTCCCTGAATGAATGAATGAATCTGAAAAGTCTCATGCAGCTGTCTCCAACAGACGTGTGACTTGGGGTTGCCTCAGGAAGATAGATACAACACTCACTATTTTTACCACAGGAAATGCAAAAGATCCTTCTTCACACATATTTCTAAATAATGTTATACCTGGGTGTCGTGATCCATGAAATTCCAGGATTTCCAACACATCCCTCTGTCCCCCCAGGTTCTGCTTGGAAAGATCTAGTGGGTTGTGTCAAACCTTCTTCCTGCCAGGAGATCAAACACCTTTACTCTCCCAGGAGGAGAATGTCTTTGTGGTCTCCCTAGAGTCTGGCTTTGATTAATTTTTGATCATTCGCCTAGAGCCCTCCCACTTTCCATGTCTGATGCCTTCTCACCTGGTGGAAACTAAGCTAATCTGTCCCTTGCATGTGTCCTCTCAGGACTACTTGCTCACTTCATAACACAGCACAATTTACTTCTGTATTAATTTTTCTTTTCTTTCTTTCTTTTTTTTTTTTTTTTTTACTATCTCAGAGTCAGGTCTGTGCTCCACAAAGGCAGGACGGGTACCTGTTTTATTCTTTATTGCACTGTGCAGGCTGGAACCCGACAAGCACTTGTAGAGATGTGTTTGAATGGATTACCCTTTGAATAAGTGTCTACTACTGACGATCTTGACTGTGAAAATAATCACATAATTTCATTCTCAATGAAACAAACTGGGAGGTATGTGTTTCTGTTATTTCACTAAGAGAGATTTGACTCGACCAAAGTAACAATCTATGACAGGACAAAAGGCTTGGACCCAGGCTCTCTGACACAAAGTCAGTTGTTCAGTTCTACAGTTATTTTTAGAGAAGGTTTCAGGAATCCTGAATTATGGAGGGCTATTCTATAGTTCACCCCAGTGGAAATTCTATTGTCCCTGGTCAATGCACACTAGAAAGAGAAAGAAAATCAAAAGGGTGGTGAGGAAATGATGGTAGAAATGATCCAAAAGGCCCATTGAACATGTGATTTATGTTTTCCTTCAAGTCGCCATAGTAATCTAATTTATTGTAAAACACCAAGACATAAATCTATAATTCCCAACGAAAAAATGAACTCTCTGTAGTCTCTTGCATGCTACAGCATCTTCAAGAAGGTTTTATTAGAAGAGTTGATAAATGTTGACACCAAGGTCTTATCAGTCCAACAAGAGTGCAAAGAATTCAAATGCAGAATTCAAGTTGGTCAATACTTTATTATTAGGTAGGAACCCATCAAAATAAGTTTCTGAGCTTATTATACTAATGACCTGTCAGAATAAATGCTAGAAAATATTTTATTTTCAAACCATAATGTTTTATATATAAATTAGAAAGCACTATGATTCAGAAATTGTAGTTACAATATTTAAACATTATGGCCAAAACTGCTATAAGAACACATGGAGATGGTACAAGCTTCTGTGAATTATGATGAGCAAATGGCATTGATTCATATCTCTGTGAATTAAATGCTTGGGGAATATCTGTGGACTTTCCTCTTTGATGTAATATTGCCTGATAATCTTTATAAATAATTTCTTGTCTATTTTATAATAAATTCAGGTGTTTTGATACAGTGCTATTCAAAAGATTTCATCTATGTATAGTGAAAAGCACATTGGAAGCCCATAAATGCATACACATTTATATGTAACTGAAAAAGTATCTTGAAACAGTGCCTTTCCTGTGTACTATGTATTCTAATATTTTTCTATTATCTTTTAAAAAAATTTTAGCTGTCAATGGATATCTATTTTATTTATTTATATGCGATGTTGAGAATTGAACCCAGGGCCTCACACATGCTAGGCAAGCACTCTACCACTGAGCCACAACCTCAGCCCTCTATTCTATTTTTACTATTGAATTGGTTAATGGAACAAATTCTAGTTATTACCCACTATGTTGACTTCTTATCCCACTCATAAATTGTGTCCTTAAGCTTAAAAACATCCTTTTAGTGGGTGTTTTGAGCATCTATTGTTTTGTAAAACAAAACAAAAACAACTGCTACTTTGTGGCTTTAAGCACCAGGTACTTTTATTTTATCTCAAGATTTCATGATCAGGGACTTGGGCAGTGTTTGGCTGCGTGATCCTTATGTTTCACCTGGCATTAATGAATTTACTCAGTGGCATTTGGCTGGAGAATGACTGATGTAAAGGGTCCAAGATGGCTTCACTCATGAGTCTAGGTATTGTTAGGAATGGCCAGAAGGCTCAACTGGGATGGGACTGTTGACTGGAAAGCCAAACGTGCTGCTTAAACCTTAGGTTGGTTGAACTCACATGGTGTCCCAAGACTGCACAAAAAACCAAAATGGAGCTCTATGACATTTCATGACTTACTTTCAGAGGTACCATTGTGTCATATCCATGGTATTTCATTGCCAAAGCAGCCACAGAACCCACCAAATTTAAGGAAAGTGTATGTAGGTCCCACTTCTCAATGGAAAAAATGATAAAAAATTTGTAGTTGTGTTTTAAAAACCATTCGGATAGCATTGATTCATATTTCTATGAATTAAGAACTTGGGATACATCTATGGACCATCCTCTTTGGTCTAAAACTTATAAAATAATTTCCTCTTTATTCTTATACTAAATTCTGATGTTTTTATAGTGTTTTCACCATAATCCACATAATTTCACATTGTAATTCAGTACACACATACAAACCACACTCAAAGCCTAACTGAAAATTCTTCATGAAACAATACTTACACTATGTACCTCATATTCTAATATATTCTCTTTTATTTTATTTTCTTTGTAAATAATTCTGGCTATAACCCAATAAATTGATTTCATACTCATTAATGTATTTGACCATAAATTTTAAAAACACTGATTTAGTGGCTTGATCCCTTTTTTTCAATTTAGGCCCAAATTTGCCCTTTGTAGACTCTTAGCTACTAGAAAGCAAGGAAACAGTTTCATTAGTCTTTGTTTCTGAATCATTATAGATATTTAGTAAATGATCTTTGAACAGTTGAATTGAGTGAAATAAAAAATAAACAAATTAAGTCTTATCTCTCTCCTGTGTTCACAATTTTACATTGATCTTCTGTGTCAAGGTTCAGTAAAACTTGTGCAGAAGTTGTACATCATGATATACAACAAGGTTATTGGTGGCTGAAAACTGGTATTCAAGTGGATTTTTCCCCCCTTATATCTTTCTTCCCTCCTGATATATATAGAGCTGGGAAGATAGAAGCCCAAATAGACAAGTAAAAGGTCATGACTGGGGTATTGACATTCCCTCCAAAGTGCAAAGAGGAGTTATAACTTCTGCCTATAGTAGGAATTGGGGAGGATGCGCAAGGAGAGTGGCTCTTGGACCTGATGGATCAGGAGATTGTTTTTCTGGTGAAGGGACAGCATGGACCAAGACTCAGAGGTGAGATATATCTTCAGGGATTCAGAGTGTTCAGGGGAATTCCTGTCAGTGGAGGGCAAGAGAGAAGACAGGAAGGAGAGGTTGGGGAGGTAAGAATGGGAAGGGAAGCTGAAGCCAGGTCAATAAGAGCCTTGTGACACATTCAGACTTTATCTTAAAAGCCACTGGGAAGCAATTTCAATGTATAAAATCATGCATAAGAAATAACAGGCAGAGGTCAACACATACAGGTATAAACCAAGCGACCCTCCCAGTGACCCTCCCTAAGTAAGTGTGTTCTATTGCTGGATTCAGCAGAATAAAGTACAGTTAGGCTTTCTTCATTGTTAATGTAAAGTGATGACTATTGTAGTCCATGCTCTATTGCTGTAAGGTGAACCGCTATGCTGCCTCCCTAGAACACATGGGGATATGTCTTAGGACAGCTGGATTGCTTTTAACCACTCTTAGATTTGAAATCTGTGATCCAACATGACACTTCCCTGGGCCTTGGTTTTCTCAGGTGTAAATGAAGAAGTGAGTTCAGATCAAGATTTAAATCAGTGGTTGGAAATTTTTTTTTCGAAAGAGCCAGATCATAAGCATTTAGATTTTGAGAATTGTGTGGTCTCTGTCATAACTGCTCAACTCTGCCACTGTAACCTGAAAGCCACCACAGACAATATAAAAGCACACAGGTGTGGATGTGTTCCAATAAAACACCTTTATCTACAGGTGCAGAAATTTAAGTTAAGAAAGTATATATGAACATAGTTTTCATATATCATGAAGTACCACTCTTCCAGTGATTTTTTTTATATGCCATTGAAAAAGTGTGAAACTCATCCTTAGTTTTCAGCTCATAAAAAGCCAGGTAGTGGGCTGGACTTTGCCTCATGGGCCATCATTAACTGATCCCTGTTCTCTGTGGTTGCTTGAAAGTATAAGGTTTCCATATACTTTCTATCCTTCTAGGAAAAATGTAATGCTTGTTTAAAAGTTCCACAGTGGTATATTTTCAAATGTGACTTTTAAAATAACTAAACTGTGTTAATTAAACTTGTATTGGTGACAAGGATACTTACTTTATGATTATAGAGATTTATTAAAGAACACTCTCCAGCACCAAAATAAAATATCTTTCCAGATAATCTCACCATGATTACAGAGTAGGTTAAATTGAATTACTTCACCAATCCTTATATGGTCACTCAGAGGGATAAAAAGCTATTTTATTTATTTATTTATTTATTTTAGTGAGAGAGAGAGAGAGAGAGAGAGAGAGAGAGAGAATTTTTAATATTTATTTTTTTAGTTCTTGGCAGACACAATATCTTTGTTTGTATGTGGTGCTGAGGATTGAACCCGGGCTGCACGCATGCCAGGCGAGCGTGCTACTGCTTGAGCCACATCCCCAGCCCAAGAAGCTATTTTAAAATTATAAAACTAATATTTTAAAACATTTTTTAAAAAATTAGAGTCAAACAGATATTTGAATACACATGTTCATATAGCATTATTCCAAGAGCCAAAAGGTAGAAATAACCCAAATGTCCATTAATGGATGAATGAACAAACAAAATGTGACATATACAAAATATTGGAATATTATTCAGCCTTCAAAGGGATGAAATTCTGATACATGCTACAACATAGATAAACCAGGTACAAAACAATAAATATTGAATAAATTCACTTACAGGAGGAACCTGGAGCAGTTTGATTTACAGAGACAGAAAGTAGGATGGCGGCAAGGACTGGGAGAAGGGGGAATGGAGAATTGTTTAACACATCCAGAGTTTTGGTTTGGAAAGATGAAAAATTTCTGGAGATGGATTGTGGTGATGGTTCTATAGCCATGTGAATGTACCTAATGCCACTGGACTGTACTTGCAAGTGGTTAAAATGATAAGTCTTATGTAGAGTTTGGCATAATGATGAAATGCTGAGGAAGAGCGTGATGAGATGGGCAACCTCACATCACTCAAGACAAAAGCAAGACTCAAGACTAGGCTCCAGGATGGGGGCCTAGCTCAGTAGTACAGGACTCTTTGAACACAAAATGACCGCGACAACTTTGTCTGCCCTTTGAGCACACTGTGCTAAGCATTTTACAAGATTATTTCAGAGAATCCTCTTAACTGACATGTTCCAGGAGGGGAAACAGGTCCAGAGAGATTCATTTGTCAAGGAACCAATAGGCAGGGTCGAGAAGCAAATCTCCGACTGTGCTTCCAAAGCCTTTATGCTCAATCACCATGGGATATTGCCTCCCTGAATTTCTGAAGTCACCTATTTTAGAGTGTTGAAACCTCTGCCATTGAATAAAGGGTTTTTCAGCATAATTCATACACTCATGGCTGTCTGTGAAGGCGAAATGACTCGTCAACTGCATTGCTGGGTCTGGACCTGCCATCTAGGGCCTGGTGCTGTTGGTTCATGGTAAGGCAGGTGAGCAGATGCCATGTGCTGGCTAATGATGCTGTGGGCCGGGTCGATTTGTGTCTTCATCAGTGGCATGACTAATATAGCCTTTTAGCCCACAGATTCCCAACGTGAACATTTACACGACACCACTAAATAATAAATATATGCATGTCTTATCTCCCCGACTTGGCTGTAAGGTAGGGCAGGAGCTGAGCCTCTTTAATATTCATACCCTCCATAAGATCACCCTGTGCTGGGCTTTGCATCAAGCAGGCACTCAGCAAATATTTGCTGAATGAATGCATAAATGAATGTTAAATCATCTGTCTCCAGATTTTCCTTTTGTTTCCAATTTTCCCCTCCATCTGATACATGCAAGTGCCTTCAGTGTCCCTTCCACAGATATTACAGATGCCCTCAAGTATTTTGTGTGTGTGTGTGTGTGTGTGTTCTTCTGGCCTGCCTTTTCTCATCGCTGCTGAAACAGACTGGAGGCTAAAAATAGAAACCTCCTTGACAACTTTGCAGAGGACTCACGTTCCCCCTTCCTAAGGTGGCAGTGACGACTCTATTAGAAAAGGATGGGAATTTCATGACCTGCCACATGCTTGATTTCGCCTGCTCTTTAAAAGGAATCAAAAATCTCCCCACATGGTGGTTGACACAACCTGCAATCACTCTCTGAAGTTGGGGTTTGGGACATATAGAGAAATGTCATCAGAGGAATGTCACAGCTTGTCTTAAAAGGATGCTTGAAGATGCTTGAAACGGAGAAAGAATTTCTTCTCCGTTTCCCCCTGGCTCCCTCCTTTCTTCTTCCTCTCTTCCTGTTCCCTTTTTTCTCTCTCTTGATATCTCTGGTTTGTGACAGGGTCGATGACTCATATGTGTTTCAAGCCAACGCATGTTATGAAGACACAAGACAAGAATGTGTATAAACACATACTCTGCCATAATGCGATTCCTTCAGATTAAATGAGGGGGAAAAACATAGCAGCAGACACAGCCTCCGTCTAGAATTATCTGTAATCCATATACATTGGCACATGGTTTCCAATATGTGCAATGGGGAATTAGGATGGGAGACCCGGCCTGACACATGTATATTTAGGGTAGACAGGAGACCTGTGGTATTCTTGGGGACACTACAATATGGTAAGAAGATGGGACAGATACAGAGTCAATAACATATGTGACCATCTAAGTGGTAAGTGGGTAATAATAAAATCTAAATAGGCCTTTTTTTTTTTTTGGTACCAGGGATAGAACCCAGGGGTGCTTAACCACTGAGCCACATCTCCAGCCCTTTTAAAAAATATCTTATTTAGAGACAGGGTCTCACTGAGTTGCTTAGTGCCTTGATAAGTTTCTGAGAATGGGTTTGAACTTGAAATCTTCCTGCCTCAGCCTCCTGAGCTACTGGTATTACAGGCATGCACCACTGTGCCTGGCTCAATAGGCCCTCTTAATCCCTCATACCAATAACTGTTTTCATTTAGGAAGCACAGGCACCATGCTAAGGATTTCATGTACTCATCTTTTTTGAGTAACTTATCTCTTACAACCCACAACCTCAGTACACAGGTATGAGGAGGTGGCAAAGTGCATGATTAGTGTTAGGCTCTGGAATCAGATCACAGTGTCCTGGTCCCAGAGAGAGGTTAAACAACTTGCCAGCATTCACTCAGTAACTTGCTTTCAGAACAAGGATTCACAGTCAATCTTGACTGAATCCAAGGCCCCTAGTTCTTAACCACTTTACCATAATGATAGTTCAGAGAACTGTAAATTGTTACACATTAGCATAAAAAGAGGGAAGGTTTACAGAGGACAT
The DNA here is from genome assembly GCF_001458135.2 of Marmota marmota marmota. Classification (NCBI taxonomy): domain Eukaryota; kingdom Metazoa; phylum Chordata; class Mammalia; order Rodentia; family Sciuridae; genus Marmota; species Marmota marmota. The sequence continues at coordinate 25,866,289 of NW_026000005.1, forward strand.
GAAAAGGTTTGAAGAATGGAGTAGTATTTATTGAAAAAAGAATGAAGATTATAAGCTTCTAGGTAGAAAGAACTTCTGGTCTTGATTGAATCCCCCTCACCTTCACCCATCTATTACCTCTTGGTTTCTTTTTTTTTTTTCCTGCCGGCCAGACTTATCTTCCCCTCGAGTGGAAGAAAACACAGCAACTAAAATGCCCATCACTAAGGATGCATGGAAAGCCAAAAAATATTCCTTGTCCTTTCTTGAATCTCCTATATTTTTCTCTGGGTCTTGGTGTCTTTTGTTCATTTTCATGTTTTACTTGCTAATGTGAATGTGATTTTAAGAAAAAAAATCTAATTATTTAACAATTATGTAAATATTTTATTTTAGTTGGAAACAATATGATAGAGTTTGGATCTGGAATGTCCTTCCAAGGCTCTTGTGTTGCAGGCTTGGTCCCCAGTGCAGCAATATTCAAAGATGAGAATTGGGGGAAGTGATTGGATCATAGGAGCTCTAAACCTCAATAAAGGATTAATAATTTGATGGCTTTATTGGGTGGTGGAAATTGTAGGAGGTGGGGCCTAGTTGGAGGAAGTGGGTTACTGGGGCATGTCCTGGAAGCGTATTTCTAGTCCCTGTCCCTTCCTCTCTCTCTTTCTGCTTCTAAGCTGCCAGAGTTGAGTAGCTTTCTTCCCCAACACCCTCATCTTTTTTGTTTTGCCTCATCTCAGACCCCAGACAATGAAACTGGCTGACCATAGTCAGAAACATCTGAAACTGGGAGTCAAACTAAATCTTTCTTTAAGTTCTTTATCTCAGGCATTTTGTTCACAGAGATGAAAAGCTGACTAGCACACAATATTTGTAAATATGACAGGAAAGGTCTATCAGCTCTGTTTCCCTTGGAAGAAACAGAATCTTCTCAAAGTTAAGGAACTAGAGACGTGCATATGTGTGTTTCTGTGTCTACATAGTATTTCTATATCTTTATCACTGTCTCTGTGTCTATCTCTACTTGTCTTGGAATGCAACAGAAGTTTGGGAAGCAAACTTCTTAGGAGAAATGTTTATTCAGATCTTTTGCCCATTTTTAATCTGGTTGTTTGGGCTAGTTTGCCACTGAGTTGTTTGAGTTCTGTATATATTCTTAAAATTAACCGGGGGTGAATTAACTAATTTCCAGTCTCCTGCTTCCTAACAGAAGAACAGGAGATTGGAAAAGCAGGAATTGAATCTTAGTAGTTCATGTAGTGTCTAATTATATTATATATTTTCAAATTTCAGGCTGGTCTTCCTTTTCCTTTTCTACACCTGAGTTGCAGAGTCTCTAACAGCTGTATGGAGAAAGGAAGACTGGCATTGTGGAGGAGGAGCCTTTAGGAAGAGGAAGGGAAGCAAGCCAGGCATTGGCTAGATGGCAAGACCGTTGGAGTGGAGGCAAAAGCATGGGAGAGACTAAGGGCAGCCACTTGGTGAGCTGGAGCAGAGAAGAGGAAGACCCTATTCAGGTGAGCCATCACCTTGGTAAACCAAGGAGTCTCTTCTATTCCATTTGTATGTCAGTCTGTTTTATACCAATACCATGCAGTCTGGGTTACTGTTGCTTTGTAGTATATCTTGAAGTTAGGTAGTGTGATGACTCCAGGTTTGTTCTTTTTGCTCAAGATTGTTTTGGGCTATTTGGGATCTGTGCATTTTTAGCCCACTATTTTGCGAAAGTACTAAGACCACAAGATGGGGGAAAGGCAGTTTCTTCAATAATTGGTTATGTTCTGGGAAAACTGAATATCCACATGCAAAAGAATGAAACCTAACCCCTGTCTCTTAATATATACAAAAATCAACTCAAAATGGATTAAACACTTAAGGCCCGAAACTATGAAACTAATAGAAGAAAACATAAGGGAAAAACTACATGGCATTGATCAAGACAAGGATTTTTTAGATTAGACCTCAACAGTATATGCAAAAAAAGCAAAAATGAACACAAAGTTGATCCTATAGAAGTGGAAAGTAGTGGTTACCACAGGCAGGGATTATGGGGAGGAGAAATGAGTACAAGTAGGTCAAATGGGCTCAACATTGCCATTAGAAAGGAGGAATAAGTTCTGATACTCTTTGCACAAGAGGTGACGATAACCAATAAATAACACACAGTATATTTCAAACAGCTACAAGAGAAGATTTTTAATGTTTTTTTGGGGGGTGGGTAGGTACTGGGGGATTGAACTCAGGGGCACAACCATTGAACCACATCACCAACCTTATTTTGTATTTTATTTAGAGACAGGGTCTTGCTGAGTTGCTTAGAGACTCCCTTCTGCTGAGGCTGGCTTTGAATTCACGATCCTCCTGCCTCAGCCTCCCAAGCTGCTGGGAGACATGCACCAGCGCACCCAGCTAATGTTTTTACACCAAAGAAATGACAAATGTTTAAGCAGATAAACATCATAAACATATTACATATGTTTAACAGATAAAAATTGGTGATAGATATGCCAATTACCTTGCTTTGATCACTACACCATGTATATACCTATTGCTACGCCATTTGCACCCATTAAATATATACAACTGTTATGCATCAATAAAAAAAAATAAAAACGATATTTAGACTGGAGACGCCATGCACCAGAGCACATAGTTCTCTGGTTCTGCATGGAGAATCTTGCATCTGAATCAGAAAACGGATTAAACCCTTTTGAGACCCCAAGACTTTGTCACCTTATTGTGGCCTGCACTCCCCAACCTCTACCCTACCATTACCAGCTGCCAAATGAATTCTACCAACAAAGAAGACAGGGACATGAAGAGAGTCCTTACTGGACCCATTTTTGGTATCACCCCTCCTGCTAATATGAGGCACAGGGTCTAAGTGAAATGAATAAGTAGTTATATGTGCTATTGATTACTCCCCTTTCACTCAACACAATATTAAAACTTTGGGACACTTTCTTATCTTATGGAGTGCCCTGAAGTACACTGGGAATCTTTCATGACTACATTTAATTCTTAATCTATATCATGGCTTCTTTCAGGTTTTCATCACCTTTTGCCCGAACCATTGCAACACTCTATTGCTTTCCATTTCTTCCAATTTGCCTTCTAACTGATGCTGATGTTGTCTTTCTAAATCACAAATCTCCCATTGTCATTTCCTGCTTTTCATTATCATCTGCATTTTTTTTTTTGAGATTCACTTTCTTTTTTTCCCTTTTGCCCTATGGAAGTGGTATGGGCAGAGTCAACCTCATGACCTTGACCGGTACCCTCCTTTTCAGTAGCCTCCTTTAAACCTGTTGTATGAGCATCCTCAAGTTCTATTCTCCTCCCTCCTCTTCCTCACTGCTTTGGGAAAATTTAGACTCCAACCACTCATTGCCATGTTTTAACATTTTTGTTGCTGTGACCAAAGGACCTGACAAGAACAATATTAAGAGGAAAGTTTATTTTGAGGTTCATGGTTTCAGAGGTCTCAGTCCATAGATGGCCAATTCCATTTACCAGGGCTCAAGGTGAGGCTAAACATCATGGCTGAAGAGTGTGGTGGAGGGAAGTGGCTAAAGACATCATACCAGGAAGCAGAGAGATTCTACTTGCCAGATACAAAATATATAACCCAAAGGCTCATCCTCAATGACCCACCTCCTCCAGCCACATTCTACCTGCCTTCAGGTAGTACTCAGTTAATCCCTATAAGGGGCTTAATTCACTGATTGGATTAAGGCACTCATAACCCAATCATTTCACTTCTAACCCTTCCTGTATTGTCTCACACATGAGATTTTGGGGGATACCTAATCTAAATCATAAAAGTCACCCTGCCTTTGCATATTCTTCCCCTTCTCCCTGGAATGCTGTCTTTCTCCTCTTACCAGGGATAAGGACTCAGAAGGCAGCTTCTATTAGAAATATCCAATAACATCCCTGGAGAGAATTGGTCACCCTCTATGTTCATGACTCTTCTTGTCCATCTCTGTTATGCCATTTACTATTTTTTTTCTTTTGCAACTATATCATCCTTCACTCTGCCACCAAAGAGATCATGCATGTTCCCTCATGTCTGTTTGATCTTCTAGCACAGTGCTTATCATATATTAGGTTATAAGTATCTTCATTAGTTAAATGGGGGTGGGGGGAGAGATAGTACACTGAGCCCAGGTCAGAATCAAAGAGTACCTTGAATCCATTTATACTCTAGCAAATTTGGTGAAAATTCTTTCAATAATTGTGGAGCAAACTAACACTGTGGTTTTATCCTTTTAAGCTATATCACTGTAACATGATGATGTCTTTTTGGCCACATTTTTGGTAAAGATGGAAGCAAAGGGTTCCTTAGCATTCCTGGCAAATGAGCCTCCTTCTCTCTCAAGGCCTGACTCACATAGTACCGTTCCCCTGGGGCCCTTGCTGGCTTCTCAGCCCTATGTTTGCCTCTTCCCATTTAACTCTTCTAATAATGATGGTCTCCATTGCATCACCCATTCCTGAAATCCCTACCTTGGACTCAACCAGTGTTTGAGTTGAAACATGGTGGTCTATGGAAGAAAACACTGGGTCCCATGGCTGTTTGTACTTTGTCTGCTCAGTCAAGTAATGAAGGACATGAATTTCCAAGGATTCTTTTTTCCCCAAAACCTTAGCAAATAAGAAAAAAAAGTTATTGAGGGGAAGGAAATCTTGCTAAACCATATGCTGTTTGTTATTTTGACCCATATGGCTCTTCTTGAAAAGTGTTTCAGGAAGGGGAAAATTACTATTCCAAATAAATAAATAAATAAGTACAAGGGAAATACTTAGAAGCATCTGCATTTTAAGGATGCAGCCAATTTAGTTAAGGGCAAAAAGGAAAAAAAAAGTCTTTGTTAGCAGAGTGCAATAATAGGAATGCAAAAGAAACCAGCAGGTAAGATGAGGTTGGCAGTCTGTGACAGGGATGCTCATGTTTTCTTTGGTAGGCAAGGCCTTCTGGGAGCCTGAATTAAAAGGAAATTTGGAAAATGGGAATCTTGATAGGGAATCATGTGCCCAGCAATATGGCGGCCGGCCAGAGCCCCAGGCAAGAAAGTGGTAATAAGAAGTTTACCCTGGGGAGATGACTGAAGGATTGTGTGTATAGGACTCTCTTGTCACTTCTCAGTTGTTTATTATTCCAGGAGGTGCTAGTTTCTCTTCATTATTCCCATTCAGAAAAGCCTGGCATGCACAATGGCTTTTGGTTGGTGGTGAATTTCAATGAGATGAGAGAAAGTTTTTTTTTTTTTTTTTAAACTTTTACTGAAGAAATGAAGAGGAAGGTGGCTGTGCCTAATGGGTTAGGAAGAGCAGTGACAGGAAGGGGAAAATTACTTTTCCACATAAATAAATAAAAGGGAAATACTTAGCAGCATCTGCATTTTAAGGATGTGGCCAAATTTAGTTAAGGGCAAAAAAAAAATTCTTTGTTAGCAGAGTGCAATAATAGGAATGCAAAAGAAACCAGATGAGGTTGAGGTTGGCAGTCTGTGACAGGGATGCTCATGTCACAGAAAGTGGTAATAAGATGTTTACCCTGGGGAGGTTGGGGTGAACAGGGCTTGAGAATTCAGAAGAAGCAGGAAGTCTGGATAAGAGTTAAGTGAGGGAGGCTTGTAGGTTCTTGAAGGCCCAGCTGTGCGTCTTCCAGTTCATGGACTGGGAACACGATATTTTATTTGGATAGCAAATGAGAGGTGACTCCTGAAAGCTAGGGGACTTGAGTTTGGGGCTGCAAGGTGTCTCTATAGCACAAATCCTGGGCTCTCTCAGAAGGATGCTCCCACCACATGAGGAGGGCAATTTTAGGACCTCTGTGAGACCTGCACATCTTGAATTTAGAGTCCTTATGCCACATTTATCACATGAAATACCATACAGGATTTCATTATGAAAAATGTATAAGCATTTTTCTAATTTTGACTTGGGTATTATTATATATTCTTGATGTTATTATTAATTTTCATTTTAAAGTTTCAAATTTTTTTGGAATCAATCAATTTTTATTGTATTTTTGCAAAGCTTGTGACTTCGGCCCTATGTTCAATATAGATAAAGTATGAAATGTTTATATAACAAAGTGAGCCCTTCTTTGTAGAGATAAAGCCACTTCCTAAAGAGGCCTTACCAGGTTCTCTTGACAAACACAGATATTCTTACCCAGAAATGCATAATTTAGACCCTAATTTTTCAAATGGAATTTCAGCAGGCTAATTAAAGTAGCATAGAAATAATTTTTAGCATGGGTCTTTATCTATACGCCTTTTGGTTATCAATTATAGCCTTGTTCCTAATGAAAAAAAAAAAGGCAAAAATGCACTCAGTAATTAGTAAATTAGAACCTTCAAAGTAAACCTCAATGCCTGATAAGAGCTTTAATTTTTTAAAGTGTTCTCATGTCAAGAGGCTATTTAAAGTACAGGTTTTATAGATACTTTCCTTTTGAGTAGAATTCTCTTAGCTAATCAGATGCTGAGCAGAGTTGCCTTTAATTTTATCTGGCCAAGCTTCCCTCCATCTGTTTTCCCATAATGCTCTCATTCTCTCCTGCAGATGTTTGGCCCAGCATCTCAACTTGACGTCTATTTCTTCTTGTTCTCCTTCACCTCACATGAACCTTCTAAGTCATAATTCTTTGGAAATAGGCACATGGAGCTTTATTTCAAATTACCATCCTTCACTTAAGAGCTCCAACTAAGAGGTCAGTACCAGTAAAAAAAAAAATTTTTTTTTCTTTCTTACTGTAGAATTTCTTGGCTGTGTCTATTTAAAAAGAAAGAAAAGAAACCAGAAATGCAGGACAGTTAAACAACCTCCGCATGTTCACATAAGTCAGAGACTCAGGAATTGGAATTAAATATCAAGAATTTTACTTTCAATTCTTTCAAAGATTTGATTGACTGAAAAGCGGAGCTATTCTATCAGTCACTCCACAGCTTCAACTTTGATCAATGCCTCTATTCAATAGGGGGTCAAATACCTGAAGGGAAATAAAAGAATTCTATGGAACATATGGCAGGAAAGGATCATTTGTGTGTGTGTGCTGAAAAGACAAATCACTCGCCTTGCCTGCTCTCTTGCTGCGTCAGTGATCTTTGCTGCTCAGCGGATCACAGACAATCTTATGCTCTAGCTAATCTGCTGCTTTGCAGAGCGAACTAAATGGAAACAAAGGTTTAAGTACCTGGAAACTAAATCATGACTTAAAAGAAAGTCTAATGGCATGAAAAAATTTCTGTGATAAAAGTGTGCAGCATTTTAGGAAAATTCTTTTCTGAGGCCACCTACTGATATTCTATTTCATATCTGGAGAGAGAACTGCCTTATATCCAAAACTTAGGTAGAACTAAAGATTTTTGACAGGAAGGAAAAAAAAATACACACACACACACACACACACACTCACACACACATATACACACACACACACACCATAAACCTCATTAAAAACTTAGTTTCCAAAGTACAAAGGAATCTGCAAAAAGAAAAGTTCTTCTTCATGTTATTTGAGAAATAGTTGATACTTTCTAATGTCTGATGTCCACTCTCCATTCTTCTATCCTTACTGCCAACATCCGGGTAAAATCCTTATTGGTTCATGCTGCAGAAGGGCAGAGGAGCCTCTAGGCTCTCACTGTTCCAACCCATCTTTCTTATTAGAAATCCTTCCACGGAGAACCTTGCATTTGTTTAGAAGAAATACCTCAAGGTATTGGGGGAGATGATGAAGTGCCAAGGACATACACAGAGATGAGTGGAACTGCCCCCCAAGAGACCAATAATCAGAGCTTCTTGCCTATGCCAGAAGGGAAGGGAATTGAAAAAAATAAAAAGCAAGGCTAGAGGAATAGATCCAGGTGATGGCAGAGAATATCCCATTCCTTGATATAATCTTTCCCCATCTTCCATTTATTTTTAGAAAATCTTCCAAAGTTATAATGGATTTATAGCTAGCAGATTTTTTTGTGGACACCTTCATGAATTTGGGCATTATATCTATGGAGATGTGCAGGGTGCAGAAGCATGGAAATGAGAGGATATAAATGTAAGAAAGCATGGAGAATGTGGAAGGGCTTTCAGTAGCCATAGGTTGTGGCATTAGTCTGCCAACACAGCAATACAAATACAAATCATTCATGATCTAACACAAAACCCAGGCAACATGGGTTCCCTGAGTTTTGGGTTAGATCATGAAAGATTTGTATTACATGTGGGGTTGACTTTAAACTTACCATATTGTCTTCTGAGCCCCATGTGCCCTTCCCTTAATTGACTTCATTCTAGCCTCCTTTCTGAGACCTCCTTCCAAATGAGCTGAACTGTACTGTTCGCTTTTCCCTGAACATGAATATTAAATTCCACTGCCAACAGTTACTGCCTTGGTAATCTCTGATATATTGCTTAGCATCTCTGGATTTTATTCTGTTCATCTGTAAATTGGGAGTAATCATATAGGGCAATTTCAAGAATTAAATGTGATAACATGTAAAAAAAATCTATGACCTGTTTTTCATACTGTAAATATTCATGGCTCTCACTCCAACCTTCCCTTTTCACTTTGCTTCTTATAAAATTTTGCTTCTGATCTTCATTTTGTCTTACCCCTGCCAAGTTCAAAGTCGGCCTACTTTGAACTCCTATCATCCTTTATTGCATATTGCCTAGCAATCTAGTTATTAACAATGCTTTCATCTCTTCTACTCGATTGTACACATCCCAAGAACGTTCATTTTTATCCTTTACAGGGCCTACCTGAGAGTTTGCAATGTTGCACAAATATTTACTGAATAAATTCTCCATTATTGTTTACCAAAATACTCCACATTATTTTCAATTAAGATTATCTGAATTTAAACTAAATAAGGTAGAAACTCTCCACTAAGTATTTCTCACTCAGTTTTCAAGGACTGTGTTTTGAATATCAAGTCACATTTCCTTGAAGATCCTAACTCCTTAGGTCATAAGGAGTACAATGTTTTGACACAAATTGATTAAATAATATGAAATTGAATAGAACTTAGTTTAAGCTTCACACTAATGAAGGGAGGAAAGTCAAATCATTTGGAAATGAACTACCAAACATTGGACATTCTGCTAATGTGAAAAACAGAAATGGGATATTTCTTCTCACCATCCCTAAATTTTTGTGGGAAGGGGGCACCTGCTTTCTGTTGTTCATGTTTTCAGATGCATAAACTTTGCTTCATCTGAGCGTTTGGAAAACTTAATTGAGAGGTCGTTATTTGTTTTGCTTCTTTCATCTTCCACATCTCCTCAGCGTATCAGCAGTCACAGAGATGCGCCCCTCTGCTGGTGATTCATACCACAGAGTCAGAAGCACAGATCATGGCTGTTAGACCTGCCAGATGTTCCTAGTCCCTTGCTGCAATTAAATTCCAACATAGCTCAATTTGAAAGATCAGGAAACCACAGTTCTAATTAAGAATATTCATGAGTTTGCACCTTGGAAAGCCAGTAATCACATGATGTGCCAGAGTGGACACAATCCTTTGAGAAGAGAAAAATAATGCAATTTCAAATAAGTTACCAGGTATATACTATGGGGCATTCTTCAGTGAAACAGGGGGTATGAAATTGAATGAACTGTGCGAACTTTCAGTCAAACCTGTCTTAATAAAAATGTAAATGGTTATACCAGGAATTCCTAATACTGGCAGCACATTACCATCAGAAAAGCTTAAAAAAAAAAATCAGGCAGACCTGGGTGTCCTCCTTCTACCCTCGGGGCTAGTCTAGATCAAGACAAAGAACCGGCATTATGGCTGGCATCTCCATCTCCATGCATAAGGAGTCACCTCTAGATAGTTGCTATGGTAACCGTGAGTGTGTTCTTAGATGTTAAAAAATGAGAACTCAAAGCATCTTCAGCTGGACTAAAAGCAGGTGCCGCATGAAGCAGGTTCAAAGTAGATTCAGCCAACTAAGTGAGGCAATGCACATGTTTCCAGAGGTTATTGGAGGTTCCTGATTGACATTTTCAGAAGACATAGAGAAGAAGGCTTTCATTATGACATTTGCCTGAAATGGAGGGAGGCACAGTTTGTGAACCCATTTCTCTATGTTCCATTGTGTTCTTTTGCTGGAGTTAGAACCTTTGAAAAGAGGCAGAACATGCATGGCGAGGTGAGAGACCAGGGTTCTGGTTCTGTCATTGGCCAGGACATGGGGGCAAATTATCAGACCTTCTGGGTAACAATCTCCTTAAAAAAGAAAGTTTTTAATTGATAACTTCAGACATATAGGGGTTGGAAGACACCTTGGAGACTAGTTTTTCCCTATCATGGGCATATTTTGTTTGGGGTCTTCCCCCAAAGTCATTTCCCTTCTATCTCATAGCTAATTCTTGGTTTTCCTTTGGAAATCATTCCTTCCTCCCTCACTCTTGGTCTTTCCTCTGACTATACCCCTAGCTCCAGAGGAGAATAGCTTACGTAGGTCTGGCCAATTGGAACTTTACACTCACTATTATATAATGAGTGTTTTAGAGATGTGAATGAAGTCAATCAAATCCAATGAAACTCAATTCTAGGAGTTTCTTTGTTTGTTTGTTTTTAGTTATGGTGAGGTACACTCCTCCTTCCCCTGTTCCTCCTCCTCTTTCTTTGCTATGATTGAAATTTTAGGATGTAAATCTGGAGGAGATGCAGGGAGCAATATTGTCATCACACAGAGGGAACATGCTGGAGGATGAAGTGGACACAATAAAAACCAAAGCTAATAGAGGAAGAACATGGGGAAGCAGTTAGGCCTGAGGGGTCAGTATATCATCTTCAGTTATAGAACTCAGTAAATTCCTTTTTAAATTAAGCCAGTTCAAACTTGGTTTCTTCATTTGCATCTAAAAGAGTCCTAATTAATTCAAATCCCTTATTTTATAGGTTTAGGACATGGCTGTCAAAGATGATGACTTGTCCAGACCCAGTAGAGTTAGAGGGAGGACAAGAACCATCTCCTGCACTTCTTGGTTCAAAGATTTTCAAGATTCATGTGAACCTTGATGTATTAACATCTTTGAAATTTCCATTTAGCTGGCTCTTCTGACCTTCATTCCAATAATATCAGTCTTCTTATGACTCCTGACACATTTGTTTTCTTGCAACCTTTTATTATCTCTGAATTCACTTATTTTGTAACATGTATACCTACCAAGTTAATGAGAAATGAGTGTAACAATAATTCACTACTAAATTAATATTTTGATACAGTGTAGTTCAAATAACAATGATACGTCCAAGTTTTTAAAATTTTTAAATGCATACACTTTTCAAATCTATTTTCCAGTAAATTTCTTTTCAATGCATTGTAGCATGGCAGCTCAATTTCTGATCAGAGGCAGAAAGGGTGGAGATCTTAAAAAGAAAGAATGTGAAATTAGCAGAGCTTAATATTCAGCTAAAAATTGGGCTCTATGAACTTTCTCAATCTGTAGGTAGTGAATTTTGAGATTCAAATCACTAAATGTTTTGCTAAATCCTTTAATACATTGTAAGAATTTCATTCTCTATAAATGGTGTATTTCTGCAACTTGTTGTCTGCCTCTTTATTTTAACACATCAAATATTTTCCTCCACCATTGGACCTTGAGTCCTTGTATGATAGGGACCTTGTTTTAATCATCCCTGAGTCTCATGAACATGCACTCATTTTGTACAGTGAATCATCTGAAGTGAAGGTTAGAGCACATGTTTGACTACACCCAGGGCCTGGTATCAAGTTCATGTGATTGCTATTAGTATGTATGAGAAGATTTTCTAATATATTTAAGTTACAGGTTTGGAACATTTCCACATGGTCCATGTTTAATCAAGCAGAATCTCATGGGATTTGAGACCCTGAAGTGTCATATCTAATTGTTATATTTTCATGTTCATGTCTTCAATAATCATCTAGATGTGATATTACGGACTGGCACTCAGAGGCGGTGTGAACTGTGAAAATCTACATTCTGAAATCTTCTCAAATCTTTTTTGCTACCCTTCCCATTTGTCTCACATCATCTGGGGTATAGAAAGTGTGAAACTTTTTAGTTTTATATACCTTGAAGAACTGAAACCAGCCAGAAAGACAAGAATAAGGAATATTACAGAGTTTCATGTATTTGTGTTTACATGAAAATTTGTAAAGTTTTATACCATTCAGAATAGAGATCAGGGAAGGCTTTTCAGTGCAGAGAAAGAACGGCATTAAATTTACCAGTTCATAGCCATTAACTTTTTCAAAAAGAGAAAATACAGAAGAAATGAAATGAAAGAAATGTTAATTTTTAAAAATTAGAAAATAAGAGAACATATCAAAATAGTTTATACTGAATATTACAATTTTATTTTTCATTTAAAGGAGTATATTATTTTAAAATCTGTGTATTAATTTACAAGGAGTGAGAAATCAGCCCTACATGTGATGTCTCATTCATTCCTCACAATAGCCATAATAGAGTAAATATTGTTATGCACATTTTATAAATGAAAGACTAGCTTTAGGGAGGCTAATTGCTGAAGTTTATGTAAATGGTATGCTGCTGAAATGGATTGGAAGATATATGTGCCTGTCTTGTAGTTTCTGTCCTAACAACTCTGTTATATGTTCTTCAAAACAACTCAACATATTGTTCATGCCTTTATGTATTATGTACTAACTGCTGTGCTGTATGCTTTAAATCCATTATTGCTGCTAATGCTCACGATACTGTGAATGGGATCTGCACTTTACAGACCAGGAGACAAACCTAGACAATCTCAAGGTCATAGAACTCATAGGCAGCAGAGCAATGCTATTAGACACCATTCATCCCTTCAGCTCACAGTGATTAAACACAGGTTCTTCACTGGGCATCCCAGGACCCAGAGCTGGGCCAGGATGAGAAGCTAACACATACTTTCTTTCAATACTTTCAATGTTAGTAAAATATTTCAATATCAGTAAAATAGTTTTTTGAATGATGGTATTGGCTCATGCAAAAAACAAAGACTTTGTCAAAAATATAAGTTTCTCTGAAATTAGACTTTAGTCTCCCCAAAGGACCATTACACACTCCAGAGACTTCCTAGAAAGCTCTCAGAAATTGCTGAACTGAGTTTAATCCATTTGCTTTCAAATCCAGGAAAAGCATATGCTTCCATCCTGGGGCTGTTAAAAATCATTGGTTTCCTTTTCTGTCTTCTTTCTCCTTACACCCACCAGGTCTTTCTTTCTAAGAAGAGCTTCACTTGACCTGCTGCTGCCCACCCATCCACCTGCCCACCCCAACCCCTCCCTCCGTCTCATTAACCCCACTCCAGGCACCTCCTGAGAGGAGATTATCCCACGTGCTACCATTTTCACACTTCCCAGTTCTTTCTTAAATCCTTGTAATCTTCCACTTTCTAACCCCCAATCACTAAGTTTAAATGTCACCAGTGATCTCCCAGCTACAAGTCAAATTATCTTTTCCTAGTTTCCTCCTCCAACTTCCAATTACAGGATCAAGTGCAGACTCCTAGGTTGGACTTTCTGCCTTCACCATAATCTGATTTGAACAAAAGTTCTATCCTCCCAGTGACTATCTGATACAAACAACTATGCATCATAAAACCAGTCCAGTTAGTGTTTCCCAAAAATATTTTACATACTTTTGTGTCATGCAGAAATAGCAGTTTTTTTAGGTGACAGATGAAATATGGCGAAGAGTACCAGTAAAGTGAAGCCCCCAAGTATAGCGAAACATCAGAGTTTTCCTTTTAGAAAATATAGAAAGAGATATTTTAATTTTAGTCTACATGGATGATCTGTACTTTAGTACTGTGTGCGCATGCGCATTTGTGTTCACTTTTTTAAAGATTTTTTTCTTTTAATATTTTTTTAGTTGTCATGGACCTTTATTTTATTTATTTATATATGGTTCTGAGGATTAAACCCAGGGCCTCACACGTGCTAGGCAAGTGCTCTGCAACTGAGCCACCACCCCAGTCCATTGTGTCCACTTTGAATTACACAGAAATTCAAAGTGGACACAATGGACTGGGGTGGTGGACTGGGATAGCAAGTTAACCATGATCTTTGCAGTACTTAGTATTTCAATCCCTTGGATGCCACTAGTTAAGTATAGGACTTTGGGATAGCTTTCTAACATATTAAATCTCAGTTACCTCATGTAAAAAATGGACATAATGATGGTACTGCTTGGTAGTATTATTTGGAGAATTTAAAAAATAATAATTGTGAAATGCTTAGCACAGAGATTTTCAGTAAATGCTAGTCATTGGAGTGGCAGCCATGGCAATGTATTAGATTCCTACAGCTGCAGTAACAAAATATCACAATCCTGGTGGCTTAAAACAACAGCCAAATATTTTCTCACAGCTGGAGACCAGAGGGCTGAAGTCAAGGACTGTGCTCTCTGGAGGTTCTGGGCAAAAAGCAGCCCCTCGACTCTTCCAGCTTCTGGTGTCCGCTGGAATTTCTTGGCATGGATTGGCATGTGGCCACATCACTTTAGCATCTGCCTCTGCCTCTGCCTCTGTGTCCACACTTTTCTTGAGTCTGTGTGGGTTCATCACCCTCTTGTTCACAACAATGCTTGTGATGGACAGAAGTTGGACTCCATCGGTACAATTTCTTCCTTTCTAGATCTTTAATTTGATCACATCTGCAAAGACCCTTTTTCTAAATAAGGTCACATTCACTGGTTCCAGGCACCAAGACGAAGGCATGGACATGTCTTTGGCCATCATTATCAGCCTACCACACCAAATTAGAAGTTTCTTGAAAGGAATAGCTCATTTTGGTTATTTTTGTAGGCCACAACATTTAGAACTATAAACAGAAAATGATAGGCTCATGAGTGTTCATTGAGTTACCAATAAGTAAATAAATGATAGGTACATTACCAAGTAGGTCCATGTTTGGACCAATGATGACAGTGTACGTGTCCATGGTCCACTCTTAAAAATCCAAACAGAGGAGGTGCCTAGCTAACGTCCATTGAATGACAACCCCAATATGAAATATTTTATAATTAACTAGTAGTTCTATGTATCAATACATTGCTAGAAAAAATTCTATTTAAAAAATTATATTGTGTTTTAAGCCCTTATCCACATGGTTCAGTCCTGTCCCTAGTGGTTTCACACTGAAAGCAGCATGGCCCCCCAAAATTACTCCACTGTGTACCTACCTTCCTCTCAAACATGTAAAGGTCCAAGCACAAGGTGCTCCATGCCCTTTAAAATCCGCTTCTCTTCTAGTCTCTAGTCTACTCTAAAACTTTCAGAGACACTTGAGCCTCTCATTTTATTTATTTATTTATTTATTTTGGTACTGGGGTTTGAACTCAGAGGCACTCAACCATTGAGGCACTCAACCATTGAGCCACATCCCCAGCCCTATTTTGTATTTATTTAGGGACAGGGTCTCACTGAGTTGCTTAGTGCCTCACTTTTGCTGAGGCTGGCTTTGAACTCGCAATCCTCCTACCTCTGCCTCCCAAGCCTCTGGGATTACAGGCATACGCCATCATGCCTGGCTGAGCCTCTCATTTTTTGACCCGATACAATACTCCTATTCATGATGCTCCACTGTGCTGCCCCGCCCCCCGCACTAAATATACCCCCAACATCACCTTACCTTTCCTCCCCCTTGCTCAAGAAGGCCAGCAGACATGGTCACCCCATTGAACATAGGTAGAGAGGTCATTTTTGGGGTACTTGAAATTGATAGCTGCTGGTTTACTTGAACCTGCCAGTTTTTACTTCTTGCCCTTTAATAGTGTTCACCAGTTACCAAAATATGTTCTCTCTCTCCTGGTGATATATATGCTATCTAGACATCTGATATTTGGCAAACAGCCCACTTAGGTCCTGTCAAAATAAGATGAATAATTCTTCAACAAGTGTGAGATTAAAAAGACAGAGTCTGTTTGCGCGTACAAATCCATTTTCTTCCTTAGAATTGTAGAAATCACAAAACGTGCAGCAAAGTGGGCCCTGCGCTTTTCATGGCAAAGGCAAAAATCTAAAATAAAGGCCTCCTACTGAATGGATTGCTCAAAGGGGAGCCATGGCACATTACATTCAATAAACCACTCAAGCTTCTGATCGAATATATTATGGGAACACTATAGGCTACAGTTTAAAAGATTAGTCCAGGAAGAAACAATATACTACTGTATTGGCTTTCTTGCTGGCAGCCTCCGCTTCAGGCCCAAGACGATGCTACCTGATAGTTGCCATGGCAACCATGCAAGTGTGCAGCTGGAGCATTTCCAAACAGGAAAAAAAAAAATAGAACATCATACATGAGTCTCTGTTTAAAGAGAAAAAGGATAGACAGCACTTGGAGAACGGTGCATGGGAGTCTGCCAGGACAGATTCTGCAGTGTAAGGCTTTTGAGTCAGAATTCTGAGTTTTGTAAAAGCCATACTACACCTATTTTTGGGTAACCAACATTGGTGGTGAGTAATTTTCAAATCAACAATGGGTAACAGCTGCATCTGCAAGGTATGGAGGACTCCATTCTGCCGAGATTTTGACCTGTAGTTTTCCCCAAACTGTAGCTCTCTGATATCTTGCTGAATCCACCAGGGCCTAGTACTCATACTTGACCATACATCCACTCACCTGACATGCTCTTCCCTGACCATGCCTAGCACGCTCATTCTTGTGGTCATAGATTTTTAAAGATGGAGAGATTCATGAATGTTTTCATGGTTCTTCTAGGCTACCTGAACATTGGCCTACCAAGGGAGGTTCGTGCCTTATCTCTGTCTGCAACTGCCACACCCTACAACCGATATTTCCTCCCCACCATCTCCTGCCCTTATTTGCAGATTGGCTGCTTATTTTCTGTGGGTTTTTAGCTTCCTGGCCACAAACTACCTCCATGAGCC
The DNA here is from genome assembly GCF_001458135.2 of Marmota marmota marmota. Taxonomy (NCBI): domain Eukaryota; kingdom Metazoa; phylum Chordata; class Mammalia; order Rodentia; family Sciuridae; genus Marmota; species Marmota marmota. The sequence goes on from NW_026000005.1 coordinate 25,883,175, forward strand.
AGATATAACCTTTTGTTTGGAATCTAACCAATGTTTAAAAATGGAACCCACACTCAATTGGGAGACTACACATAACATTCTGAATCTCAGAAAATATGGCCCCATGTTTTTGACAAGGCTAGAACTAAGGGTTAACCATCCCCTATAGATCAAGATCATGCTTCCACTGCTGGCACCTGACTGTAGGACCACCATTACTTACCTGCCTGGCTCCAGCAGGTTCTGCAAGGCCTGAGGGGACCCCTGTCCTTGAGGATAGGGACAGCTCTGTGCTTTTCCTCCCACCAATCTCTAATGCATTTGCTTCTTCTTAGCTTCCTTTGCCCTGTAGGCACACAATGTCTATTTCAAATTGGAAGTCATGGTATTACTGCTTGCTCAGGCTCTCTTCTTCTAACCCTTCATCTAAGAACCTGAAATGTCAGTGCCCTTGGTGACATATCCAGAAAACTGTTACAGCAGGAAGATTCTGCTAGTGAGAGCTCTACCAGCAACATGACCCCAGTCTGGAAATTGTTTCTTCAAATAAAATGAAGGGAAGACTAGGCAAAGCCGGGACCTATGCCACAGGGCTGCTCCTGAAAACCATCCTATGTCCTTGCCCTCCACTTACCCATGTGTTCACTCATTCATTCATTCACTCACTCATTCATTTGTTTATTCATCCATCCATTCATTCATTCATTCACTCCACCAGTGTCTGTGGGGTATGTTTCACAGACATTCTAGAGAGGAGGAGTAGTGAGGAAACCAGCCCAACCCCTGCCTTCAAGCCAAAGTCTTAATGCTATGTTTCTTTGTTTGTTTTCTTGACCCAAAGAAGCTGCTAAATGGACTTTATGACCAATTCCAGAGAGAGCAAATTGTGCCAGAGACAAGCTTAAAAAAGAAAAAGAGAAGAAAAAAAGAAAGAGAAGAAATTTAATAGGCCAAAACATAGATATAAACATTTCAACACAAATGAGGGAAAAAAAAACCAAAAACAAAACAACAACAACAACAACAAAAAACCCAATAATGGTGTATCTTTTGAACTACTTAATTTGGCAAAGATTGTAAAAAAGAAAATCACAATGACATTGGTGAAGATCAAGCGGGGTAGGGAGCACTCTGATTTTTTTTTCAAGAGCAGGTGATACAGCATCGTCCATAAATGTGCAAAATCCATATATATTTTTGATTCAATAATACAATTTCTAAACTGATTCTGGGGAAATAAACATATGCACAAAAATTTAGTTATAATGATTTTTTGCAGAAAGGCTATTAATAATAATTATATACGTAAATAACAACTGAAGAAGTCAACTTTATGAACACATCCTCTGTGAGCACCACCTCCCCAAAGATTCCAAATGAGCCTGTGAAAAAGGTGTGATTGCTATCTGCAGAAATGGCTTAGAGAGGTTAATGATGTTCATGCTGACAAAGTGCTAAGGAAGCTCATCCAGAAAGGAGCTGAGTCCATTTAGTTATCACACCATGCTTCGGCTGCTTCTAGTACCTAAAAGTTAAAACCATGTCTTAAGAAGTCTCTTATTAGGGAACTGGGTTAGTAAATTATGGAGCAGCCATGCCATAGGATGCTAGTTGTTCATAAAAAATAATGTGGATGAAGCAATATGCACTTGGAAAGGTGTTTGAAATAAGTGGCTAAGCTGGCTATCGGGTAGGGTTACAGCATGGCTCTGTGTGTGTAGGAGAGGAGGTTTAAAGCACACGTAAGCATAGATGTGTTGGAGGCATGGATACCAAGGCTCAATTAATGACCATCTCTGGTTGCTAAGATGATTGTTTCATTCCTCCACCTTCCATTTGTTGCTTTTGTTATCTTTTAAAAAATCAGACTGTATTCTTTATGTAATAATCTTTATAATTGCTTTTTTAAAATGCCCTAGCATTATTGACTTGGTATTAGCATTTCAAGTCATTATATGACACTTTAGTCTCTCGCTCCCCTGGGTGTTATAAAAATCACCCTGGACTGAGAGCAGGCAGACATGGGTTTCAGGCCCAGCTCATCTATTCATGTGTCCAAGATGTGGCCAGAGGCAAGTCACTTTAGCTCTCTCTCCTGGCCTCAGCATGAGGACTCGAGGACACAGCCCCTTTCCAGCTGGGCATTCTTGTGCATTCGTTTTCTCCTTTGGAGACCGCCTGTAACCATTTCCAGTCTACAAGAAAAGGTTTTGAGGACACAGAATCATTTTGGCCTATAAAAAAGCATGGATAAACACCTGCCTAACCCACTTTAAGAAATAATAACATGACATTTATAAACCACTTTGCACAGTGTTTATGAATTCCCTCCCTGGACGCTCTGAGTTTGACTCTAGTTATTGTAGCTATTTACATGCCTGCGTTTGGGCAAAGATTTGCTCTTGTGATTATTGTGGATTCGGTGTCTCCTATTATGTTGCTGGTATAAAATGTGTTAAGACCAGTTTCTCTGACACAGAAAATGACCCAGAAAAATAAAGCAGGACTTCTTTTCAGCCGTATCTTTCTCACTAGCTATATCTATGGACAAAAATCCTTCCCAAAGGCAGATGAACTGGGCTGGAATTGCATATCGGAGTTACAGCTTCAACCTGAAAGGGCATCTCAGAGTAGCAGAACCTATCATAATGAGAGGTCCTTTCCCCCGGGAATGAAATGTTCAAAAGGTGATTGATATCTCCTATTTCCTGAAAAATTATTCTTAAGTGACTGAGCATCTTCCACATTTGGGGATTTTCATCTCTGGGTAGGTAACAGAATTCCCAGAGGTGCTGCCCTGGATGGGTATCATAACCTCCTCCAAAGTCCAAATCAGGGGAGCTCACCATCCCAGCCCCCACCCGCTGAAGACCTTTAATGGCACATCTCATTGTACAGTGAGACCCTTTCTAGACACTTCCCAAGGTACCCTCTACTCTGGGCCAGTCAGATTCTCCTGCTCCCCAAGAAGTCCTTACTTGCTATGACTGCAGGGCTCTGTAGTGTATGCATGTGTGGTGTTGTGCAGAGGCACTCTGTACCAGATCACAAGTGCCTTTTTTAAAAAAAATCTACTTTTATTGAAATATTCTTTAAAATGCCAATTTTCATTTTGTTTTTATTATTTTTAATATTTTTATTAGTGCATGATAGTTAAACATAATAGTGAGGTTCATCCTGACATACTCATACATCATGGAAGATAATTTGCTCCACTCCAGTCCCCAGTGATTCCTCTTTCCCTTCTGTCCTCCCTCCCTCTATTCTCCTTCCTCTACTTTACTGGTCTTCCTTCTACTTATTTATTCTATTTAATAGATGCTTTGTAGATATACATAAAGGTAAGTTCACTGTGGTCTGTTCATATATACACGTAGCATAATTTGGTCCATTTCGTCCCCTAGTTCCTCCCTATCCCATCCTTCCTCCTTCTCCCTCCATTCTCTTCCTTTACTCCACTGAACTCCCCTCTGTTTTCATGGGCTCTGTCTCCCCACCTTTTTTCCCCTTATTTTTTTTCTAGTTTCCACCTATTATGAGAGAAAACTTTTGACTTTTCACAAGAGCCTTTTTAAATTTGCAGGTATACTTTTTAAATTGCCAGTGATGTCACTTTAATAGCTTAAAATCATCCATGCTGGGAATATTGGCAAGTGCTACACTCTGTCTCCCCACATGGTGTTGGCTGATAAATATCTCACGGCATATCTTTGTATATAAGGTTAAAGACTAAAATCTAATTTCCCACATTTGGACCCCAGTTGACTACTTGCTAGCTATGTAACTGTGTCCAAGTTATTAAATCTCTCTATTCTTCAGTGTCTTCATGATCAAAAGAAGGTAACTGCTGGGAGCCATTAGCCAAGTAGGTATGAAAATTTCCTTGCCAGCGTACCCCATGTTGCAGTGACATTGAATGTAGGTGACCTTGCTCAAGGACCAAGGCGGATTAGGGTGTTCCCGGTTTAAGATAATCGTGTTTAGGGCGTTCCCAGTTTAGGTTCCAGGTTTAAGGTTTAAGATTATTCCTGCTGGGAATAGGGCGTATCCTGCTGCCTGAGTTCCCCTTGAGTTCTCACGGGATTCAGAGTATTTTTTGGGAGATAGAAGCCCAGTGGAGGTGGATTTGGGCAGAGAACGTGGATTTGGGCAGAGAACGTGGATTTCCCCAGAACGTGTTTGTAGACGGCTGGTGTGAGTTCGGAAATAAAGAGTTGCTGTTTGAATCTACAAGCTGTGTGGTGGCTCGTGATTGTGTGCCCAGCCAGACTGCGGCATTTGTGCCCAGCCAGACTGTGGCAGGTAACAAAAGACCCAGTGTTACAGGGTAGAAGTGAAAACAAGAATTAAACACCCATGTAATGTGGTGGGTAGGGTGCCTACACACACCGTATTAGCCAGTAAATGTTGACCACTATTATTATCAGTATCATTATTATTACTTTTTGATGGGATAATAAAAAATGACAGTCACTGCTAACTGAACACACTTTAGTCAGTTTTGATTAATGTATATTTTATTCATTTTCTAAAGTAAATTTAATTGTATATATTTGAAGTATACAGCATTGTGTTGTGGGATACAAGTAGATAGTAAAAAGTTATTATAGTGAAAAAAAAACATATTAATCATTTTAAAGAGGTACCAATATTTTGCATGTGCTGAAATCTACTCAGCATGAATCCTGAATAGAGCACAATTTTCCCAATTGGAGTCTTCATGTTGTATATTTGCTCTCTAGACTTGTTCATGTTCCATATCTGCTATTTCATACGCACTGGCCTACATCTATAACTACCTCTATAACCACTGTTTTGCTTTCTGCATATTTGATATTTTTTAGATTCCACAGATAAGTGAAATCATGCAATATTTTTCTTTCTGTGTCTGCCTCATTTCACTTGGCATAATGTCTTCCAGGCTTAACCACATTATCACAAATAGCAAAATCTCATTCATTTGGGGGGCTGAATAATATTTCTTTGTGTGTGTGTGTGTGTGTCTATGTGTATACATACACACACACACACATATATATATATGCATGTATATATGTATACACACATATAAACCATTTCTTTATCCATCATGTGTCAGAGGACACTTAGGTATTTTATCTCTTGGATTTTGAAAATAGTACCTCAGTGAATATGAAAGTGCAGATGTCATTACATAATGCTGATTTTATTTCTTTGGGGTATATGCTTAAAAGAGAGGTTAGTGGTCATAAAGTCGGTTCAATTTTTAATTTCTTTAGAAACCTCTACACTGTTTTCCATAAAGACAGTGCCAATCTACATTCCCATCAAGAGTGTATAAGAATTCTCTCTTCTCCATATCCACAAGGTAAACATGATGAACAATTACCTTTTGAGTTTTTGAAAATAGTTACCTAACAGGTAAAGGCTTGTATCTCATGGTGGTTTTGATTTGCATTTCCATGATGTTTAATGATGTTGAGTACTTTACCATATATACCTGTTGACAATCGTTTTATGTCGTCTTTAGAGAAATGTTTATTTAGGTCTTTTGTTCATTCTTTAATCAGGTTATTGGGTTTTCTAATTTTGAATTGTTCCCCAAAGGCTCCTGTGTTGAAGGCTTGATCTCCAAATACAACAATTTTTAGAAGTGAGGCATCTAGGAGGTAACTGGATCATGAGGGCTCTGACCTTATAAGTGCTTTAATCCAACAAGGGGTTCATGGCTGGATGGACTATCAAGAGGTAGTGGATATCATAGGAGGTGGAACATGCTTGGAGGGAGTGTGTTCTTAGAGGCATCCCTTGGAGTCTATATTTTGTCCCCAGCCTGTCCTGACATTCTACCAGGCTGCCATGAACTGAGAAGCTTTGCTCCACCATCCCCTTCTGCCCTGATTTCCTCCCTCATGATAGGTCCATAGCAATGGAGCCGGCTGACCCTGGACTGAAACCTCTACACCTGTGAGCCAACATAAATCTTTCCACCTTGAAGTTGTATGTTGCAGGTATTTGTCACAGAGACAAACAAACAAACAAACAAACAAACAAATAAACAAAAACCTGACACAGAAAACACTCAAAAAATCGTCATTATTGTCAACGTTATGTGTTTCTGTGTTCTTTTATCCTATTTTATTGTTTAGGAGATTTAGAGTTTCAGGTCTTACATATTTAGCCCTTTTATCCACTTTGAGTTAATTTGTGTTGGATAGTGTAAGGTAAGGTTTTATTTCATTGTTTTACATGTGGAAATGCAGTTTTCCTACCAGCATTTATTGACTAGGCTATTCTTTCCCCATGGTGTCTTCTCAGTACCTTTATAAAATATTAGTTGACTGTATATGTTTGGATTTATTTCTGGGCTATTTTGTTCTGTTGCTCTGTGTGTCTGTTTTTATACATGTGCCATGTGATAGTATTCATTATAGCTTTGTAATATAATTTAAAATTAGGAAATGTGATGCCTTCAATTTCTTTTTTCTTTGTAAGAATTGTTTTGATGATTTGGGTCTCATGTTTCCACCTGAATTTGGGAATTTCTTTTTATGTATCTGTGAAGAATGCCATTAGATTTTTGATAGGGATTACATTCAATCTAATTACTTTGGGTAGTTTGGCATTTTAACAATATTAATTATTTTAAGCTGTGAGTATGGGATATTCTTTCTCATTTGTTTTTTCCTTCTTCAATTTTCTTCATCAACATCTTTTAGTTGTCAATGTACAGATTTTTCACTTCCTTGATTAAAATTATTCCTAAATGTTTTTGATGTTATTAGAAATAATGTCACCTTTTTTAAAGTTCTTTTTTTCACAGTTTGAATGTTATTTATATATAAAACTTCAACTGACTTTTATCTATTGATTTTGTAGCCTATAACTTTGCCAAATTCATTTCTTAAGTGTTGCAGTTTTAAAAATTTTGTTTGGTGGAATCTTTGTTGGGGGGCTTATGTGTTGGAGCATACCATGTACAAACAGATCATTTTATTTCTTCCTTTCTGATTTGGATGCTTTTTATTTACTTTTTAATCTTATTGCTCTTGTTAGTGCTTCCAGCACTGTGTTGAATAGAAGTGGTGAGAGTGGACATCCTTGCTTTGTATGGGATCTTAGTGGAAAACCTTTCAGTTTTCCCCATTGAATGTGTTGTTAGCTGTGGGTTTTTCATAAATGTCAAGGAAGCTTCCTTCTATACCTAAACTGTTGAGGATTTTAATCAAGAAAGGATGTTGGACTTTTTGGACTTTTCCCCCCTGTCATTTGAGATTATCATGAAAAAAGTAAATTCAGAGTTAAATCAATAACCTGAAGTATGGATTCTGGGTTTGCCCCTTAACAGTTGTGTGAATTTGAATGAGCGATTTCAATTCTGATTATAAGTTTTCAGACCTTTAAAATGAAAGTAGTAATACCCCATGCCATAATGAGATAAAGTCTACAAAATTAACTTGCAAAGTTTATGGCATTTAGGAGCTTCTCATTAAATTTTAGCTTTCTTACACTCTTTCCAACAGGTAGTCCAGAATATTTTGATCAATCCTCTCTATCCAAATGTTATCATTTAGAGATGCAGATATTTAAATCCTTGACTAAATGATCTCTTACTCAGTGATAGTCCAGAGTTAATACCCTTTAATGAGTACTACTTTTATCAGCTGGGCTTTGATTTGATTTTAATTTCAGCTCCCAACTGACAATTTTTAGGGTTGCTTTCAGCAAATCCCACCAACCGGTTATCTGTGAATGGTACCCCTTTTATCCAAGTAAGATAAGTAGTCAGCATAAGAACAGAGCCTTGTCTAAAGCCACATAAACTTTTAAATTTATATCAACAATTAATTCTCTGTGGCCACGTCAAATCTATCAGTGGGTTCACCAGATACGAGAGAAGACAGGAAAGTGCTGACTCAACATTCTCCAGGAATGAGCTAGGAGGAAGCAAAGCACAGGCTGAAGGTGAGAAGGGCGAAGAGGGGAGGTGTGTCTAGAAGTGGCCAATGGAGCCTTCCTTGGAATGGGAGAGAAAGACTCTTGGGTATAAAAACACCTAGGCTCCTTTCCCATAAGTCAACTTGATAGTGCTAGTTCTATATACACCTTGAAATTATTATTTGTTCTGTGTTTCAAATGGGAAATTGAAGTTTGACAAAGTCATTTGGACTAAGCCTGAATCTCATGCAAAGCAATTGGTTCAGAGCTATTAGCACAGCAGATTTCTCGGTCCATTAAGACTTTGATATAGTAGGTGGCATCTCCTTGTGATTCTTTCCATTCTGAGCTCCAGACAAACTGCCCTTTCTGGGTCTCTAGTCTGTTTCTCTGATTACTTTTTAAGTGTCTCTCAGGAAAGTTCTTCCTCAATTTGGTGCTCACTGTTCCGGGCCTTTTCCTTCCAGCCCTCTCTCCTTGCTCCCTGACTGTTATTTTTTTATACACTATCTTTGACAAACCACATCATATGGAGACCTCCTAAATTTCCTGTTCTCCCCTCTTCACTCTTTTCTTGGCTGTCTATTTAGATTCCTCCTTTATATTCTTGCAGCAATATTTCATGTATTCACTCTTTCCCTCTCAACGGTTGCCAAAATATGCAGCTGCTTCCTCCTCAATATTGTGAAGATCTGCCCTCTTTATCTATCAAAGTTAAAAAAAGACTTTATAACCTCCACATTCCAGCTAACTCTATAGGGAAAGATGGAGTCCCTAGACATCGACTGTTTGGTCTCCCGGTCTTTTTCGTCTTCACTTGTACACCCTTAACTTCTCTTGGTGTGGTCAGCGTCAGTGCAAGAGGGAGGCCATCTTTCCACCGCCTGCACTCCATGACCATGCAGTGTCTTGTCCTGGTAGCTGCAGTAAGTGCTTTTAAAAGTAGCACCCTGCCAGGCTGCCGCCATCCCCTTCCTAGCTGAGTCACCAAGACATCTTGCTTGGAGGGTGGGACCTGTGAGAATAACATACTCTTGTCTCATTACTTATTCCTTCTGTTCAACAAAATTCCAGACTGTCTGAGGCTAGGATTTCCCTTTTTCTGGTACTTTCCCACAGAAGGAGGAATGAAATTTATCTGCTTGGTGTGATGGTGAGGACCAGTTGTCCAGTGATCTGCTGAAGGGTAGAATCGGTGTGTGAAAGGTTGCATGTACTTGTGGTCTCACTTGGTTACAAGGTCTTCTGCACTCAGAAGGGATAAGGCAACCCAGTCCTCTATGCAGCTAGTAGGTTGAGTATAGGTTTGAGGTCCTTTGGTGCATTGGGTTTCCCAGGAAGTGTGAGGAAGCCTATATTGGCCTTAAATCAAAGCTATGTTCTTCAATATAATTTTACTCTTACAAATCAATTTTGTTTTTTTGTAGCCCATGTATCTATTAAGCCCATGTATCTATTAAGTACAGAGAAGAGAGGGGGAATGAGTACCATCTCAAACTCCAAATAAGATCATGGTTTTAATTTCTTTTTATTTTATTATTATAAAAATTAAATGTATACATACCTAAAAATAATCATCTAAATTTCCATATCTCACTACTCCTCTTAAGTTATCTTACATCAATCCTGAGAAATAAATTACTAAAAGCCATCTCTTGCCCACTATAATTCAAGCACATTTCTGTTAGACAGATGGGGCTTAGGAGTTAGTCACTGGACTAAAGGACCTGACCAGAACAACTGTAGAGGGGGAAAAGTGTATTTGGGGGCTCACGGTTTCAGAGGTCTCAGTCTGTGGACTTCAGGCTCCATTCCTCATGGATGAACATCAGGGCAGAATGTGGGCAGAGGGAAGCAGCTCATGTGATGATCAGAAAGCAGAGAGAGAGAGAGAGATATCTCTGTTTGCCAGAGACAGATACATACCTCAAAGCCATACCCCAATTCCTTCCTCCTCCAACCACACCCTACCACTTCAGTTACCACTCAGTTAATCCCTATCAGGGCATTAACTCGCTGATTGGGTTAAGACTCTCAAAACCCAATCATTTCCCCTCTGAGCCCTCTTGCATTGTCTCACACTTGAGCTTTTGGGGGACAATTCACGTCCAAACCATAACAGCCACATTCTATAGATGTGGAAATAGTCACAAGGAAGCAAGATAGTTTTCCAGAGATGAGACCTCATCACCAGAGAGTAGAGAAGCTTCCATGACAGCCCTATCTCAGTCCTAATGTGGGAAGCCAGCCTGTCCCTCTTGCTTTGTGTCATGCTCTACTAAATGCAAGTGGACTCAGTCAACGTTATTAGAGTTGTTCCTCAGTATCCTCGGGGATTGGTTCCCTCACTCTAGCAACACCAAAATCCTCAGATACTATGTTCCTGGTGCAGTATTTACATATAACCTGAGCACACCCTCCCACATATTTTAAGCCATCTTTAGACTATATTACCTAATATAATGTAAATGTCATGTAAGTAGTCGTTATGCCATATTGGTTAAGGAATAATGACAAGAAACAAGTCTGTCCATGTTTAGTATAGACACAATTGTTTTGAAGTATATGAGATCGAATCTATGAGTGTGGAACCTGGAGATAGGGAGGACCAACTTTCATTCAGTATTCCTTGAGAGGTCTTCATTGAGTTTGGGGAAGAAGTACATTGTATAACTCAAGAGAGAAAATTAGAGAACACATGATATGACTCTTGAAGAAAACAGGACTCTTTCATCATAGTCCAAAGATAGGTAGATGAGAGATAGATAGATAGATAGATGATAAATAGGTAATCTTTTAATTTGCATGGGTTTATTTCTTCAAATTAAGTTAGTTTCTCCCTAATCTAATTATTTTTCTTCCCTGGCATACCATGTATCCTCCTCCTGCCTCTGATTCCTCCTAAGTTTGTGTCTATCTGGTTTACTTAAATACCTCTTTATATTGCATTAGCTAACCTTGTGCCATGGGCAATTCATTTTTTTTTTTGTTTTTCAACTTCATTTTTCTAGAATTTAAAACCAAACCCTCAAATGAAATATCTAAAATTACCTTTAGTTCAAACCGTGAGCAGAGGAGGGCAACACATTGAAGGGTGGGGGTACAGATCAGAGGTCCATGTTTTGGCTAATGAATGTAGTTAACTTATTTTCCTTTACTAATTTGTGGTGGAAAAATATTTAAACCCTACCCAAGGTTTAATTTTGGTGGCTCACTCATACACAATCATGTCTAATAAATCAAGGGACATGTTAGGAAATGTCATCCAGGACCTTCAAGTGAACTCACCATAAGTAAAGGAAATGTGAGGTATGATGGACGTAGGGCCTGAAGGAGAGGTTTTTTTTTTTCCATTTATAATTTGATGGCTCATATGAGAGCTCATTTCTCCAGTCCCTCTTAGCATAAATTATATGCCCTGGAAGAAAATAACCACATGAGAATGGACAAAGGTTTATCACTAGCCTACAATGCTTTGAGACTTGTACAACTTAGCATAGAACCTCCTTTTTTAACATTAAAACAAAAGTATGTGTTCCTTTTCACTTCTAAAAATCAATACTGTAGATTCCTGGCCTTAAAGAGAGGTAGTTACTATGCCAGCTTTGCTAGCGTTCAGACTCTGCTGAGCTCTCAATCCACCATCATTGTGGTGCAGTGGTGAGAGTTCCAGCTCAGGAACATGGCGGGACAGCAGTGGTAGCCTTGGAAGCAGAGCTGTAGGTTGAAGTGGGACTGTGGAGAAACTGTGGGTGCCTGAGGCTAAGCCTTGATCAGCCACTGTAGTGACAATGATCAGCACTAATCAATTAATGCATGTATATACCGTGTGGACCTTCTAGAAATTTCTTGAAGGGGACTCTCTTAGACTGACTTCCCTGTGGTCAAGCAATAATATGAGAATTAATGTTGGTTAGAGAATCTTCCATAGATCTGTCTCTTGCCCTTCCTTGTTCAGCTTTGTATGATATTTGGGCTTTTGCAAGTTATATTTCCCATGCTTCTGTATCAACTGGTTTCTGGGTCTAAGCTAGCAGAACTCACAGTCCTCAGAAAAGTGAATGACCTTTTAGATGCTTGCGTGGACTGGAGAATAGTGTGGGTTAGAAAGCAAAAGATTATAGTCTTCCATCCAGCATGAGAAAATACCTTTCATTTTCTTCTGTGAAACTGCAAATTTTAAAGTAAGAGATATTTTGCCAAGTGGGTCCATCATGGATCATCAAGTTCTAAGCATCTCTCTGTACATATGCTAATTTCATTCAGATGGGGTGAGGTATGATGGCCCTTTCTCACTCCACAACCTCATATGAATTGTCTCCATCACTGAAATGGAAACCCAAGGGACAGACATGTACACATTATTCTACTGAACCTGACACAGTGACTGACACATAGTAGGCATTCAATAAACATTTAATGGAGCTGCTAAATTTTTTGAATGTGGTGGTGGTGACAGCTAATCACACATAGATTTTTGACTTGTCAGTTATACTTTACATCCTATGTATGGAGACCAGAACTTCCAGGTAATTTCCATAGCATTTGCTAAGGGACCATATTTTGAGAAGCAAAGCCAGACATTTGAAAAATACACACACACACACACACACACACACACACACACACACACACTGGAGTAAGGGGCTGAGTCCCAGAGTAGGGTAGAAAACAGAAACATGCTTATGTATTCCTGTGCCTATTACCAACTACTTTTCTCTCCACTCTTTAGATCCCAGACTTTTCATCCTTCCCTAGCCGAAATCTACTTCTTGGAAAGCATTCATACTACTGAGTTAAAGGGCAGAAAAGATTAAATGACTATCTTTTGTCTAATATTGTTTACAGTTTTAGCAAGAAACAAAACTCTTGTATGTTGTGAGCCAAAGGAATGGAACTCTAATTATGTAATGTCAGGTTTAAGAAGACAGAAGGGAAACAGGAGACTACGCTTGTAGGTGATCACACACTCCAGCCACTTGGGAAGCCTTGCACAGAGAAAGTGCACAGCACAGGGTCAATGCACAAAAATATTTTCTGTATCAGCAAAGACCAATCAGTACATCACTTAGTGATGAAATGAAAGTTCACAAGTTGTATACCACAGACACTTTGTGTCATTATGGGCCCTCTGGAGTTGTCCATGAGACTCATTAGAGTAACAGAAGAACACAATCTACCTGTAGAGAATTTGCTTACTCCCTGTGAAAAAATTAAAATTAAAGTGTTTTTGAAATAAATGTTACTCTGGCTGTAAATTTGCACACTTGGTAAATGATTCACTCTATTAGACAGGCAGAAATAAGCATAAAGAGTCATCAACTATCAGCTGCTTAGAATTAAACATAGGAAGAAGTATGAATTTCTGTGCCCAATTTCTTGCATTCCTCCACGAAGAAGATTTTGTCATTTCAAAGTGAAGATATATGTAGTCTCTAGCTTTGAGGGAGTTTCTCTTGAAGCTATTGATGATTCCAAAAAACGAGTTGTCTGTACCACTGTGGACAGAAGCCCTATTGTGGAGGGCTAAAGACGTCATAATCTTTGTAGAGAACAGAAAGGCAGATATGTGCTGTGTTCTTGAGCATTCATTACTTTAGGGAGGACACTGTCCCTTGTTCCCAATAGTTACCCTCATGTGCCACCAAGCAATGCTAATAGATCAGTAAGGCTCTCACCCTGGCTCCAGTGGTCCATCAAAGTCGGATATGCTTAACTTTGCTGCTTTTTTAGTGGTTTTGTGTTTACTTCACTCTTTTCCCATCTTTTATGCATGCTTCCACGTGACACTTATTGATATCACTGTTGCTAAGTTTGGGCACGCTGCCAGAGAAGCTCGGATTTGCTCTTCCTTTTGCATCCAATAAATTCATCTGTTAAGCATTGGGAGAAGAATTCTGGAAACTCCATCACTAGTTGGCAACTATCACATTTCTTAAGAGAAGAAAAATCTTCAATCTAGTTGAAACCATATTTCTTGTGCTGGAATGGATTTAAGACCAAAAAAAAAATATTACACATTTGGGCATGGACCTTGATTTTTCAACATACATCTTTCATGTGTTAGGAACTGATGATGCACTTTTTTTTCTTCTGAGGTTCTTCCTTTACTTAAGGCATTAAACTGCCTGCTCAGATGAAAAAGGATCTACCACCTTGAATGAATGTGCTGATTAGGAATGGTGAAATTTATGTACATTACATTGAGAAGGAAGGAGAGATTAAAATCCTATTTCATTTATGTAATTTGAGTTTTAAAAAAAAGGAAAAAAATAAGTTAAAGTAACTTCTTTTGACCATCTGATAATTTAGAAATTAAAGTCATGCATGTATTGCCCAGAAGGAGGTAAGCAAACTGTCATGACTCTCCGGCAGATATTTCCTGCAGTGGCTTTTAAGCCTTGCCACCATGAGCACCTGAGAAAGCTCTCATGGTTAGTCTTTGTATTTGCCCATGCCTGTTAATATTCATCTGACCAAGTACAGCATAGCTCACCTTGTAGATTTCTACTACCAAACAGTTCTTAAACCTCAGCAAGTCTAATGATTTGCGACCTTTCTACTACCTAACTCAGAGATTCTCCGTGTATGGTCTCCACACCAGTAGCATCAGCATCCTGGAAACTTGATAGAATTGCACATACTTGGGTACAGTTCCAGACCTACCGAATAGCAAATTCTGGGAAGATGCCCAGAATTATGTGTTAATAGGCATTTCAGGTGGTTCTGAAATATGCCCTAACCAGAAAGGACTTGCCTCCTAACTTGAAAATGAGAATGAAAAGTTGGTTCTTTGGTTCTATTCCAAGGTGGCAAACAAGTAACCACAAAACAAGTATTAAACCCATCCTAATCAATGAAGGATAATTCCTTGCTCTTGAGAGTCAGTCAAGAACAATGTCACTCCAGACACTGTTTCTGAAAGTCAGCCAGTCCCTAAACTCCAAAGCTAAAAGTCAGCCTGCTTCAGAGTCTGCAAATCTGTGAACCCCATACTTCCTAAAACTCTTTATGATATTAAGTCTGGCTTTATTCAGAGAGATTGAGATTTATAATGGTAGCTATTCATTGCTTAGGAAGCAATATATTTAGCTTCTTTGTTTCATCTATATGTAATGGAAAGTTTCACCCTTCAAACAAAGTTATCATTGTAGATTTTGAAAAAGTCAAAATTTATATCAAGAGAGGTTTTCACCAGCACTTCAAAACTCTTGTGATGCTGACTTTTTAAGAAACAAGATATGTCTTGTCTAAGATAAGAGCCAACTATAATTTAGAAAATATTTATTTTTTAATAAAAGGACAAATATATAGAATGAAATATAATTGTCCATTGCTATACATACATAGTTATAAAGTAAAAAATGAATTATTCATAAAAAGCTGTCACATAGTAATATCAAAACAACAGGGAGAGAAGAAATGAAGGCATGGGATTACTATTGATGCTACATCATAATTTCTGTAACAGAAAGCCAGAATAAAAAAGAGACAGGAGGCAGAGTTGGGAGTAGATAACAATAAATGATGTCACAGTGGACATCAATTAAATTTTAATGCAACTCAAGAAATATTTACTAAGCACATACCTTGTACTGTTATATGCTGTAGATAAAGAGACGGAATTGTGTTGGAAGAGATAGGCTGTAAGTAATTTCATTGCAATCCAAAGAAAGATCAATTGAACTTTGTCAGTGGTGATGATAGTGAAAAAAGCCTGTCAAGAGGAGGTCACAGGAACTAAGACTTCTAAGGTTGAGTAAGTGTTTCTTAGACTGAAAAGAGATAAGGCTTTGTGGCATAAATGGGCAAAGTCAAAGATGTCTGAAAGTGGGGATGGAATTGGGGAAGTAGTGATTTGGAGAACTGTCTGGTAAAAAAGGCTAGAAAAACAGGTTGGGCCAGGATACAAAGGGTCTTGAGGAGCTTGGATTGATCCTGAAGGCATCATTTTCATCTGAAGGGAGTCATGTATTAATGCCTTGGCATAACATTGAGCTGCAAAGGACTAACCTTTGCTGTTTTTAATAGGGTGTCTTTTGGACTGAATAGTGTCCCCCTCATATATTGAAACTCTCACCCCCAATATCACTGCTTTGGGAGTAAGGAAGTAATTAAGGTCCAAGGAAGTCATTAGGATAGGACCCTAATCAGATAGGATGAGTGTCTTTGTAAGAAGAGACCTTAGAGATCTCTTTCTGCCACATAAGGGCACAGTGAGAAGGCAGCCATCTGCAAGTCAGAGAGACAGCCCTCACCAGAAGCTGAACCCTGTCAGAACCTTGATCCTGGAATTCACGCCTTCAGAATTATGATAAAATAAAGTCCTGATGTTCATGCCACCCAGTCCATGGTATTTTGTTATGTTAGTACTGACAGATGAAGAAAGGATACTACTGGAATTTTGGTTGGAACAATCCTTCATTGTGCAGGAATATCCTACATGTGGTAGGATATGTAGTATCTCGATGTTCCACTCTGAAATATTAGTGATGTTTCTCTGTCACTATGACAATGGAAAAATGCTCCTTTACTTCTCCAAATGCCCCCAAAGTGGAGAGCAGTACTGACTTTCCCAGTAGAAAACACAAAAGAAGGCCCATAAGAAGATTACTATAATTGACATAGTATTTGTCATATTGATTCCTGGTCTTTTAGTGATTAATGGTAGGACTTTTGTGAGTAAGGAATGTGGTATAACAACAGCAAAAAATGCCTTAATATTCTTCTCAAAAATCTACATGTTTGGGATGGGGTCATTGATTTTCAGAAGCAAAAGTGATCTCTAATTTGGCTACCTTGGTAGAAAAAAAAAACTGAAACAAAAATCCAAAATATAAAAAGCTCTTTACATCCTGAGATAAACGAAAGCAAAAGAAAGGAAAACCAGTAAAGACGCACTGTTTGATACCAGTCTTTAAAATAAACAAAACCTTGAACACTTCTATTAGGTTGCTAACTATTTAGAAAAAAGTAACCCCTGAATTTGACAATACTGAATTTAGCAGATATATGATACACTTGGAGATATAATTGTGTGGGGAAATTGTTGCTTTTCTCATCCTGAACTTAACCATACTGAACTTAGCCTTGGTAACCTCATGGAGTTTTTTCGTCCAATACCTGCAGTATCCTTTATTTGGAAAGTCCAGTTTTTCTGAACTCTTTCTAAAACCCTGCAAGCAAAGGCACTTGAGAACATTTCAAACTCAATAGAAATTTCATCATATCCCTTTGCAATTGTCTTCTGATTTATATCAACTTAGGTATATTTTTTCTCTTCTCAGACTTCATGGAATCAAGAGCCATTATTCCTTTGACTTGTTTTTCTTGTTCAGCATGTTTTTGAGACCTACTCATATTGATGAGTGTATCTGTGTTTCGTCTCTTTTTATTGCTGAATAGTATTCCAATGACTGAATATAACACAATGTGTTTATCTATTCTTTTAAGGGATCTGTTGGTTGTTTCCAGTTTGGGGCTAATACAAGTAAAGCTGCTAGAAATATTATTACAAAAGCCTTTTTGTGGATATGTGTTTTCATTTCTTATCTATGTGTGGAATTATTAAGTCACAGAGTAGATACGTTTTTAACTTTGTCAGAAAATGTTTTCCAAAGTTTTTATGGAATTTTATACCTTACTGAAAAACCATGCGAGTGTTCTTCAAACTCTATATCCTTGGCTTATCAGTCTTTCTAAATTTTGCCTATTTTAAGCAGTTGTAAAACAGTATCTCATTGTGGCTTTAACTTGTGTACTTGTGTTTCCTTTACAACTAATGGTGTTAAATATCTTTTCATATGGTTATTGGCCTTTCATAAATTTCTTTTAAAAATGTTTTGTCTAGTTTTAGCTGGGTCATTTGTCTTTATATTGTTTATTTGTAAAGAGGTTTTTATATTTATGGATAGCATTTTTTCACATATATACTCTCTCCTTGCTCCAGTCTGTGGGTTGCCTTCTTTTTTTTTTTTTTTTTTTTTTTTTTTTTTTGGTAGCATTGAGGGTTGAACCCAGGGCCTTTTGCATGCAAGACAAGCACTCTACCAGCTAAGCTATATCCCCAGTTCCTTGATGGTGTCTTTTGATGATGAAGCCTGTCTAATGTTAATGAAATCCAAATTATCACTCACACTCTTTCCTTTTAATGATAATGGCATGTGTTCTAAGAAATCTTTGCTTAATCTAAAGTTCTGAAGATATTCCTTCATGAGTTCTGTTAGAAGTTGTGTTGGTTAGCTTTCTCATTTAGATCTATAATTCATCTCCAATATTTTTTTCAATGAGGAGCAAGGTAGAGGTCAAATTTGTCATAGCTTGAGTTCTTCATGAAACAGAAGTAGGAAGTTTTTTTGGGGGGGGCGGGTTCAGAGGAAGAATATTTTTGAAAGGCTCAGAAAGCAGAACTGGACAGAGGGAGAAGTTGAACTATGCTGCAATAAGGTCTCAGCTGCTCCTTTGGGGAGCATGATACTTGAGATGGTCTTTTTGGTACTGGGACATACCATCATTGCTCAGGGAAAGAGGCTAGGCTATATGCTTGTCCACAAATATTCAAGGAGTAATTGGGAGGAAAATAGGTTTTATTTAAAGCCATCTTTGAAGGTAGATAGGTAACATGGTAGTATTGTCCCAAACAATGTGAGAGAGCTGAACTTTTGTACTTCTGAATTGGCCAGTTACTGGATTCTGGCTGCTACTAGGGACAGGTTATAACATTGGTTGGCCAGAACAGTTCCTGGACAGGAAGAGGCTCAGCTGTGAGCCATCAACAGCTGCCAACACTCCCATGACTGAAAAAAATGAGTCACAGCAAAAGTGAGGGTGAAGTGGGGTGGGGCTGAGGGAGGGTAGGGGTGATGCATCACAGAACTCATGACAAGGTTCATTTGGGGTTTCTTTTTTCCATACAGATATAGTTTTCCTCCCCCACATTTGCTAAAAAGACTTTTTCTCCATTGAATTGTCTTAAGGCCTTGGTTAAAAATCAATTGTGTGAGTCAATGCTTCTAACTGTATATTCTTTTTCATAATGTATTTTCCTCTCCTTATGGCAATATCAAGATGTTTTTGATGACTGTATTTTTATAGAAATTATTTATATTGAGTTTAAATCTTCCAAATTATTGAATTTGTTCATTTAAAAAAATTGTTTTGGCTCTTCTCAAATATTAGCATTTCCAGAAAACTTTTAGGACCAGCTTGAATTTCTTTGAAAAACTTGGCTGAATATTTTTGGATTATGTCAAGTCTATAGATGAATTTGGGGAGAATGGACATAGTAACAATATTGAATCTTTGAATTAATGAAAACAATATATATATATATATATATATATATATATATATTCCAATTTATTTGTTTGTTCTTTAATTTTCTAAGAAGTCTCTTAATTTTTAGTTTGTAGTTCTCACACATCTCACACAAAATTTCTAGTTGTTTGATCTTTATTTTATTTTTTAATTGATTTTTATTTTTAAAATACATGACAGTGGAATGCATTACAATTCTTATTACACATATAGAGCACAATTTTTCATATCTCTGGTTGTATATAAAGTATGTTCACACCAATTCATGTCTTCATACATGTACTTTGGATAATGATGTCCATCACATTACACCATCATTGATCTTTTAGATACTATTAAAATAATTTAATAATTGATTTCATTTTCCAATTGTTTATTGCTAATAAAAGGGAATACAGTGGATTTTTAAATTGATCATGTATCATACTGTGTTGCCCAATTCACTTTTTAGTTCTAGTATCTTCTGATAAATTTTGATGCATGTTTTACATGCACAATCATGCATTTAATCATGTAATCTACAATAGTCAATTTTACATTTTTCTCTCCAATATTTGTGCTCTTTATTTCTTTTTCTTTTCTTATCAACCTAGACTAGATTTAGTACAATTTTAAACAGAAATTATAAAAAACCCATTCTTGTCTTGTTCCAGATCACACAGGAAATATGTCTACAGTTTTATGATGTATAATATTGCCCATAGATTTTATGTATCTGACCTTTATCACATTGAAAAAGTGCCATTTTAGTCTTCCTTTGCTGAGAATTTTTATAATAGGCAATGAATTTTATTAAATGCTTTATTTTTAGTTATTAATGTAATTATACTTAAATTTTTTACTCTTTTACCATCAATCATTGAATTTTCAAATAATAGCTTTATATTCCTAAAATAAAACCCACAGGGTCATGTTTTTTGTGTATTGATAGATTCAATTTGCTAGTATTTCATTAAATTTACTTAAAACTATGTAGGGTATTGGTCAATAATTTTAAAGAATACTTTTGTCAAGGATTGTTACTGGGATTATGCTAGCATGATAAAAATTGGAAATGTTTATTCCTCATCTATTTTATGAAAGTTTTATTTTTAAAACTTTTGATAGAATATGAAATCTGGAACTTTCTTTGTGGGACATTTTGATTGCAAATTGAATTGATTTACTGGATATTGAGTTATTTAATTTTCTGTGTCTTTTGGTCACTTCTTGTAAATTGTATTTTTCAAGGAACAGGAATTTGTCCAGCTAACTTAATTCATATTGGGAGACAATTCTCAGGGTCTGTCACATTTCTGTATGTTCTGTGAGCAGAACATTGGCAGCTTTTGTACCAGATTATCTTTCCAAGCTGTTTGTATGTTGAATGCTCTTGGAAGACAGAGATGGTTTCTCTGACTGAAGAAGGAGACAGGTTTGTTTGCTGTCCAGTATAATAAATATGATGTCTCCCACTGGGGCAAAGGTCAGGGAGGTTTATTTGCAGCTCCTTATTGGAGACTGGGTTTTCTTGGCCTTGAGATTTCTCAGCTCTGACACAAACCAGCTGTGAGCATGACATCCACCTGGACTGCTCATGTCATCCCAAGGGACTTGAGGTTTACAGGGGAGCTGATTGTAATGTGAGGCTCATGCTGTGTCATGAGTAATAAAGTACTTAGTCTCTGACCCAGAAGTCTCATGTCTGGTGCCAGCATACCTGACACAGGCAGGCTAACCCTTAAGCTTACAAACAAAGGGAAGTCTTCACAGGTCTTGACAATCCAAGACATTTCCTGACAGTTGGCAGGAGTGTGTTTATCTCTTATCACCTTTTGAATGTTTATAGATCTGCAGTGGAAACTGCCTCTTTCAATCTCTCTCTCTCTCTCTCTCTCTCTCTCTCATATCTTTGATCAGTCTTGCTAAATATTTACTAGTTTATTGATTTTTTAAAATAAAAGCTTTTAGCTCCATTTTTTAAATCTGTTTTCTGTTTCATTCATTCCAATTCCAGTATATGTTATTTCCTTTCTTGTACTTGTTTTGGATTTAATTTTCTCTTTTTGTTCTAACTTCTTAAGATACAGCTAAGATTATTGATCTGAATATGTCATTCTTATCTTCTCATGTAGGCATTACAGTAACTGATTGCCCCCTAATATTGCTTCAGTGTATCTCACAAATTTTGATAGGTTGTATTTTCATTACCATTCAAGTTAATAATGTTTTCTAATTTCCTTTCTGATTTCTTTGACCATTGGTTATTTAGATTTGCATAACTAACTTGTTAAGTATTTGAAGATGTCCTAAATGTTATATTATGATCAATTTCTAACATAATATGGTGGGCAAAGAACATGCCTGTACTCTATGTTAAATATTTGGGCATTTGTAAATAATGTATCTTTTTTGATATGAATATTGGGTATTTTCTAAAATGTCAATCAGTTATAAGACTAATACCAGTTTTCATACTTTTTAAGTCATTACTGATTTTGTCTGTTTTATCAATTACTAATAGAGGGGTGCTAACATTTCCAGCTTTATGAATTTTCTATTTCCCCTCTTAAATCTCTTAGCTCTTGTTCCATTTATTTTGAAACTCTTATTACATAAATGCTCATTAGAAGATTGTTATATCTTCTTGTAGACCTAATTCTTTTGTCATTAAGTAATGTCTCTCTTTAACTCTGGTTATGTTCTTGATCTTGAAATCTACTTTGTCTGATATCACTGTAGCCACACAATCCTTATGGTGTTTATCTTAGGTCATGTTTTTACTTTTCATCTATTTGTCTTTATATTTAAAGTAAATTTCTTGCAAAGAGTATGGAGTTGGATCTTAGATTTTTAATACAGTCTGGTAAACTTTTATCTTTTACTGGGAAAATTCAATTAACTTAAAACTAATAGAATTAAGTGGAAAGGTTATGTCTAAATCTACTATACTGCTATTTAGTTCTCATTCCCCCACCTAGTGTTTATTTCCCTGGTCCTTTGATGAATTCTACTGCATAATTGAATATGATATTTTAATTAAAATTATTTCCTCTATTGATCTTTTAGTTGCACTTTTTTGAGCATTTGCTCTAGATATTAAAACATGTATCTTTAACTTAACATAGTCTACCCTTGAATAATATTTAATTATATTGCACAAAGAATAGGGCCCTTCAATGATACAAGAAAGTTGATTCCTCCTCCTACCCTTTGGTCCTTGTGGTTATAATTTTTATTTCTACATATTCTAAAAGCCCCAAAATACATCACTATTATTTTTTGCTTTAGACAATCGATAATTTTGTATCTCTATATAAACATGTTTACCATTTCGACTGCTCTGTATTCTTCCCTACAGATCTTAAGAGGTGACTTTTCCCAGTTCTGCTGCCCTATCTCTGACCTTCCAAGAGCTGACCCCATAAACTTAGTGAGGAATTATGGGAAAGAGTTTCTAAATTGGCACAGACTTGTTCTGTGGCTGGGGATCCTTGCATTTCAATTCCATTGTGCTAGTGTATCTGTGGACATTAAAAGTTCACTTCCATCTTTATCAGTATTTGTGTGTGTGTGTGTGTATATATATATATGTGTGTGTGTGTGTGTGTGTGTGTTGTGTGTGTGTGTGTTATAATAGCCATTCTACCTGAGGTGAAATGCTATCTCATTGTAGTTTTGCACTGAATCCTATGAGTAGGTATGCCTAAAACATGTTAATCAAAATTTTTAGAATGAAAATTTAAAAGTTTGTAAAACAAACAAAAAAAAAAGTTCATTTAGATTTTGTCTGGCTTTTCCTTTCTCCTGTCTACATCAGATTTTTCTTCCCCCACCACTCTGCCAGTAATGACTACACCTAGCATGCTCTTTTCTCCCTGGGAGGGCTTGTCACTCAGAAACTTAATTCATCCAGGTTTCTTTGTGTCCTCAGTTCTCTTACAGATTTAAAAAGCAAACAAACACCATCACACCCACAACTATGGTTTAGTAACTTCTCTGGAGTGTTCTTGTTGCTACCATGAAAGCACCAGGCTCTTGTGACATTTTACATCCTTCGAAGAAGTGGAATTCTCACCAAGTCTCCCTAGATTTATCTGTAGATCTCTGTTCCTGAATGGAAGCTAATATAAGCCCCATGACATTTATGATCATTTTTATTTAATAACAAGGTCTTCTAGTCAGTAGTCCAAATGTTTGATCTGATTTAATACTAGACACTTCCCTGTTGTCAGCCCCAGGCTACCTGTGGGCTGGACTCTAGCCATGGAAGAGGAGGACATCATCTACCTGTTCTTGCGTCTTCCTTCCAATCTGTTCTCAGACCATTACAGGATGGGAACAGTGGGAAAGAGGAGGTGCTGAAGCTGGAAATGCCTCCCTTGACCAACACTGATTTTGGTGTGAGCTGTGGGAGTTTGTTTGGTTTTCTTTTAAACTCACCTCTTCTTTGAGATCTTTAATGGATTCTTAGAGTCCTGTATTCCACATTTCCCATTACCAAGGAACCTCTGACTTTCCCTCCATGAAGGTAGATCCATCTCTATTACCACTGACCTTTTATGCCTTTCTCAGTCCTTGTCTGTTTGCTGGTGACTTCAGCTTTGGGTTTGCTGAGGTTGTTTCTCCCAGGTGTTCCTCTTAAACAAAACCTAAGATACCTCACAATGTCCTTTCTTGGGATCCTCCATCAGTCCTATGGAAATACTTTCACAATCTCTGCTGCTATGAACTCTGGCTTCCCTGTAGCCACCTCTACTTGACTTCTGAGCGGCTAGCCTAATCATTCAGCTAGCCTGGTCATTCAGATTTTCAAGGTGGACTTTATGGTTTCCAGGATTTCAGGGCTTACCTATGAAACTCTGGAAATTTCTTCCATTGTTATGATAAAAAGGGCAAGGATGCCCAGTCCTCATCCACAAAGTGATGAGATTTGCACTTTGCCAAATACTTCCTAATCCCCAAGCCCCACCTTCTTTGTATCCTTGGCGAGCTGCTGAAGTCTCATAGCTGGTTTTTCCTCTGCTTTAGAAGTATATGATCTTCCACCCCCAAGATCTTAGTACCTCAGTGGAAGCTTGCATTTAAACAAAAACAAACAACAACAAAAAAAAAACAAAATGAACAACAACAACAAAAAATCCAGTTCCATTTGTCATCCCCCCCTAAAAAAAATTGAGAACAATCTAAAGTCCAGCAATATGAAGTTGGTTAAGTAAATTATGGTACAACTAAGCATGAGAATATTCTTAGTCCCCCTGCAAAGGGAAACCTCCAAAAGACTGAAGACTGTCTTTATTTGTTATGAAATGATCCCCACAATATAATATTAAGGGGGAAAAGCAAGAGTGTATATTTGCAAGATGATATTGCTATTTTTTAAAAATGTGGAAATTCATGTTTTTGCTTGTGTTTAATAAAATATCCCTGAAAGGATACACAAGAAGCTGGTTACTTTTGGAGGGAGACATTTGATAGCCTGGGATAACATTTTGTACAATTTTTAAACCAAGTGAATATACAACTATATTTTAAAAGAAGAAAATATTAAATTGGGAAAAAATAAATGATGGAATAAAGATTGCAACTGATTCTTTCAAGGAGTCTGACTGTGAAGGAAAGAAGAGAGAGAAGAAGCTAGTGCTGAATGCAAGACAGGGGAAAGATGCTTCATTTTTTCCACCATCCCATGACTATTCCCTGGTTTGTGTAACACTATTCCACTGAGTTGTGACATTTTTCCCACACCCAGGTATTTGTTGACACTCACAGATTTATAGGAGGCTGAGGCTGTTTCTGGAACATCTTGCATTACACTCACAATAGGGGTGTAGATGTGTATAACATGTCTACCCAGTGGAAAAATTAGTTAGAGGTGAGCAAGTAGAGACCAGATTATTAAGGCAGGATGAACTCCAAGGCAAAGAACTCTGGGAAGTTGCATTCTGGGCCCATCATTCACATAGAAAGCAATGTACACAGTGCCCCCTGGAGTTGTGCAAGGCATCAGGCCTGTTGAGGCCATGCTTGCTAGTGGGTTTCTTCATGAAGATGAAGGCAGAGGGGTAGGAGTCATTACCTTCGTTTGTCTTTTTATCTCAGTTGTCTAGACACCATGAGGGTGGAGATTGGTGGAACTAGGACCATTAAATGGAGAATACCAGTGGCTAGAGCCATCAGTAGGACTCTGCATGGAACCCTAGTTAAGCTGAAGTGAGGTCAGAATTAGGAATATTGCTCACTCAGCTGGGATCATCAGAGGCAGCAACACCATAACTCTCTAGTGGTGGTTGATGGAATCTCAACATGGGGGATTAGGAGGGCTGGGAGAGGTGGGTCTCTAGTAAGGCAACGGTGAACTCAGTTTTTAAATAAACATTTGGGGGCTGGGGATGTGGCTCAAGCAGTAACGCGCTTGCCTGGCATGCTTGGGGCGCTGGGTTCGATCCTCAGAACCACATAAAATAAAATAAAGATGTTGTGTCCACCGAAAACTGAAAAATAAATATTTTAAAAAATTCCCTATTTCTCTCTCTCTCTCTCTAAAAAATAAATAAATAAATAAACAAACATTTGGTTCCCTTTTCTTTGGCAATACCCGATATATATCATTCACATATATTTCTATGTGAATGATGAACATTGGGTTCATCATTCACATAGAAAGCAAGAGGCAGGAGAGAGGCAGGCTCGGTTAGAATAATCAGCAAGGTGCTTGAGAACATTTGTAAACTGATGTTTGTTCTCCAGTCTGCTATAAATTGGATTTAATCTAGATGCTGATAAAGCCTGAGAACATTTAACTCACTTTAATTATTTGTAATTTGCTTTTTATGTTACGAAAGGCTTATATATGTTTCTTAGATGGGGCTGAGTAGTTAAGATGAATAGCTTGAACCTAAGAAAATAAAAGTGAGGGAAGAAATAAGTTAATTTGTCAAGGTTCTGGTCCCAGCTGAACTAGGGATAAGATCGGAGGAAGGGTACCTTCTGTTCTGAGTCAGGAGAGAAGGAGCTGAGTTGAAGGCAGATTTTAAAATGTGGAATGGACTACCTCTCTATAGTCAGAGGCTATGTCAGCCACTGAGTGTGAGTAAAGTGAGAACATGGTAGGATCTTAAAAGGATCTATGAAGGTTTGACCACTCACCTGGGGGAACTGAGCTGGAGCTGACCAAACATGATGAAAAGATCACTGAGCTGTCTCCAGGGCCACTGAAATCATAACCATGAATTTGAAGTGGCAAAGCCTTCCCTGGCCATCTAAACCTTAGAGTCCTCCTTTGCACATCCAGTACTCTGTCTGTGATGCCACTCTAACAATGTTCATCACACTATATGTGACTGTTTAACTCTATGTGCCCCCAACCAGTTAGACTTTTTTTGTGTGTGTGTGGTACTGGAGATTGAACCCAGGGCCTTATGCATGCTAGGAAAGCTCTCTACCAACTGAGCTATATCCCCAGTCCCTTCTATTTAAGCTATATGCTCTGAGAAAGATCTTTTCTTTCATTTACTGATTTATTCCTCTGAGTCTAGCATATAGTTTGTTGCATAATAGGTGCTCAATAAATATTGGTTTGTTATGCATCAGCAATGTGGCAGTTGTAAGATTTCACCCATGGCTCTCAGAAGCCAGGGTGGAGAACAACAGAGGTAGATAATGTTAATAATGATCTACAGCAATCAGTGGATTGGCAGGGCAGGTGTAACAGGGAGTGAAGACGTTAAGGGTGCTGGCAGAGCCTTGTTGACACGATGCTCCATGAGGGCTGGGTTGGATAGGATTTGAGAAGTGTCCAGATAAGAAAGTCTGGGTGGGGTGAGGTCGTGGGAGTGGAATGTTAGTAGAGAGCACTGGGTTAAAGCAGGGCTGGGAAGTGACCTTGGCAGGTCCAAATGTCTCTTTAGTCTCTAAATTCTACTTCTCAGTGAATTCCTGTAGATCCAGTGGGACCCTCCCATCATTAAGCAGAGGGAGGGGACCAGCATTTAAACAATAAATAAATTCTACTTGAAAAATATTTTTGTGAGAGGAAGAAACAGAACTTAGATACTTTGGATTAGACAGAGAGGAGTGAAGGGAGGGGAGGAGGTATAGGGGTAATGAATCAGACATTATTATCCTATGAGAATATATGACTAAATAATGAGTGTAATTCTAAATCATGTACAATCGGAAGAATGAGAAGTTGTACTCCATTTATATATGATGTGTCAAAATGCATTCTACTGTCATGTATCACTAATTAGAACAAATAAAAAAATAGTAGATCAAATATTGAGGTCTTAAGTGCAAATTGCAAAATACAAGCAATTAATACAACTAACATTCAAGGAAATAAGTTTGCCCTATTTCTTTAAATTAAAAAAAATGTTTCAAAAATATCTATGGATAGAGTGTCAAAGAAAAGGACTTTCATTCCCATAAAAAGCAGGAATGACTAAAATGTATTTGTATATTCAAATACAGTGGACATTTATGTTCATCTACTCAGTCATTGTTTTTATTAGTGAAAAATAAAAGAAGTAGTAAGCAAAACTTCTCAAATCTCTTTAAACAGAAGAATTGAACCAAGAAAAACGTGTAACTCCTACTCTCATAGTTGTGCAGTAACAAAGTCATGCTTTTGTCAAGGCTGAGTTATAGGATTTCTCTGAGCACATCTGGCTCAACACTATTCAGCTTGATGTAGAGATTTGGACTTAAACATTTCTTATAACTCAGCATTTAAAACATTGGCTGTCATTATCATGAACGTTTTCATTTAGAGGTAATTTTAGTTTTACAGAAGACTTCAAAGGTAGTACAATGAGAACTCATATGTACCCTTCACGCAGTCTTCTCCTCTTGGTAACATGTCAACATTTATCAGAGCTAATAAATCATCATGAGTATGTCAATATTAATTAAACTAAATATTTCAAGATAAAATGCTATTTCAAAAGAGCTTTTCTTTGATGTAGCATTCTTTCATTAAAAACAAATACATTGGTCAGAATGCAAATATAAGGAGAGTTTCTGTAATAATTTGTACTTGTTAAAAATTTTAAAATTTGTATTCAACATGAGAAACCTTGTTCACACATCTAATTAAATAAATACTTATATTAATTTCAAAAAAAGGAAATTAGATCTTAAATTGCAATATTAAAGTTAGATGTTTACAGAAATTTTTTCCTTAAAGCAGTTGAAATGAGATTTGCATAATCATGTGGTTAAACTTTGCAATTCTCATAACTTTAGATCACTATAATTATCCTGGTTTTGAAAACAGGGACAATATCTTAAGTTTCTTTGTGGGCCCTGCTCCCCCCCATAAGGGATTCCTGTTCAGTAGGCTAATGTCTCCCTTAAAATATCTCTGAGTCTTCAGTTTCCTTTTTTAGTAAGAATTAGAACTGTTTCCACAGACATCCTTGGTCAGTTAAATTGACATGTTTATTCTAATGGTTTCACTTTGACTGTACGCTGTAGATGAACTCTCCGAGAGTCTTATTTAGTATTCACTTAACTATTCCATCTATTCCAACAAGTATCTATTGATTGACCTCAAAAATACTGAGTGCTATCAATAAAAACTGCGAAAGGCCATGAAATGGGCCACAAACGTTATGGGCATCTCCTGTGATAACAACTAGACAATGTCTAAAATACTATTTGCAGTTATCTCTTTCAACATCTTAAATCCATTTTGCAACTCTGGCACATTGAAGGAAATGAACAATAATCCAAATCGCACTTTTCCATAGAAATACAAATGAATAGTGTTCATTGGGGTGCAATGGATTACTTTTTAAACTATTTGTAAATTCATCGCAACATTTCTTATTGCCTGTATATGTGGTTCTTTGATTCTCCTTTGAAGTGGTTGTAACATATTAATGAGTCTCTCCTTAACTGATTTATTAAATAAAATTTTAGACCCCTGTTAATTTCATGTGAGAGTCTCAATTTTATATTTTTTAAAAAGATCCTTTTACAGGATCTAGTAAGGTGTGCCTACAAGTAGTTGGAGGCCTGGGAGATGTGCCAAGGGGACACACAGAAAACCACTGCAAACTACATATGAAAGAATCAGGGCAGGAAGTCAATTTTATAATAGTTTTCACTTTGCCACTGGATTTGAGAGGGAAAGAAGATCAGGTTTGGAATAACCAAGAAGCTTCCAGAGAGGAACTAGGATTTCATAGCTAAGACTTCAGAGCACCTGCAGGAGGTAGAGCTAGAGCTGGAAAAAGGGGAGGACACAAGCCAAGATAAAAGATGGTGGAGATCGGCGTGGTCTCTTCAGAGATCTATTCTTATTCAGAGACAAGGCCTGAATAAGAAAAATAATAAACAAGGCTAAATTCTACTTGGCATCCACAATAACAAGGCATGGGTGCCAGAGGTTCTACCCCTGGGTGCCCATTAGAATCCTCTATGGGAATGCCAGGATGCTGATTCCAGAGCCCCATCCCCCAAATTCCAACATGATTGGTCTGAGGAGATAGGAGTCCAGGGAAAGCTCCCCAGGTGACCTAATATCAATCCAAGTTAGTGAACTGCTGGGCTATGCAATATATGTGTGGGTTTTGGTTTAAGGAACCCACCCAGGAACCCTGTGAAAGAAGTATTGGACATAAAAGAAGACTAGGTGATTTGTCTGGAGATGCCTCTGTGACTTGCTGTAAAAGAAGACAAAGGACAGAGAGTGGGGCGAGGGTGGATGGCTGGTGGAGAAAATTTTGCCATTGCTATTTTTGTGTAAATACGAAAATAGAAGTCACTCATGCAGCAAATGTTTTCCAGACACCTACCAGGCCAGGATCTGCTCTAGGGACTGAGAGTAAAAACAAAGTGTCCACCCAGGATGAAAGGCAGAGGGAGATCTTCTGCCCTCGCAAGGAAAAAAGCTCCAACTGAAAGAACAGCAGAAAGAGCAGCCAGACACCCACTAGGGGGTGAAGGAGGTGCTAGCGGGAGGGGACAGGACCCATGGTAAGCAAACAGATAGATACGAAGTAAGGAAATGGAAT
Source organism: Marmota marmota marmota (assembly GCF_001458135.2). NCBI lineage: Eukaryota > Metazoa > Chordata > Mammalia > Rodentia > Sciuridae > Marmota > Marmota marmota. The sequence goes on from NW_026000005.1 coordinate 25,913,387, forward strand.
GGCCTGGGGGTCTAAGAGTGGACAGTGCCTCGTCCTGCTGCTGCTCCTGGTTTCTGGCCCACATTTCAATCCCAAATTTTAGGTATTAGCATCTTATTCTGTTTTGACTGGTTATCTTCAACTGGGTAATTCATAAAGAGAAATGTATTGCTTACAGTTCCAGAGGCTGAGACTCCAAGATCAGACACCTGCAAGTTCTGTCTGGTGAGGGGGCTGATTCTATTTCACAGATGATACCCTCTTGCTGGGTCCTTAGGTGGCGAAAGAGGCAACACACTCCTTTTTGTCTCTTTATGGGCACTAATCACATTCATAGGGTTCTGCCCTCATGACCCAATCCTCCCACCCAGATGCCTTACCTCCCAGCCTAACTGCACTGGAGATTATGTTTCAAAATATGAATTTGAGGTGTGGGGTGCGGGGACACATTCAGATTATAGCAGATAGAGATGTCAGTGAAGATCTTTCTGTGACTCCATTTTCTGTAGTTGGGGGTAAATAATTAATCCTACTATGTAATGTTGGTTTGCATATCAAAGTATAGTGTCTTGGACATAGTAATTATTCTATCAACTTTATTTATAAATCCATCATTTACTTTAAATGTTAAAAAAGACTTTCCAGTAGAGTTACAGGGTACCCTTCTGGGGAGTTAGGAAAATGTGTAGAAGCAAGCAGGGCTAGGGAAATTGAGAGTAAATGATGTTCCCCCTCCACTGAAAGTATTTCCAGGAATAGAAATAACAAGTAAGAATCTTGTAAAATCTGGCTGGGCCCAGTGTATGAATGTGGAGTTGAACCATTTGAATATATTTGGGTTTATTAAACCCCATAATAATTTTAGTAGCAGTTATTTTTCTGTGTATGAGATTAATTCTTAATTTATGAAATAATGTAGGAGTCTAATTTCTATCCTTTTATAGAAATCGTTTTAGAGATATAGGGTAAATTTACAGGAATATATGAATTACATTAGATTAGGGATATTTTTATAGAAAAAGTCAATTATGCTGGAAAGTGTTATTACTTTATAAACAGAGCTAGAATGAAGTAGATTATATATAGCTGATTTTAGTAGCTAAGATATAGCTCATTTCAAACACATGCTGCATTTCAGAAATATATTTTTTCCAATATACATATATATATATATAAAGCTGGGAAACTCCATCCACTCCCTTCCCCCTTTTGGGAAAATACTCTGATGAACTTTACGATAAGATCTTTTATGGTGAAAGAGAAAACAGGTCTACATTTTCTGTTTGGGGAATTTGGTTTTTCTCTTTTGTACTGTGTGGTTACTCATGTTGGAGTAACCCTGTATAGAACTATAATCTAGTTACAGATCATTGTTATTAGTGTCAATGATAATTACACCATATAGCTTGATGGTTTTACAGTTTTTAGAGTGTTTTCCCATATTTTATTTAAGATGCTCTGCAACTCTGAATGGGGGCACAAGACACACACACACACACACACACACACACACAGAGAGAGAGAGAGAGAGAGAGAGAGAGAGAGAGAGAGATTGGGTTTTTTGTTTGGTTTATTTAAACAAAGAAAAACAGGTAATGTTTGCCTAAAATCACATAGATGATAAGTGGAACTAGGATGCAAACCCCCATTTTGGATTTCTAATCTAGTGCTCTGCATTCATCCCATCTAATCTCAGCACTGAGGTTCTGACAATGAATGTCATAATATGTAATAATCTTTCTTAATATATTCAATAAAAATGAGAAGGTGTGGGGCAATGAACTTGGGACAAAATACAGAGAAGGGAAGGAATCCTGCTCTCATTGGGATGCCTTCCCTTTAAGTATCTGAATGATGGATGCAAGCTGACCCTAGAATGATAACCAACTTCATCAAGTTTTCCTGAGTGATGATCTCCAGTGATGAATCAGAGGTGTTCTCTCTGGAAACTAGTTGGTGGCTGATGCCAAATGAAATATTGTTCAACTGAGAAAGAGATGGAAATGCATCCATTGCTATTTCCCAAGCTTATTGCCCTTCCTGTCATCCGGATCTATCCCTTATCCATGCCCAGCCAGGTTGTTGGGGGTTCTGTGCAAAAGCCAGGCTCCCCTCTGGCATCTCCTCAGCCTCCTGATCTTCCCACCTCCACTCTTGGCACTTGAGGGCATGCACTCCTTCTGTCTTCTTCTTCCTTTCCTGACAATCCTGGTACTTTAACCGCAGGGTAGGAGCAAAGTTTATCTTCACAAAAAGATCGAGGACTCTTCCCACCACACAGTCATTGTGGACAGATTAGACAGGGCAAGAAGGCAGTGAGATAGAAAACACTTTCTTTCTTATTTTCTTCCCTTCTGTTACTTTCTTTTTGCTTTTCTTTGCTTAGCTAGCTAGTCTGGTGTGTTCCTTAGCTAGCATGTGATTTTGGGGTAGCTTGCTGGCTGTATTTTGAAAGCTTGCTAAGGCCTGGCCATCTAGGATTATCCTTGTTATTTCCAAACTTCACTTTTGCTTCTGCTTCTAATTATCCAGACGGTCTAAAAAGATCACTATGACTCAATATGAATTGCATTTATTTATTTCCATTGCCCTGGAGCCTGGCTGATATATTGGTTGGATCATTTGAAAAACAGATACCAAGATAGAGGTACAATTGGAAGAGATGATGGGAGGGGGATATAATCCTTGTGAGAGATAAAAGGGAAAGAAAGCAAAACAAGGCAAAAAATTAGGTATTAAGGACACTAGACCGTGGTGCAGCTCCCAGAAGAGTTTTCCTAATGGTGAGCCCTTGAACCACTTCTGTGCTCATTCATTGATCGGGGGTATTCAGGTAGTGCATAATCTCAGCTTGAATACTTAGTAAGATTCTGAAGACCCCCTACAGACAGAGATGGGCAGTAGTTTTAATATTGAAGATTGATCTAAATTGTGCACTTGCATAGCTACCACAGCTGGGCAAAGGGAAGTAGATGGTCACAGCAAACTAAGTGCCTACACGATATGTGAGCGGCTAGATCAAGTGGATTCATCCATGCATCTTTCCATCCATCCATTCATCCACTCATGTATTGCTTTAGATGACAGCAGCAATCTGTCAAAACTTCTGTCATAACCTGTTGTTAGAGCTGCCTCAGAAATCAAATCTAGATTTTGCCTCTTCTGCTACAAAGACCACCATCTCTGAGCATCAACCAGTATGTATCTCCACCCAATCTGCCTTCATCCTTTCTTGTAACCGTTGATCAATCATCGGAGACGAAGCCCTTAATTATACCTTAATTGCTGCTAGTCTGACATACCTCTTGCTTGAATCCTACTAGTACTTTGCTCTCCTAGATGGATTATAATTCAGGTTTTAGACCCTGTGATTCAGTGTTCCAGGCATAAAACCTACACAGCAGGTGATGAGGTTTATTGCAATGTCCTTGTGTTCAGGGTCAATGCCAGCAACTAAGGAGCAGCAGAGGCAGTGAACTGATTTGGCTGTGTGCCTTCCAGTTCTTAAGTCCCTGAAGTTGTTTACCTTCCAAATGACCCTGGCCTTTGGTAATATCTCATAGCAGCCTCTCTCCAACTAATATGGCAACCAGCCATGCAACTTTGAGTCTGGAGAAATCAGGGGTATTATTTTGAGAGCACATTACTTGGGAGGATGAAGATAGTGGAAATGTGTAGGAATTGGCAAATATTAGGAAGAAGTTGTTTTTGAAAAAATAAATATTTCTGCCAATTAGAATCTAATCTTCCTCTAAAGATCTCTAAGGTCCTTTCATTTCTTTCAGTCCATTACTTAGATATCAAAGAACACAGTCTCACCACAATAGGGACCAATTCTTCCCCCCCACCTTTTTTTTTTCCTAGAATGATGTTTATATTTTGGCAGGCTTTCTCTCGTGTGGCTTAAAGAACCACATGTGTTTAGAGGCATTCTATCAAGTAGTTTAAAGAGCATAAAACTTGCAGTAATATTTTTGGGAGTAAATTTTATTGTTACGGCTTTAAAACACAATCAAATAAAAACAAGAATTCCATTAGTAGTTGAATATTGTAATAATAGAGTTGAAAATAAATTTTATAGCTATAGGAACTATAAAACAGCAATAATAAAAAACACTATTATTGTGAATAAATTGTATTGAGATGACTAACTAGAAAGCTATAAAACACACGATAAGGAATAATCTAATCACCAGGAAAGATGTGATAATAATTCACCCTTGTTAGCGAGGAGCCCATGGTTACAGTTCATTGGCCCCAGTGTTCTGGGTTACTGCTTACATTCCATAAGATTATAGAAAGATAATCTTTGGCCAGTGGGGTTGGCAGGAGACCACATATTACACTGAAATTGGACATGGGGATTGAGGAAAATCCAATTATCAGTGGCTGTTAGGAAAAACCCCATGTAGTAATGCCAATGTCCTCACAACACATTTTTAAAATTATTTGCAGTTTCCTGCTGACCATTTATATGTATTATTTGACTGTGCATTTCATGTATTTTTATTTTTGTTCCTTTGTCTCATAATGACTGTATGGAAGGGCATTTGTTGGAGGTGTTATGGTAACCTTGCCTTTTATTTAGACTATCCATGCATCCTTCTGCCACGAGTCCATCTTGAGTTCCTATTCTAATGAGCAGGAAATGAAAAGAAGGCACCCTCAAACTTAGGTCCTACTCCTTTCTGTGGAACTGACGCTCCATTAAAACCCTTGCTACAGAATTAGTACCACTCAGATGCCTTCATGAGGGGAAGGGTGCTGTGGGGAGTGCATTTTACTCCTTGTTCAGAACATCAAGGTTTAAATTTGAGATTGCTGAATTAACTATATCCTAAGAAGATGATGGAAGATCGGAAGAGTGCAGCTTCCATTGGGGAGCTTGGTCTTAGGTAAGCTATTCGGAGTTACTGCCTTCACCTTCTTACTCCCCTTTCCTTCTGTAACCAGCTCCAGTCAGGCTTTTGCCCCTGTGGCGTGTTTACTGAAATAGCTCTAATCAAGGTCTCCAGGACACCTAATGGAGTTAGTTCTAGGACTTTGTCTGACTCCACTTTTTAGCATTTGACCCTGCAAATAATTCTCACTTTCTTGAAGTCCTTTCTTCACTTGAGTTCTGGGGCACAGTGGGATTCTAGGTGGCAAAGGACTTCATTTAAATCCTCTACCTGTTCTGTATTCAGGTTGATCTTGCTCATGTAGATCTTTAGCTGCAAACTGACTTGGCTTTTACTGGTCATTGGTTTGAGACTTAGGCATGTCTGAAAACACAGTGTGGTGTCTAATAGAGTCCTTTATGTGAGACAAAGGTGGGGGAAATCACCTAAGGAATTTAAACTGTTTTCACTGTTCACAACTGGAGAGACCTGGGTTTGCACAAGAAGTGGTCCATCAGAACACGAGAAGGCACTTGATCCTGAACAAGCCTTAGATTGTGAGAAGGAGTGGATTCTGAATAAATGACCATGCCCACCATGATAAGAGTAAAAGACACTCCATCTCCTGGGCCCAGCAGGCCTGCATGGAAGGAGAAGCAGTAGTAGTGGCTCCTGAGCACAGGCCACAGGGATTCTTAGAAACACAGATGGGACTTTATTTGTCCCATATTGGGTTACATAAATGCTGAGGAAATTTACTTTGGGGTCTGGTAGAATCAAGAGCTTGTATAAATTGGCTTCTAGAGGAGAAATGAGATGTAAAGTGGTAAAGTGTTTTCCACGGTTCAAAAATGTGTTTGAGGACATGATGGAGTTAATGAAGCAATTGCTCAATTGTTTCTGCTGAGGCATCCATTGACTGACTTATCTTATCTTGTCTGTGAGCCAAGGTCTTGCTTGATGCATTCTCAGAGACATTGAGTTACTGACCAGAAATAGAGGCCCAGGATTTTCTAGCTCTGTCTACAGAAGAATGAAGCCACTACTTGGGACCCTTTACCTTTTGGGGATGCTGGTTCCTAGGGGGCTGGGATATGATAGGTGAGTGTGAAGTGGGAAGAGGGACTTTTATGATTTAGATTGTCTAAATGGAAATTTTTTTTCAAAATCTGTGCAGCTAGATTCTTCCCACTTCTGATGTATGTGCACCACCAAAATAACAGTTGATTATGGGGTTCTATCATGGAATATTACTCTAATAATTCTTTACTAAAGAAATATCTCACAAACATTTCCTAGAACAATTTATGACAAATACCAACAGCTATCTCATGTTTTATGATTGGAGAGAGGAAATTATAATAAAAATTCTACTTCTCTTATTTTCATAGTTTCTCAACTGGTAAATCACATTATTCTAATTATTAAGAAAAGTGTTTAAAATTATCAAATAATTTCACCTGGAATAATTACTGTTAATATTTTGGATAGATAGATACCTAATTATGTTTATGGCACTATTACTGAAATTTTTCAGTTAAATTCCTTTGAAAAGATTTTCCTATGGTATTTGTAATTAATTTAATAAAACCTTCTGCAATTGCTGTTTTCTCATTAATTTCTGTCTTCTCATTTTTACAAATAATGCCATGCTGAGTAACCAGCTAAATAATTGTTTCTTTTCCAAATTTTTATTTTCCTAATATAAGTTATAAAAAGTGAAATCACTGGGTCAAAGTGAAAAATATCCACTATTGACTTTCTTTGTACTTTGTTGATTTTAATCAGGTGAAATACTTTGTCTTATTCATTACTCAGTTTTTTAAACTCTATTTGCCATTCATGTCATTTGCCCATTTTTGGTGCTTTGCCTATTCTTAAGGGATCATAACTTCTCTAAATATATAACAAATGTTAATCTCTCTCTCTCTCTCTCTCTGTGTGGTTTCATTAATAAAGTATATTTTCCCTTATTCATACATAGCTCATTATTTCCCTCCTTTGCCATATTTCATGAACTATGTGTGGTTCATGAACTATCCATGATTCATGATTAAAGTAATCTTGTAACAAACTTGTTCTCATAGAGCAGAGAAACCCACCCTGAGTTTTGCCCCACATGGGTGACCTCAGACAGACTGATTTAGAATATATATAAAGAGAGTTCAGGATGTATGTGAGGCCAAAAACCTGTATACACATTTCTGTCTCAGTTCTTACATTAGTTGACTTGCTTTCATATATATAGTGCATTTACCTTCCTTTCTGAGATTTTTTATCCATAATTCAAGACCAAGACTCTTATTTCTTTCACAAGGAAAATATGAAAAAATTAGCCTGCTTAAAGATATCAAGAACCTTAAAACATACATCTTTTGACGTAATGTCCCTATGTCTGGAAATCTATACTGAGGAAATCAACTAAAATATGGAAAGAGTTTTACACATGGAGATGCAGCTTTATTTTAATATAAAGATTATAGTATTTGAAAATTACCTAAATGTCCCATATAATGGTTATATAAATGCTGATGTATGATATATGACACTGAAATATTATTCATTCCACTCAAAAATAATATTTAAAAAATTAATAGCATGAGAAAATTTATGTTTTATGCTAAAGAAAAGATATAAAGTACAAAATAAAATTAAATACTTACCAAAAATATATGCCAAAATGGTAATTATTATTTTGGGTGATTTTTTCCCCTTTCTTCCACTAGTTTTTACTTTGAAAATATTACATAATGAAATACATAATACTTTCATTTAAAGAAAAATATTGGCATGTCCAAGTCAATTAGCGATTAGGCTCAGGCAGAAGAACATAGAACACAGGGTGTCCACTGGACAACTCCTTTGATTGCATTCAGTGAAGATATTTCAAATCTTTTTGACTTTGTCCTTATTGAGTATTTTTATTTTTGTTATTATTTGCTGATATAAAATAATCTTCACCTTCATGTTACTTTTACCAACTCAAAACCTATAGGTTAGCTGCAAGTTTCAAAACTCTCTATTCACTACAATATGTACAATGATAGTCTAAAACTAATAGATATTACAAGCTTATACTTGTTTATATATATTTCATACTTTCCCTAAAAAGTCTGCATCTATAAAATCATTTAGGATTTAGCCATATGAATCAAATAGCTTAAAAATGTTTTTCCTCTTTGACAAGGGAATAATCAGAAATGAGAATAAATATTTATACAAGAAGTTATTAGCTGCATAATTATTTATAATGACTACTCCCCCAAAAGAAATAGTTTAATCTAGCACAGAGAAAATATTGAAATAAATGATACTATGTAAAATATATTAATTGTAAAATATTATGCAGTCATTAAAAATAATGCTTAAAAAGAGTTTTCATTGGTTCAAGGAAATGTCTCTGGTAAGAAATGGAATTAAAAACAGTAAATTCAAAATCATACAAAGAGATCTAACTTGCTATAAATATATGCAAGACGGAAAGGAAATATGTCAAAATATCAACAGGGATTCACTCAAGGAGGTGGAATTATTGAGATTATTCCTTTCTTCTTTTATCTATTTTTCTACTATTATTTATAACATATACTTAAGGTATGTTAAATTTGTAAGCAGGAAAGTAAAAATTGGAAATACATTGCTGCATGAAATATTCATTTGACTGTTTCTTTGCTAAGTATTTAAAACACAAAATTTGCCTCAATATTCATTATTTTCAGCCTCTTTATTTTATTTTTTATTTTTTTAATTTTTTATTGTGGGTTGTTCAAAACATTACAAATTTCTTGACATATCATATTCGACACTTTGATTCAAGTGGGTTATGAACTCCCACCTTCACCCCATACACAGATTGCAGAATCACATCAGTTACACATCCATTGATTTACAAATTGCCATACTAGTGTCTGTTGTGCTCCGCTGCCTTTCCCATCCTCCACCCTCCCCCCTCCCCACCTCTCCCCTCCCCTCCCCTCCTCTCTCTCTACCCCCTCCACTGTATAACCCTGAGGGTCTCCTTCCATTACCATGCAATTTCCCTTCTCTCTCCCTTTCCCTCCCACCTCTCATCCCTGTTAAATGTTAATCTTCTTCTCCTGCTCTTCGTCCCTACTCTGTTCTTAGTTACTCTCCTTATATCAAAGAAGACATTTGGCATTTGTTTTTTAGGGATTGGCTAGCTTCACTTAGCATAATCTGCTCTAATGCCATCCATTTCCCTGTAAATTCTATGATTTTGTCATTTTTTAATGCAGAGTAATACTCCATTGTGTATAAATGCCACATTTTTTTTATCCATTCGTCTATTGAAGGGCATCTAGGTTGGTTCCACAGTCTTGCTATTGTGAATTGTGCTGCTATGAACATCGATGTAGCAGTGTCCCTGTAGCATGCTCTTTTTAGGTCTTTAGGGAATAGACCAAGAAGGGGAATAGCTGGGTCAAATGGTGGCTCCATTCCCAGCTTTCCAAGAAATCTCCATACTGCTTTCCAAATTGGCTGCACCAATTTGCAGTCCCACCAGCAATGTACAAGTGTACCCTTTTCCCCACATCCTCGCCAGCACTTGTTGTTGTTTGACTTCATAATGGCTGCCAATCTTACTGGAGTGAGATGGTATCTTAGGGTGGTTTTGATTTGCATTTCTCTGACAGCTAGAGATGGTGAGCATTTTTTCATGTACTTGTTGATTGACTGTATGTCCTCCTCTGAGAAGTGTCTGTTCAGGTCCTTGGCCCATTTGTTGATTGGGTTGTTTGTTCTCTTATTGTCTAATTTTTTGAGTTCTTTGTATACTCTGGATATTAGGGCTCTATCTGAAGTGTGAGGAGTAAAGATTTGTTCCCAGGGTGTAGGCTCCCTATTTACCTCTCTTATTGTTTCTTTTGCTGAGAAAAAACTTTTTAGTTTGAGTAAGTCCCATTTGTTGATTCTAGTTATTAACTTTTGTGCTATGGGTGTCCTATTGAGGAATTTGGAGCCCGACCCCACAGTATGTAGATCGTAGCCAACTTTTTCTTCTATCAGACGGCGTGTCTCTGATTTGATATCAAGCTCCTTGATCCATTTTGAATTAACTTTTGTGCATGGCGAGAGAAAGGGATTCAGTTTCATTTTGTTGCATATGGATTTCCAGTTTTCCCAGCACCATTTGTTGAAGATGCTATCCTTCCTCCATTGCATGCTTTTAGCCCCTTTATCAAATATAAGATAGTTGTAGTTTTGTGGATTGGTTTCTGTGTCCTCTATTCTGTACCATTGGTCCACCCGCCTGTTTTGGTACCAGTACCATGCTGTTTTTGTTACTATTGCTCTGTAGTATAGTTTGAAGTCTGGTATCGCTATACCGCCTGATTCACACTTCCTGCTTAGCATTGTTTTTGCTATTCTGGGTCTTTTATTTTTCCATATGAATTTCATGATTGCTTTCTCTATTTCTACAAGAAATGCCGTTGGGATTTTGATTGGCATTGCATTAAACCTATAGAGAACTTTTGGTAATATCGCCATTTTGATGATGTTAGTTCTGCCTATCCATGAACAGGGTATATTTTTCCATCTTCTAAGATCTTCTTCTATTTCTCTCTTTAGGGTTCTGTAGTTTTCATTGTATTCCACTGAAAATTTTATTCAAGCAATCTTTGATCTGTAGCATTTATTAATAATGCACCCCAAAGGATCATTTTCTCTGTTAAACATTTTATGAATTTCTGTTCAAAAAGAATACACAAAGTACAATAATCTTTTCATTTGCTTGGTGAGAAGAGACTAGTGATAATTTGGGGGATTAGCCTGCTTTTTCTTCTCCTTCCTACATGTATTATGCATTAGCCAAGAAATTGCCTAGAAACAGGGAACAGCCTTTGTAAGTAAATGGCTTAAACATTCACTTGAACTAAGTATTAGAGTTTCTGGGATTTAAGTATTGTTTTAGTTTTGAATAAAAATGATAAGCACTTTTAATATTAGTGGTTTTCACCCAAATCCCAGCCCGTTATGTTTCTGGCATATTAGATGGACCCAGTCATTCAATGCTGAGTTTAGAAAACAACACACTCACATATCGTGAATATTAGCTGGGGACAGCCAAATGTTGGTGCTTGAGGGCTTCCTCTGCTTTAATTTATTCCACTCTGTGTTGTGACATTTCCAGGGGATCTCAGCCCACTTGAAACAAAAATCCTGCAAGTGTAATCCTGCTTTTTAGTGTATCATTAGCCTTCCCTATCTGTGGATTTCACATATACCAATACAGCCAACTACAGATTGAAAATATTTGGGAAAAGAATTGTGTCTGTTTGCAGACTTCTTTTCTTATTATAATTCCCCAAACAATGCAGTATAAAAATTGTTTATACAGCATTAGGTATTATAAGTAATCTAAAAATTACTCGAAATATACACAGGAGGATGTTTGTAAGTATTATGCAAATACCACAACATTTGATCTAAGGGACTTGAACATCTTAGGGCAGGGGGTGTTCCTGGAACTAATCTACCTGGGGAACCTAGGGAGGACCACACTCCCTTTCCCACTCCACTGAGCAGATGACTATGATAAGACAAACCCCAGACGACTGCTCAACTCTGTGAAGGAACCAAGAACAGTTACCACCCTCGTAAGCAGCACTGCTGTGCAAGTGTCTCCAGGGACCTTGTTTCCTGGCAAGAATGACAGGCAGAACAACCAGGGTGAGGAACCAGGTTCAAGTTTCATTTCTTTATTTGTAAAATGAGAAAATAACAGCATCTTCTCAAAGGATTCTTATAGGGATGAAATAAATTAATCCATGTTTAACAATTAACACAAAATTTCTATGAAATCAATTGCTTATAAATTTTAGGACACAATAATTTGAAACAAAGCAAAAAACACATTTACATGCAATGCTATTAAAAATAAAAATTTTACTAAGAATAATTTAGCCATCTAATTAGTATTATTCTTAAACTATGCCAAGCTACAAAATATTTGATATAATTAACTGAAACACAAATTCTAACCTTTATCTAAGTACAACAAATAGATAAATTATATTTTATTTTTTTTACCTAGTTCATTTAGTATTATGTACCACAACTAACTACTCTAATGGAAATTGATTTCTCCACAGAATTTCATTACTTTAAACTTGGAGTTGCATTAATTATTCTTAATTATTAATAATACTTAAAATAATAATTTGAATTTAACAAAAGCTCTTTGTCCTCAAAATTGTAAATGTTTAATTACACTGTTGGAATGAATATTTAGCTTTCCCAAGTGAAAATATCAAGAGATTGGATTATCTAAATGATTAGCTAAAACAATGAAAATAAATTTTAAAAGATTAAAAGAAACAAATATTATTTAAATTGTAATAGTTGAGGAGCAAAGTGCTTATTCATATTATTCATAAAATCATTTCTAATGTTTATTATTCACACACACATATATGTATAGATTCAAATAATATGTTGACACTGATTGTTCTAAAAGATATCATTTTAGAAGGAAGAATACATATACCCCCTAGTGTGTTTCAAATTTATAAAAATTCAATTACAATTAAATGTAATTTAAATGCACATTTTATGTCTACTAACTAATCAGAAAATATACTTTACAATAACATTAGTTAACTCTTACTGAGCACCATATGCAGGGTGCTGGTCAAAGTGCTTTATATCATCCAATTTATCCATTCAACGACCAATGGGTAGGTCTTCTTATTACTTTATATGAAAGTAGTAATTGGTAGTAGTAATAGAAAATTTCTTTCTTGCATTTTAAAATCTACTTTGAAAAGCAAAACTAATTTAGCTATTAAATAACAAGATAGGAGATGTAATAAACAAGTACCTGATTACCAATTAAATGTCGCTCAAGGTACATAAAAGTCAGGAAAGGGAGAATTCCAAACTCAGGCTTAGCCAATAACAACAACCACCAACATTTTACTAGAACTGTTTTCAGAACTTGATATCTATGTATCTATATCTATATATCTGTCTATATGACTCATTTAACTTTAATAACAACCTTTTGATCTTGACTGCAAATACTATCATTTTTATGTTCTTTTTTTTCTTAAGACTTTAATACATAGGCTCAACTACTTTGTATTACACCCTAAAATATCAGTTGAAATGTCTACTAGCCCATTTCTAAATTGGCTACTTTTGATTTTAACTACAAAGAGAACAATAAGTATCCCTGTTTAGATGTCACTAGAAAATACTTTTAACCCTTTTCAGAATGGGGAGAAGAGGAAATGAAGCAAATGAATGCCATCTTTCTAGCCTCTTCTTGAACCTGGTTCCTCACCCTGGTTGTTCTGCCTGTCATTCTTGCCAGGAAACAAGGTCCCTGGAGACACTTGCACAGCAGTGCTGCTTACGAACAACCAACAATAAAAAATTAAAAAAAAAAAGAAATGAAAACTTAGAGATAAAGACGGGACAACACCATAAAAGTTTCTCCTTTTTTGAAAGTGGAAAAACAGATAAAATTTATTGAAATATTAGCTCATTAGATCTCTGACACATTCTCTTGCAATTCAGGATAATGTACAAAATTTGCACCACAGCATCATCAAAAACTCACACCCCTGTTCCCTTGCCATAGTAATCATTTACTGGGCAAATGAATTAACAGTATGCTTTCACAATGAAATCAGAACCCAGTTTTTTGCTTAAACAAAGCTTTTTGACTAGGATCTAAAACATTCATCAAATGTTTGTGTGGTTTAGAGAGAGACTAATAATTGTATGACTTACTGGCTCTGTGACTCTTTGCAAGTGACTTAATTTCTCCTGGTCTTACTTGTAGAATCTAAATAATAACACTTCAGGGCTGGGGATGTGGCTCAAGCTGTAGCGCGCTTGCCTGGCATGCGTGCGGCCTGGGTTCGATCCTCAGCACCACATACAAACAAAGATGTTGTTGTGTCCGCCGAAAACTAAAAAAAAAATAAATATTAAAAAAAAAAGTTCTCTCTCTCTCTCTCTCTCTCTCTCCCTCCCTCCCTCTCTCACTCTATCTTTAAAAAAAAAATATTTAAATAATAACACTTCAGAGGGCCATAGGAATTTTTAATGCAATATCTGGTACAGAGGAGGAACTGTATGGTCTTATTAAACTGCTAAAAGATAAATCACAAGTAGATAGTTGGAACAAGCCTATATCTATTAAAGACAATGAATATATGATCAATAACCCTCTCAAACAGAAAGCATCACAGAAAGTATCACACCCAGATGGGTACACTGGTGAATTCTCCCAAATATTTAAAGAAGAAGTTATACCAATTCTCCATAATCCTTTTAGAAGTTAGAAGCCCAAAGAATACTTCCTAATCCATTCTATGAGGCCAGAAATACCCTAAAACCAAAATCAGACAAAGACATTACAAGGAAAGAAAACTACAGAACAAAATCTCTCATAAACATAGATATAAGCACCTTGGAAAATTCAATATAGTTATATATAAAAAGAATTACATACCATGACCAAATGGAATTTATCCCAGTTATGCAAGTCTGCTTTAAAATTCAAAAATCAATTAATGTTATCCACTACAACTACAGGCTAACGAAAGAAAATCACACGATCATATTGATAGATGTAGAAAAAGTATTTGACAAAATCTGATACTCATTTATGATATAAAAAGAACAACTTCAACTAGCACACCAAGAGAACATATTTACTCATAGTATATAATTAAGAACATAAAAGATACATAGAGAACATAAAAACCCTGTAGCTAACATCATAATTAATGGTGAAAAATTAGAAGTGTGCCCGTTAAGAACAGTCAATAAAAGGACATTTGTCCTCACAAATGTTTTCCAAAATTCTGATGGAAGGCCTTAGCTAATGAAATGAGACAAGAAAAAGAAATAAAAGGTATACATATTAGAAAGGAAGAAATAAAACTGTTCTTGTTTGCAAATGACATGATTGTGTGTGTAGAAAATCGGAATCAGGAACCAAAACACCTCCCAAAACAAATAAGTGATTATAGCAAAGTTGCTGGATATGAGGTTAACATAGGAAAATCAATTGATTTCCTATGTACTAAGCAATGAATAGGTAATTTTAAATAAAAAGAAAACATGTTATCACTTATGTTAATGCCTGCCAACTGAAATGCTTAGGCATAAATCTAGCAAACCCAGCATACCTATAAAATTCTTATGAAACAAGTCAGAGAAGAACCAAAATACATAGAGGCATATTCTATGCTCATAAATGAGAAAAATTGTCAAGATGTAATTTCTTCACAACTTTATCTATAGTGTCAATGCAATCTCAATCAAAATTCCAGAAAGTTATTTTGTGGTTATCAACAAACTGATTCTAGGGTTGGGGTTGCCTAGATTGTGTGAAGCACTGGGGTTCGATCCTCAGCACTACATATGAACAAATAAAGTCCATCGACAGCTAAAACATATTTTAAAAAACTGATTCTAAAGTTTATGTGGAGAAATACAAGTCACAGAATAGCTAACAAATTGTTGAAAGAGAAGTATAAAGTCAGAGAACTGACACTACCTGATTTCCAAACTAAATATGTGCTGGGAGCCATTAGCCAAGTAGGTATGACAATTTCCTTGCCAGCGTACCCCATGTTGCAGTGACATTGAATGTAGGTGACCTTGCTCAAGGACCAAGGCGGATTAGGGCGTTCCCGGTTTAGGTTCCAGGTTTAAGGTTTAAGATTATTCCTGCTGGGAATAGGGCGTATCCTGCTGCCTGAGTTCCCCTTGAGTTCTCACGGGATTCAGACAGTATTCTTTGGGAGATAGAAGCCCAGTGGAGGTGGATTTGGGCAGAGAACGTGGATTTGGGCAGAGAACGTGGATTTCCCCAGAACGTGTTTGTAGACGGCTGGTGTGAGTTCGGGAATAAAGAGTTGCTGTTTGAATCTACAAGCTGTGTGGTGGCTCGTGATTGTGTGCCCAGCCAGACTGCGGCATTTGTGCCCAGCCAGACTGCGGCATTTGGTGGCCCATACAGGGAACTTCTGAAGCTTGGAGGTAAGTGAAATTGCTCGTCCCTGAGGAAGAGCAAAAGAATGGGTGACCATTTCAAAAAAAAACAGTGCGTTCTTGTTTTGATTTATCTTGTTTTTGTTTCAAGCTGCCTATCCCTAGAAATTTCTCAGGCAAACTGGAAAAAATGGTTGACTAAAGGTTTGAAGTTTGTCGGCCCTGAGGAAGAGAAAATTGATACAACGATTTTTTATTCCGTTTTTGTTTCATTCAGTTTCGGTTTTGTTTTGTGTTATCTTATTGGGTTGCGTTATCTTTATAGTAGATTAGAATTTAGTAAAAAACAAACCGAAAAGATGTTAAGTAAATTGTTAGAGGTTCAGACCATGGAGAAAGACATTTTAGATCAAGCAAAA
>NW_026000005.1:25933610-25976696 GCF_001458135.2 Marmota marmota marmota
TCAATTGGCTTGGTGTCGTGGCATTTCTGTATCCTCCTCCCTTCTGCTAGTGATGGTCTAAAATTTGGGGGCCAATGGCTTATGCTGGACCGGTAGTCAGTGATGGGTATGATCCAATTGCAGTGGTATCAACCTAAGACAGGAGGCTGACGCTGAAAGGTCAGTTTTCCGATGACGGGTAAGAACCATATGTTAAATTGGACAACCTACCAGGCACGGTCCTTAAGCCACATTGCTTGTTGTTTAATTAATCAGAAGGGGGGAAATATGAAGCTATAGTAATCAAGACACTGGAGTATTGGCAAAAGAATAGACAAATCAGTGGAAGAAAACAGGGAACTCAGAAATAGACACACATAAATATAGCCAACTTATCTTTGACAAAGGAGCAAAGATAATACAACAGAGCAAAATATTCAACACACAATACCAGGATAATAACTAGACATCCAGACACAAAAGAGTGAATCACGATATTAATTCAATAATGTATCATAGGCTTAAATTTTAAATGCAAAACCATAAAACTCTAGAAGATAACTTAGGGTAAAACCTAAATGATTTGGGGTATGGCAATTAAATTATAGATACAACAGAAAAGGCACAATATATGAAAGCTGAGCTTCATTGCAAAAGCAAATGTGAAGACAATGAGAAGACAAGCCATGAACTCAGAGAAAATATTTAGGAAAGGTAGATCTGAGAAAAAACCTGGGTACAAAATATACAAAGAACTCTTAAAACTCATCAATTTTAAAAAAGACCAATCTGATTTTAAAAATGGACAAAAACATCTGAAGAGTTACATTACCAAAGATAACATAGAGATGGTAATTAAATGCATGTAAAAATGTTTTATATCATCTGTCAGTAGAGAATTTCAAATTAAGACAACAATGATATACCATAGCATATCTACTAAAGTGACCCAAATTCCAAACACTGACAATACCAAATGTCACTGAGGATGTGGAGGAACCAGAACTCACATTCATTACTGGTGGGAATGCAAAAGGTTTCAGCAATTTTGGAAGTTAGGTCCTTACAAAACTTAACATACTTTACCCTATGATCCAGAAATTATACTTCTTAGTATTCACTCAAGTGAATAAATGATTCAAAAAATGTCATCACAAAAACCTTCACATGAATGTTTATGACAGCTTTATTAATAGTTGCCAAAAACTTGGAAGCAATCAAGATGCCTTTTGATAGATGAATAGTTAAATAAATTATTGTGCATGTAAGTAAAGGAATATTATACAGACCCAACAAAGAGATGAGTAATAAAGTCATGAGAAGACATGGAGGAAATGTGTATTAGTCATTGAAAAAAAGCCAGTCTGAAAAGGCTACATCTTGTATTCTTCTGACTATATGATATTATGCAAAAGCTAAACTATGGCAACAGAAAAAAATAAGTACTTGCCAGGGGTTGGGAGGGTGAAAGCTGAATTAGCAGAGCGCAGAGAATTTTTAGAGCAGTAAAACTATTCTGCAGGATACTATAATGCTTGATATGTGTCATCAAACATTTGTATAAACCCGTGGAATGTACAAGCATGAACCCAGATATAAACTTTGGACTTTGTGTGATGATGTGTCAGTTTATGTTCATTGGTTGTAACAAATGTGCCACTGTGTTGTTGGATGCTCATAATGACAGGAGGTTTTGCATGTGTGAGAAAATGGGGTGAATGGGACCATCTGTACTTTCCACTTAATTTTCCTGTGAACCTAAAAGTGCTCTAAAAATGTTTACTTAAAGAAAAGATAAACCACTGCATAAAGATTAGTTCTCACCATTATATTGAGCACAGTGGTTAATATTACATGCTCTTTAGTCAGACTGTTAAGGTTTAAATCCCAATAACACTTTCCAGGTGATTCAGTTTCTTCATGTCTGAAATAGAGATAATAAGAGTATCTATCTCAGAGTGTTAGAGAGAAGTAAATGAGATTTAAATTGCTTAGAACAGTGCATGTCTCATAAAAAGTTTGAGTTCAATAAATCTTAGCTATTATTTCTTTTACAAATTTAAAAGTGTGTTTTATCTGCACTGTCTTATTGAATCATCCTAGCTTCCCTGCAAGGTTGAAATGATTGTCCTCACCCTATAGATAAAGAAATTACAGCTCAGAGTGGCTAAATGGTTGCCCAAGATCTCACAATTAGTAAATCACAGAGACAGGATTCAACACTGGTTTTTGTACTTCGAATCCTGTGCACACTGATTTCTGCTACCTTTCTGATCAACTTTCTAACCTTCAGAATATCCTTCTTTCTTCACTGCGTTTGATCCTGTGTTCTTCCCTTTGCAGATCCTTAGCACAACACAGGAATCAGGTTGTGGACAAGACAGGGAGTCCATGGAAGAACCTGGAGACCTATTCCTACAACAAGTACCACCCCATGGAGGAGGTGAGCAAGGGTTTTACATGGGGGAGGAGCCGGATGTCATGATTGTTTTAAGGATGTACAAGAGAGGTTTCTTTGTTAATATCCATGTCAAAATAAGGAGTTAGAAACCTCAGTTTACATGTTTGGGGAAGGGCATAACAGGGTTTCTTTCTAATCTTAGAACATAGCAAAAGATATTGTTGGTGCATTAGTCTGCTTTTCATTACTATGATGAAATAGCTGAGGGAGATAGGCTTAACTTTATAAAGAAGAAGTTTATTTTGCTGAAATAAATTTTAAGCCTGAAAAGTCCAAAGAGCATGGTGCAGTTTCTAGTTTAGCTGCATCTGCTCATGGTGGGTGGCAAAGGCAGGATCATATGTGGGAGGAAGACATAACATCATCAAACAGGAAGCTAGAGAGTCTAGGGGTCAGGCTTAGGCTTTTGTCACCATTCATCCCCAAGAGAGTTCCCTCCAGAGGATGGTTTTCCCTTCTTAGGATAGAGTTCCCAATAACCTAATGACTTCCCACTAGGTCACACCTCTTAAAAGTTCCACCAGCTCCCACATCACCATACTGGGGATCAAGTCTCCAATACACATGAACCCTTGGAGCACAAACAACATCCAAACCACAATCATTGGGATCCATAAAGATGGAAGAAGGACCCACCAGATAAGCTTAATCCGAAATTTCTGGCTTGACTATGTGCCACAGGAAAGCAAATTCTAATGATGGTGAAAAGGTTGTGTTATATGTTGTCTCTCAGTGTTCCTGGTGGATTATTAAAGTTGTTAATTCTCAATTACTTATTCATAAAGTTAGTTCAGCAGGGTGTCCTAAGACTTGTAGGCAGAGTAGAGTTTTAGAGAAAAGGAAAGGTGGGAGAGAAATGGTACACAGGTTTAGTTTTCGTTTTGTTTACAACAGTGTATAGTTCAATGTCTTTGTGAGAGAAAAGGTTATCTTAGAGGCAATCAAGTCTCTTCCTATTGATAGCCATGGTCCTCCTGGGCTGTTTCAGATCTATCTGTGGATGAGCCAGATCAGTAAGAAGCATGCAGAAGTGGTGACACAGCATCTCCTGGGAATGACATTTGAGAACAGGCCCATGTATTACCTGAAGGTGAGTGAAAGGGCCAGAAGGGCCTTCCTTGGAGAACCCCTTCTCCATCTGAGGGTCGTGTTGAAGACTAAGGAAGGGCTCTATCAGAAATGTGGGAGAAGTTAAAAGGAGCAGAGCAGAAAGTCATTTTCCTTTCCACTCCAAACTGGGCTTTTAAAATTCCAAACATATTGATGTGTATGCCTTGATCATGTGGGTGGGGCTAGAGAGGTAGGACTAAAAGAAGCAGGCCCCAGGGGTGGCCATTCCCACACATGCCTCTGCCTTAGCCAGTTCACTTGCCATCTGCATTTTAAATGTTTTCTAAAGTATTTTCTCTTTTTATTAAAAAAAAGAAAGAATTTTTTTTCATAAAAGTATTTTCAAGTTGCAGACAATCTTCATTATTAGTTCTTTCATTTTATATTTGAAGTTACAAAGATCAAGAGAAGCAAGGTGACTTTTTTAAGGTCCCACAGCTGAATAATTCCACAGCCAGGGGAACAACCAGGTCTCCAGGTTCTCCTGCCCCTTTTGCATATGACATGGTGAAAACTACTTGGGATCAGATAGCCACTCTTCCACAAGGCCAGGACTTCTGGGCTCCCAGTTCTGGACCACTGGTTTTCTATCCTGGCTACACATTACAATTACCTGGAAACTGCAGAATAATTTGTTGCCTAGGTGCCACCTACAGAGATGGTGGCCTATTGTTCCAGGATGGGGGCAGGCATGCTTTGAAAGCTCCCCAGGTGATTTTCAATCTGTAGCTGAGTTAACAACCACTGCACCCAACCAGTGGTTTTCAAACGGTGGTCCTTGGACTCACAGCATCAGCATCACCTGGGAATTGGCTAGAAAAGCATATTCTCCGGATAGATTCTAGCCATGTGTGTTTTAACAATCCCTGCTAATCCTGATGCACACTTGAGTTTTAGAACTACAATGTGTTTCTAACAAGTACCTCAGAGACATTGATATTGCTGGCCAAGACCACTCTTCAGGTACCTCCACCAAAATAGTCTGGCATTTATTTAGTGTTATTTATTTTACTGCTTTTATCTTGTACAGATATGTCAATCTACAAAGCAAAACCCCAAAGTGAGAGTTGTCTCAACTACTGTGTGTGTGTGTATGTGTATGTGTATGTGTATATATATATATATATATATATATATATATATATATATATNGGGGGGGGGGGGGTGGTGTGTCTCTGTCTCTGGAACAGACTTTCTTGCCTTTGTGTGAATTGAGTCCCTCCCTCTGAGCTTGGCTGGTGAAACTTGTCTTTCTCTCCATCTCCCCTCATCAGTCATCTGCTTCCAGAAACGTGCAGAGACCATCTCTGATACACCTGGAACAGCCTTTTTCCATCTGTCAAGCTATTTCCCTTTCATCCTGTATCACTCAGCCCTTAAAAATGACTCGGAGATTTGCTCTGAGTAAGCAGGTCACGTCCACAGGCGCAGCTGATCTGCTCCGGAGGAAAAAGCCAAACTACTTCCTCCAATTTGATTGTTTACACATTTGCATGCTTTTGGTTGTACAGATGTTTCTATGATTGGGGGTTGCTAGTCCATCTTCCAGACTAAAAATTACATGCATAGGCTTCGCCATGTTAAAAGCAAGTTTTTCCAGATAATCCTAGGAAACATTTTTCACATTCAAGGACCACCTGTCACCACTAACACTGTGATTTATGAAGCCTTGGAATGGCAACATCCTTTTTGGTTCCTCTGTTACAGGATCGTCTTTGGAGGAAATCCCGTTCATCCCACAATAATGGCACATGTTTTGGATCGGATCTCAATCGAAATTTCAATGTGTCCTGGTGTAGTAAGTACACGTCTACTGGATGAATTGGTGGGGGGGAAAAGAAGCGAGAAACAAGGAGTGAGGTGAATTACTAAAGATATCATTTTTTAAAATTTTGTACCGCTTTCTGAGCATTCTGTCCAGTTTTATTCCAAGAGTTGACATTATGTCTATAGTAAGAGTCATTGACACTCATGTACAGGACTCTCTTCAAGTGCAGATAGCTAAACAAGGACAAAGCAGACCTAGATCAGTACAAATATATCTAAAATTCTTCACTTTGTTTGAAGATATTTAGATCATCTTAAAGAAAAGAAAACCCAGAGCATTATCCTTGGAGATTATTGTACAGCAGGGAGGTAGCAATAAGCAAAGCAAACATTTTCTTCTCCTTATGGCACTTCTATGTTTCCAAATCTCAGTATGCCCAAAGAATTGGAAGCAGATAGAGGCAGGAATGGTTAAGAGCATTACCACTCACCAGATGGCAAGGGTTAATATTCAGACTTGGCAGCTGAGTGGTCTTGGAAAAAAAATCACTTCATCTTTCTGCTTTAATTTTCTCTTATGTAAAATGTGAGTCACCATAATCCCACTTTATCAGAAGGTCACCATGAGGATTAAATGGGATGCTACATAGGAGAGGCTGGGTGCAGACCGAGCATGTAAGAGGTGCTCAACTTGATTGAGTTTTATTAATGAGCTTTATTATTGTTAATAAGGAGGACTCCTTACATCCTTGCAAAATAGCTCTAATGAGACTTAAGCCAGTAAGACACTGAAGGAGCGACTTAGGCCAATAAAATTATCAGAAATAGACTTAGGCACTTGGAGACTGATTCCCAAACATTTGTTTCAGAGTCCACCTCAGGTTTAAGTGAAAGATTACCAAAATGCCATTTCATTTTTGCACTCTCTCTCCTGGGCCATGGACTTGGTTTCTAAATCCTAATGTCAGGCCTCCTGCCTTTCTGAGTTGCTTCTTGCCTGATTATCCCCGGTGACTACCAAGCCGACTGATTTACTCGGGATTGACTTAGTCAACCAAGGTCAAGTTTTGATACCACCCACAGATGCCCCAAGCAAGGATGACTCTTTGCCTTCATTCATTTCCAGATGGAGATCATGAAGGCTTCTTTGTCGTTTCTTGTACTTTCACAGGTATTGGTGCTTCCAAAAACTGCCAAGATTTAACATTCTGTGGGACAGAACCAGTGTCTGAACCAGAGACTAAAGCTGTCTCCGGCTTTGTAGAAAGCAAGAAGGAAGACATTTTGTGCTTCTTGACCATCCACTCTTACGGGCAGCTCATCCTCACTCCGTATGGCTACACCAAAAATAAACCAAGTAACCACGAAGAACTGGTAAGCCCACAGCACAGCCCTGTGGTCTCCAGAGAAACCCAAGGAGGCCCTCTGCTTCCTTTTCCTCGTCTCCTTTTGCAAGGGAGCCTCCAGCCTCCCTCGTCTTCTCTCTGCTCATCCTTATTTTCTTTTTTTCTGTGTTTCGTTCCTTGCCAGATGCCTGCTGAGAAAGCTTTGGGTTAAATGCTGCTTTACCTACATTAATTAACTACCTGTTTCATAAAGTGTCAAGTTGGGAGACATCTTAGGTATTCGCCTATAATATAAATGAGATGATTATGCTAATAATCTGCAGAAAAGAGCTTTCGTTTCTGTAAATTCTCTTGAAACTCCAATCGGCAATTACAGCTTTTGAACCATGCTTTAAAGAACTTGCCAGCTGTTAGTGGAATATGGCATATCTGAAATAACATGGCTAAATAATATCTGCTCTCTTCTCTGCTAAACACAATTCTCTATTTTCTTTTAAACTCTTTCTACATCATTTGCCGGGGAATATCTGTAAGGGGAAGTATCAACAAGAGGTGAGCTGGTGCAGGGAAATTCTTTTGTGTTTTATCCACGTTCCTTTCTGAGGCAGTTTACCCAAGCCCTGGTGGGCAGAACTGCTAAAAAAGAAGTGGACTTTTTGCTCTTTTGTAAACCTAAGGACAATAGTCACAAAACAAAGGGAGGGCACGTACACAATTGTTGTAATATTTACTATTTTTATTTTTAATTCTTTTTTTCAGTTTCTAATTGTGATAAAGTACACTTAATAGAAAATCTACCATCTTAACCGTTTTTTAACTGTAGAGACCAAAGTATTCCCAGTGGTGTGCAACCAACTGCCAGAACTTTTTCATCTTGTGTAATTGAAGCCCACTAAACAACAACTCTCTGTTTCCCTCTACCACCAGCCCCTGGCTACTGCCATTCCACTATCTGTTTCTATGAGTTTCACTATCATAGATTCTTCATATAAATGGAATCATGTAGTATTTGTCTTTTTATAGCTGGCTTATTTCACTTAGTATAATGTCATCAGAGTTCATCTGTATTTTAGGATGTTGTCAAAATTTATTTTCTTTCTAAGGCCAAATTATATTTCATCATATGTATAAGTCATGTTTTGCTTATCCATTTATCCACCAATGGACACTTAGGTTGTTTCCACTTTTCAGATATTGAAAATAATGCTACTATGAGTATGGGTATGCAAATATCTCTTCAAGACCCTGCTTTTAAATCTTTTGGATATATATTCAGAAGCACAATTGCCAGATCACATAATTCCATGTTTAACTTTTTGAGGAAACACTAGATGGTTTTCCATAGTGGCTGCACCATTTTATGTATCCACCAACAATGCATAGAGTTCACTTTCTCCACGTTCTTGCTAATGCTTGTTATTTTCTGTTTAAGAAGCCCCTCATTATGTGCAAATGCTGGAATGGATGTGAGACAGCCTTATCTCAGAGGCCTGCTGGTTATGTTATGCTTCCTGACCCTCTCTTACTGGAAGATGACCCATAAAACACAAGATCTGGATACAAAAGAAAAACCCACTACAGATTTTTATTGGAGGGAACCCTTCCACCAGCAGTTAAAAATATCCAGCAATACTCCAGAACCTTTTGTACAATAACTTTTCCTCCCTTGGTCCAGGAAAACTTGTATTGTGGTCATTTTGTAGACAGTGGAAGTAACCCACATTTGACTATATCTTTACTATTTACAAAGGGATTTTACAGCCACTATCTCAGTTGATCCTTATAACAACAAAATAATCTCACTTTGGAGATGTAGAAACTGAGACCTTGGGATAACTATATTTGCAGACCCCTATAGACAGGAGGTGGAGGCCCAGCTGGACTCCCATGACCACCTTGGGCCATTATTCTTACACTGTCTCTATTCAGAAAGGGTTTGCAACTTTTAGCAGCAATGATAATTTAGAGTCCCAGTCAACTATGTGCCATTTCTTCCTCATCGAGAAGCCCTAGAAGTTTCTTCAATAAAGAAATACGCAGAGCAGAGATTTCAGCCAAGAAGCTCAAAAACTTCTACATCCTCAGTTTCTGTGATTTTAGTTGTAGATTTCTACTTTCTCCTTCAAAGGAGTTGTGACAAAGCCAAGAGACTCTCCAAAGACATTATAGATCCTTAATGGGAAGGGGGTCTTCACCAACAGAAAGATCTTTGGTGGGAATGGCTTTCCACCAGCATTTATATACCCCAGTATTTTTCTTCCTTCTCTTTTTGGCTCAGGAAGACAGATACTACATGACTATTTTGCAAGGTCTATATTCAAAGGTTAGAAGGCCTGTGTTACTGACAGGTTATCTGGTTAGATCCCAGTGACATAGGCTATAGAGTTAGTAAGAAGTCAGGAGAGACTTGAGGCAATCATGCTGACACTAGAGGTGGTAACTCTAAGACAAGAATGCTAGCAAATCCTTAGTACTAAACATAGAAATTGGAAAATTCTCTTGTATTTCTTACAGTCCCAGGTGCTGAAGAGTTCACATAAATGTTTAATCTAAGAATTTTCCATAATTTGTTTTTCAGTGTGAAAAATTAGCAGTCATGCTTCAACCTTATTGAAGCCACTTAGTGGTGCTTTTATGTTGTCAGGGTAGGTAAGCTTTGAACAAAGACACAGAATCAAGCCAACTGCTCCAAAGAGTTGCTCATTTCTAACGTTATTTATAATCACCAAAGACTAGCAATTAATCTCTCTGTATTTACAAAACCAAAAACTTTTGGAAACCATGGTAAATATTACACTTCATGACAGACATCTTGGCAATCACTATGTAGGGGAAACATTACTATATATAGCTCCTTTTCTAAACTGCTCTGGCAATTAGAATAACTCTAAGAATTCTAATGTTTTACATGCTTCCATTATTTCCACTTTAATTATTTTCATATAAAGCTCTTTATAACATCCCAAGCTCTGGTTCTTCCCTGCACATGCCAGGTCCTTAATCATACACCTGCCTGTGAATACATGCTTACAGGCATTTCTCTAGGCCTGGATAAGGAGTTGCCCATCAGGCTATAGAGGTCTTTAGAGTGTATATCATGTTCTACTGGCAAAGGAGTTTTTATCATTTTTACCAGGAAATACTTTTAACCTGAGAAGGGCCACAGAAGTATTGAATCTCTATGGCCTTGCAATACAGCATCAGGAGAGAGAAGTATACTTAGAGCTCCACCCTAGAGACGGAAATTGAAGTCAAAAGTCCAGGGGATTCCACAGCATCTTCTTGGAAATCACCTGATTTATAAGCTGAGGATCATTTCATATATGTGTGTATACACACACACACACACACAAAATATATATATATAAACACACAAACATATATATACATATATATACACAAACATATATACATATATGTATATATACATATATATGAAATATATATTATTATATGATATATATTTTAAATATGATATATGGTATAAATAAATTACATATATATATATATATATATATATATATCTCCCTTATCTGCTTTCCCATAGTAATTACTAATGGAAAATTCTTTAAAAAAAATAAAGTCCAAAAGTTTTGGGGTTTTTGTCTGTAAAGATGGGGGAGAAGACTATCTCTGGGAAGACTATTTCCTACCCTACAGCCAGGATTTGAGGAAAAGGAACTATAGAGAATAAAATAAAGCTGGCAATGGAAAGAAGAAATGATTGTCTGGGGTAAGCTCAGGGTGAGGGGACATAAGGAATCATTTGGATTGAAAATGTAGCCTGGGGCTAATCCATGAATCCCAAGTGAAAGGTAAGGCCCACCATGGATCAGATGATATGGAGTTTCATTCAAAGAAACAGGACACGCATAGGAATTAAAAATAATTGAAAACAATTTATATCACTGCTAGACAACTCTCAAGGAACTCAGGAAGGATGTCGTTGGTAAAAATCACAGCGGTGCTTCCCCAGGCCTCCTGCTCTCCCCTGCATCACACAGCGGCTCCCTGTGTCCTCTCCACCCTTCACGCTCATTTCCTTGCTTGCATTTTTCTCTCTAGAGATCTCTTTCTGAGTCTCCCCTCCGTCTTATAAGTTTCTCTTCTTTCTACACTGTAAGCGATTAAACAAGCTTTACACCTTGTAGATCTTCAGCTTTTCCTACCCGTTATCTGAGTTCTAGGCAACACGAACCTAGGAGTTGGGGCAGACTCAGAATGATGGGGGAGAGAGACAAAGAGAGCAGGTGCATGAGCAAAGGTAGAATTCTCAGTAGTGAGTAGAGAAAAGGTGAAACATTTGCAGAGATGCTCAGGTTAACATGTTTTTAAATTTTTCTTTTAATTTAGCCAGACCTAGAAAGTCCCCAGTTCCCAAAGGATGTTGCCCACAGCTGCTGCATACAACACACCACCACCAACACCAACACCACCACTGACTCCCTTTTTTATTCTTCCTTTTGAATTTTCCTGGGTTCTTCCTCACTCCACCCAAGTACTTCTCTATCACATCTTGGCATTCATCTGGGCAGTGCAGAGCCAGGAAAGGAGAGTCAGCGTCTCAAACTAGGCCCAGCATTAGTGAGAGGCAGGAGAGTTGATTCATCTATAAGCACAACTAAAACAATGGTGGATCATAGTGCAGGCAGGAGTGACAAGGGATTGGTGGTGTTTTTGTAGAATCTAGAAGAAGTATTGGGATGCACCATTTGGTGGGTGGAATATAGCATGGAGGAATCTGGGATGGGGAATACTTAGAGGGTCTGAGTGAGGACAGATCTATGCAGTAGGATTTGTCAGAATGCCAGTAAGCACAGCCAATAGACTCAGACCTCAGTAACTGATCTCAGGAAAGGGTCTTCAGGGAATAAGGTCGAGACCTTAGAAATCATCTGTTTCTAAGGAATTTCCAGTAAAGTAAGGTGACATGGTGGGTACAGGGACAAATGTGCCTTCCAGCTCAGAAATTTTTATGAGAGATGTCATCAAATATCTATAAAGAAAAATAAGAGGACTCATAAGAGAGGTGTAGATAAAGGGCTGTGGGAGATTTGAAGTGTGGAAAGATGAAATCCAGCTGGGGTGACCAGATAAATCTCTATGGAGAAGTTGGCATCTCAGACAGCCCTTTGAGGTTGAGTAGAATTTAAACAGATAGAAATCCCAGATAGAGGGAACATCCTGAGGAAAAGTAGAGAGACTGAGGAACCCAGGGGAAATTTCAGTTTGACTATACTCTAGGGTGGACGTCCAGAAGATGGTGTTGGAAAGCTGGGTTAGGGCCATACTGTAGAGGATCTCAAAAACTAGACTAAGACGTTTGTACTTAATTCAGTGAGCAATCTGGAGTTATTAGGAGCTTTTCAGCAAGATCATGATCATAGCTCTACTCATCTGGAAGCCAGGTGGAATAAATTGGGATAAGGATTGATGAGAGAAAGAGAAACTTTTTAGAAGAAGCAACAGACCAGTTCAGGTAATGAGCCTGACATATGGTCATGGTACTGGAAATGAAAGTTGGTAACTGAGAGAAGGAGAGTCAAAGATATTGCAGGATTTTCCGTGTTTGTTAAGGAGCATGCAATGCCAGAAATAGTAAAGTCAGAACAGTCTTATTGGTGGGAGAAATGATGAAATTGAAAGTGAGTATTTGAATCTGAGATACCAACAAGCTACCCAGATGTTTATGTTCAATGGGAAGTTGGAAAGATGATCTAAAACTCTACAGATCGATCTGGACAAAATACCAAACGCTTGGATTGTCGGATTTATTTTTAACACCAGATATCTGTCTCTGCATTTCCCACCTACAGATTCGAGTTGGACAGAAGGCAGCCAATGCATTGAAAGCAAAGCATGGAACCAATTATAGAGTTGGATCGAGTGCAGATATTTTATGTAAGTATCTTTTTTTTTCCTTCGCAGTAGTATCTAAGGCACAAAAGAAATTGGGTGGTGAGGTGGGCAGGAGAGGAATACAAGAGCCCCTAGGATCAACAGGTATTTGTACAAATCAAAATGACCAAGGATAAAAGGGAACCTCTTCAAGTCCAGAATTATACTCTCTAGGGATAAAGTATGAACTAAAAAAAAAAAAAAAAAAAAAAAATACAGTCTCAGACCAGAGACTCTCTGGCTCCAGTTAAAAAGAGCTGGCAAGTTAGAAAGCACAGGAGTTAACAGTATGGATATTGTACACTGACCCTTGGCCAGTTAATTCAATTCCATCAAGCTAAGAAAGCAGAGAAGAATGAGTCCTGGAGAAAGAAACTAAAAGAAAAGAATTTAGTTGCAAAAAGAGGGTATTGCTTCTCCCAGCCCCAACCACCACTTCCTCTGCCCTCTGGCATCCCACCTACGTAATATTGCATCATAGTTTTCTTGTGGGTCATTTTACTTCTGTTCCTATCAGTTCACTCTTGCCTTTTGCTATGAGATTAACTAGACTCTGATTCAGCTAAGAAGCTCCAACCAAACCTCTGCTATGTGCCAGGTGCAGGGCCAGATTACGGGAGCAGACGGGCTAAATAAGACACAGTCCCTGCTGTGTAGGGGCAGCCCATCAGGAGATGGAGAAGACAGGTCTCCAGGAACTCTTAATGAAACCACTCCCTTTTTATATTGACTGAGCTCTTATTCCCTAGGAAATCCATCCTTTACAAGTGAGATTTCTACTTGTGTCTTCTTGTTTTCATTTACAGATCCCACATCAGGGTCTTCAAGAGACTGGGCTCGAGACATCGGGATCCCCTTCTCATACACATTTGAGCTGAGAGACAATGGTACCGAGGGGTTTCTTCTGCATGAAACTCAGATCCAGCCCACCTGTGAGGAGGCCATGGAGGCTGTGCTCTCAATCCTGGATGATGTGTATGCAAAATGGCTCTCCAACACTGCTACAAAGGTGACATCTACCACTGTGTTGCTGAACCTGCTGTGGCTTTTCACATCTCTTCTCTAAGTGCGTCCTACTCAGGCCTGCTCAGCACCAGTGATGTAGATGTGGTTAGAGGGAAGATGTGTGCAGTTTTATAGAAACCAAAACTCTAAACTATAAACACCTAATTCAATAAAGAACAAACATATTTGCATTTAGTATTATTTTACCGGTAATTAATTTTTATTAATCTACAAGAGTTTGTTATTAGGTTGCTACAATAATGATGCAAACCCCTCTAAAACTCAGCAATGTACACATCTATAGGCCAGCAAGGAAGTGCTGCCATCTTGGCTGTGCTCATTACGTGTCTATGGTGACTGCCCAGGCAGCTGGTTGAACTTTGAAAGGCTAACTCTTTCAGCTGGTCTGGGATAGCCTCAGCTGGGATGAGGAACAATAGCTATGTTCGATGTATCTTCTCCTTCAGAAAGTTAGTCCAGGCCTGTCCTCATGGCTATAGTGAAGGAGAAAGCAAAAGGAGAGCATGTGCCAGTGTGCAGGCACTTTTCTGCATCCATCATATTTGCTAACATCTCATTGGCCAAAGGAAGGCACAAGGGGTAAAAAAAAAAAAAAAAAAAAAAAAGCACAATGCAAGGAATGAAAATCTAAGGGTCATCAATGAAATTACTCTATCTGGTGTTTAGTGCCATACCCTTGAACTTCACTAGTTTAGCATTTACAGTTGGGATGACTGAGTTGAATTGGATGATTCAACTAGGTTATTATGAGTCTTATCCCGCTTTTAACCTTGAAAAGTCTGTGAGTACCAGCAGAACCCCACTGCTCTTGAAGTCTAATTAAAGGTCACATGATGAGATTCTTATAGGATCTTTCATGTTCTACTAATTTTTTTTCTGATTGATGATTTCAATATTCACTAAGGAAAATGAAGTAGGAATAGATTTCCTGGATCTGGGGATTTCTTTTTTTCTCATCTAAATTTTTTGAAATTTTTTTCTTATGTCTTTGAATCAGGTTCTCCCTTGAATTTGTATTAATGATTTAGCAGCAGCATTCAGAAGATAAGTTATATGATGTCTCTATATAGGTGTTGCTCTCTTTTTTTGGTATTTATTTATTAAAAAATTGTTTTGAGATTCTACTAGGTGCATTTTCTTTGGTCCTGAGATGACAATGGTAAGTAAGGTAGATATGGTCCCTGTTTGTTTGGAATTTATATTCCTGTGCGTAAGATCCAGAGTAGCAGTCGTAAATAATTGGGATGGATGCTCTGCCTCCTACCAGGCAAATCCCAGCTCGAGGGAAGCCACACCAAGCAAGAACACAAATAAATAACCTAAGTATTGCAGGTTGTGACACATGCTATGAAAGAAGTAAAGAATAAGTAGAGAGACAAGCAAGGGCCAGATTGTTTATGGATATATAAGCATTTAATTGTGATATCTCATCTATTAAATTTTAGGTGCTCTTAAAGTAACATCCATGACTGTCATTTGCTATGTATCTCTATGTGACACCTTGAAATGGTGCTAAGCACTTGTCAGGTTTTGAACAGATGTAGCTGTGACTAGCTGACAGGACATCCTTGGGTGTTCAGTCACCCATTTCCAAATTTCCTTGTTGGTCACAGTCACAATACACTTCTTGGTTTGTAACCCTTTTATTACCTCTCTTTGTCCTCTTTATTTCTTCATGTCTTGCTAGTGTGTGGCTGATAAGGGTCAGAAAGGAAAATGTCAGGGGCAATAGGGCTTAATGAATCAGAGAACGGCTATTAACATAAAAATACCAGCTCCACAATTGTGGCATTGTCGGGGCATTGTCAGGGAAAATGGTTAGGTTTCATCAATGGTCAGACTAGAAAAGGAAACTAGCAGGACCACTCAGCGCCATATTTAAGAAGAAAGCAGGGGAGCTGTGCATAGAGACATGTTATTAATTTTAATCTACCCTGTGCTTTGGCTTCCAAGGTCTTTTTCTTTCTTTCTTTAATAATTTGGGCCTCTGAGTATTAAAAGAGCCTTAACTACTAAGTTTATTATTTGATGTCTAATGATTGAGCTAATGGGCAAAAAATGTTGGAAGAGAACAGATAGATGCTCAAACCCATCACCTTGCTGAAACGTCCCACATGAATTTTTTCTGACTTCAGGACACAACCTTTGCTTCCTTGAGAGACTTGTTTCAGGGACCTTCTACCCTCTGAGGGTTCAGGGTACTGGGGGACATGACCATTTTTTTTGTTTCTCCTGATTTTTTTTTCTTTCTTTCTTTTTCTTTTCTCTCTCAATGTAAAAAAAAATTCCTTCAAGAACAAGGATAGAAAGGTGAATGACCACACTTGATCTTTCTTAAGGATGTTTTCTACTTTCTGGTCTAAGATACTTATCATTTGGGAAAACTTCACCACTAATACAACTAATCAATCTTTAGAATGTCCTGTTCTGTGCCTTTGTCTGGGATTTAATATTACCCTACTTCAGCTTGCTACAGTTTTATGGATGTAGCAGAAGGCATTTACTCTGGGTCAGAGTAAATGGACAGTATTTCTCATGGCACATTAAGCATCATAAACCCTGGCACATCTACGTTGGTTCCCTTTGCTCCCAAGTTCCAAGAGGATAATGGAAAGAGCTCAAATGCCTTGTGTATGTTCAGAGAAGTATGTGGCAAGAGAGAAACATGAGCTTGGAAATCCACTGCTTTTATAGCAAGCAGTAGGCAAGCCTAACCTTTATTCCAGAGACAGACACTTCCTCTTCATGCAAGCTGGTCTGTTTGCAGCAAACAAAACAAAACTCCAGGTAAGCAGTGGTCAGAGTCTTGCATTCTCAACATAGCTAGCAGGATGTGTAGAAGAAAAGGAATCCATAAAGAACTGGCTCCCAATAGACTTTTTGTATCAGGTTGAATGATATGAAGTTACTGTTTTTGTAGCTCAAAAGGGTTTTACGAACTGGTGACTTTTATATGGTTCAACTTAATATTATCTCAGTGCTAATAAAATATTTCTACAATGCCTTTTTTCTTTTTCTAGAAAGTTTTATAAGACTGTGTTTTCTGTTACAATTTCTTTCTTTCCACCAAACTCTGTCAGTACTTTTTTTCCATAACTAGTCTTACAAAAGATCTAGGTCTTCCTGACCTATAGATGAATTAAGAATTTAAAATGATGCAAAATGAGAAATTCAGATGTTGTTCATGCTTCTAATTTTTCCTAAAGTGGAGTCAAAACAAGTTATAGGTTTTTTTCTACTATGTATGACTAAGTTCTATTTTCCTTTATTTTGTGTATATAATTTGAATCTCTCAAATTTATTATGGCACTAAGAGAAGCCCACTGACAAATTTTAAATTGTGATACTAAATACAAAGGAGTTTTAAAAAAAATAAATTTGTAATTATTCATTTCTTTTGCAATGTACAGTGATTAAAATATTGTATGTGTTATGTTGGGTGACATTCCTTAGAACCCCAAATTAGGTATTTCTGTATGTTTGAGGAAGAAGCTGGGTCAAAGAGAAGTTAGTAACATGCCTGTGGTCACTATTCTTAATAACTATTGATTGACTAGATTATAAAGTGGGATGGGAATTTTTGGTTCTAGGCCATCAGAAGTATTCTCCAATGGATGTTGTTGGTGCTTTGACAAGACTCCTTCAAGTCCCTTCTCCTGTATCCCTTCCCATCCTTGAAGTGGGTTTTTGCCTCCAACAGCTGTGTGACTCTTTTTCTTGGGATAGTGCATGAACTTTACCTGATGCCACAGGAAGCCAGAAATATGTGGGAATTATACCCACCACATAACCTCCAGCCCCTGCCTGGATGGTAACTGATAACACCCAGGAATATGAAAACCTAGTTCCCTTGCAGTGAAAGATGTAACTTATGTTCAGAGATTCTGTGGGATAAGGTGAAAGTTTCTCTCCAGAGAACTTTCTGGAAAATTGCACTCTTGTGTGGCTTACTCCCTTCCCCTGTCCTGCTTGCCTGCTCCCTTACCAGTCTCTCTTGAGAGCAACTTCCTCATAAAGCACTCCAACATGAATCCTCACTTCTGGAACTGCCTCTGGGAAGCCCAACCCTCTTTGGAATTATTGTGAAGACATTTTAAATTTCTTAAAGTGACCTTTAATACAACTATCATTATTACTTAATATCCAGAATATGCCTGGGGATTCCAAATATTATATGGACAGAAACATTTCTATGTTGAAGATGTGATCATTCTAGGTCATGAGGTGCCTTGTACTCAGAGAAGCCTTTTACATAGAGAAAACAGTTGCATTTTCATTTGGGCTGCTTATTGAAGACACAGTAAAAAGAAAGATTAGCCTTTATGGACTTGTAAATTTTGAAGTAGTTGGCATTATAATAAGACTTTATGAGAAAATAATAGCCACTTATTAGAATTTTTTCACTCTGCTTGTATTTGAGGCTACACAGTCTTTTCTTAGCTACTCTGAAAAAGAAATCTTTCTTTCTAAGGATTCATTCATTTAAAATAATAAAAATGAATAAATAAATAAACTCAGAACAGCTGTAATGGGGATGGTGCTCACTCCCATCCTGTGGCATGGTCCTTCCCTATGGAGCTCTTATCATATGTCCTGAGGATTATTTTTTTCCTTTTTTTTTTCAAACAGATTTGAGAAAGTCAGTTCTAAAATAATTTTTCTCATCATGGTTGAACAGTGTCCTTTCTTTTCACATATATAGTGCAAAAGTAACCATAGAAATATAGAAGAGATAAAGAATCATGTATATTCATGGATTTGAACCCACCAAAACTCAGTCATCTAGGAAGAGGATCTGAGCAGGAGAAGCAGCAAGATAGGGTAGAAGCAGGGGGTTGAAGGTCCTGGATGCTAGATAGGAGTCTACATATTATTTCTCTAGGTCACGAAGAGCACCAGCACTTATGTACAGGGGACAGGGTTAGACACATTTGTGTAAAGACTAGAGTGAGACAATGGAGAGGGAAAGGGCAGCAATGTAGTTAAATGTACTGTGGACACGTAAATTGATTAAGACCTAAGTTGACTTGGTACCCCCAGAAATGAAAACAAATGGATGAAAACCACAGACCTTATTAAAAAGATTTAATGTGGCCAGTATTTGAATATGGAGATGTGAAAAAGGACGGTTCAAATTATTGAGAGTCACTGATTAGAAGAACTGTGGTATTAGAAGATTGTGAGAACGTCTCTTCAGTCATCTGTGTTTCATCTCTGACTGGAGAGGTATAATCATCTTGAAAATGGACTTCTAGATCCATGGAAGCCAGAAGGAGAGCAGGATGGAAAAAGAAGAAGACATTTGGCTTCAAATAGAAAATAGGAAATGCAAAATTGCCACCTTAAATTGTCAGTTGAAAAGCCAGGGTTGATTTTACGTCTTTAAATCAGGTGTCCCGTCACAGAAAACCGTCATTTCAATCTCATATTTCAAACTTCATTCAATAGGGAAACTTGGCAAAAGCTTTTTAAAAAGTTAAAAACTATAATCACTACCAGTTTCCTCTTGCACATACGCTGATTTACCCTATGACATTTACTTTCTAATTAGGTTTGCAAGTCTATCACTTTAAAGGTTGACTATTTTCTCTAAGGCTGTTGCTTTAAGATTTGTTTTACAGCAGACTTTTTATTTCAAATAAAAATTTACCTTGAAGTATGATATATAAATCAGATAAAAACAAAACTGTCCTGCCTTATTTGGGAAGAAGATTGGGTGGCAGGACTGAGGATAATTCCTCTCCCCAAATTTCCCTGCAGTTCTGAAGTACTTAATAAAAATGTGGTCCATGGACATTGGTCTTAGCTAGAAGCTTGGTAGTAATTCCAATTCTCAGACATTAGAGCTTTCCTTTAACAAAATCCCTAGGTAATTTGATGCTCTTGAAAATTTAGGTAGCACTCTTTTAGAGTACATAAATAACCTGGAAGTCTTTTTAAAACATGAATTCTTGGCCAAATCAACAGGTCAATGACAGGGCATGAGATTTTGCATGTTTGACAAGCTCCCAGGGGATGTTGAACCTGTTAGTCCTCAGTCTACTACTGAACACCGAGCATCAAGAAGCTAGAGCAACAGCTTCCTAACATTAGTCACTCATCTGGAAAGGTTTGCTTAAACTTGAACTATTCCAAAGTTTCTGATCCAGCAGGTAGGGCCTGAGACTGTGCACACCTAACAAGTTCCCAGGTGGTATGGATGCTGTTTCTCCAGGAAACAGTGCCTTTATTTATTTAATTAGAATAAAAAGGGTAAAACACAAGAAGAAAGATCTCTTTCCAGGAGGATCTTAAAATCGAATTTAAAATACAGATAAGGAAACAAATACTTCACATAGTAAATACTGAAATGAAGACCACGTGCAAGGAGCTGAAAAGAGCCATTGGTTCAGCCTCTGTGGGCTGGTGGGAGGGGGCTAGGGAAAGGGTCAGCTGGTTCCCTAAAACTTGAGTAGAACTTGGAAATGTTGACTGCCTAAATGATCTGTGATCCCTGCAAAACACATTGTTTAATTTGAGATTCCGATAACAGTTACGGATTCTCCACTCCATCATGAGGGAGGTAGGGGTTGCAAGGGAGCAATGGAAGAGAGGATAAGCCTGAACAAATCTTCCTTCAGACTGAAGAAGACACTGGAATGACAGTTCAGTCAAGCAATGCCTAGTTGTTTATAGCTCTTCACTGGTAGAAAGTCAAACAGCTACTGTTCCCAGTTACAGGAGGAAATCCCCACAGCTCCACTCTTGAAGAAACGAAGTTCTCAGGCCCCAGCCTGAAGGATGTACCTGCTTACAAAGATCCAGAGGTGTAATTGGGCATAATTTTGTTGTAAAAAGGTGACTGGAACCCCCAAACTGACTTAACCAAAAAAAAAAAAAAAAAGCAATGAATTTTTTGGTTCATCTAACCAAAAGGGTTAGAGAAATAGTGAGTTTCCATATTTAATTTTTGTATCTGTTCCCTCTCTGATGTTAGTTTTATTGAAGCAGTGTCCTTCTATGGGTAACTCCCCTTTACCAGCTTTGGGTCTTGATTCTATCCTCTCTACAACCCTGGAAGAAAAAAAAATCTCTTTTCCATTAATTCTAATAAATTTCCCACAAAGAGACTAGATGGGCCTCCTAAGGTTAAGAAATTAGAATTTGCAAGTGTCCAGGTCCAGGTCACAGGCCCACTCATAGACCAGCTCCCCCAATCACACAGACGGGGACAGGAAATTAAATCAGGGTGTTTGCATTGGAAGAAGAGTGAGACAATACCAGTCACTCAAAAAGCAACAGCTGCCTACTAGACCAGGAAAAACTCAAGGTCTTTCCTCAAATCTCAAAATCCCTGCTAGCAGATTCAGAGAGTCATATTCTCCAAAAAGAAAAAAAAAAGTAATTTATTTCTCAACTGTGTCCTGGGCGTTCATCCAAAATTAGGTTCAAGGTCCCCCAAAGCAGAGCCAAAGTCCTCTACTCATGGCATCTATTTAATTGTAGCAATCAAGTCTCTGTGCCCTTACACAAATTCTTCAGGGAACTATTTTCATGGACTATTCCCAGGTTTTGTGTATGTCCAAGACACACTCAGGAAGTGTCAAACAGCAAAACTTCAGAAGCCATGCTGCCTAGGTTCCAAAGTGCCACTTAGTCCCCTCATGGTTATGTGACGTGGGGCAAGATAATGACTGTTTGTCACCAGCTCTGGGCCTTGATCCTATCCTCTCTACAATCCTGGAGAAAAAAGTAAGTTAACATTTGTAAAGTGTTCTGAATAACATTGATTTTCCAGGGCAAAGTCCCTGAATGACCCTGGACACCTCCACTAGCCACAGAGTAACTATAATTCTTATCACCACAGCATCATTTCCTGTCCCAGCACCAGCTCTCATGGGAAACGCTATGATACAGGAGGAAAACTTTCACCAGAGTGAAGGATAAGAAGAAAAGTGTTCTGGAGGATGCTCACCAACCTCTCCTATGTGGACATGCCTTGCTGAGGTGTGATGTGATTGTTGGTGACCAAATACGCCCTCTTCTAACTCCTGGTTTTCCCAGTGCTCAGTTATTCTGGGGTCTATAAGGTGTCTCACCTTGGCGTCACTGAAGAGGTATTTGTCCCTGCAAGAAAGACACCTGGCATGGAAGACTGAAGTGGAGGTCCTCCCCATCAGTCCTTACCATCTTGGCTGCCTGCCAGGCCTCTGGACTACACTTAGACCCACACTTCTCTGATGTCACCAAGAGGAGAGAGCAGTGTCCTTCCCCTTCTAAGAACCTTCCATTATCCCTCTCCTTATGGTCTTTTCCCTAGGCTGATCCCATAGTTTCTTCTGGTCTTCATGGTCTATCTTTCCATTTCCCTCTGTAAGACAAGTTTTGTATCATAGCCATGAAGCACACACATATCTAGTGAGGAGCAGAGAGCAGGTTCAGTAGATCCTTTGAAGTTATTTCAAGTTAGGATAACATGGAGAATAGGATGAGTGTGTGAGGTTATCCAAAAAATTGCTTCCAAAACAGGCAAATGAGGGAGGGCTGTAAATCCAGTAGAAGGCACTAAATGTCAGAGGACCCAGTCACCTCCCTTGGGCAGTGACCTTTCTTTTGGTCTTCACTGGCTTTTTGCTTTAGGATCATCTGGATTCCTAATCTTGACAAAGGTCACCATCCAGTGAGATTATCTCTGACTGGCACCAGCTGTCTCACTCCAGTTTGAGGTCCAAAGTTACACAAGATAGATTATCTGATCCCTGATAGGTGAAGATTTCTTGTATGTTCAGTTAATTACTCTTTATCTATTGCCTGTCATTTAATTGCAATCCTATTTTTTCTCAAGGTCATGTTCAAGCATCGTCCCAGTCCCTTAGTTTGTCTTCCTCTGCTTCATTGAGCCTGCATTTGTTCTTTTCCTGGTCCTCTTGAGGTCAGACACTGCCAAGAGAGGAGTGTTCCTGATGTCTACAGGTAGGCATGATATTATAATGACACATCTCCCAAATTATTGCTTTAAGATGACTGTGAATCTAAAAGCTTTTGACACATGACAATACAGATATCTCAGAAGATGAGATAAGATATTCTGTTCATTTACTCAGAAACAGTGAGGATAAATATGAGCAACTATGCTGTAAATAGTAAACACTGGCGATTGTAGGTTAAGGTGACTGCAGTTCCATCTTCCTTCTTGTGGCCCATTTCTTATTCTTCCACCATTTCTTGTTTATAGCGTTCCTTACTCACTCTCATTCATTTACCTGCAATAATCAAACTGAGCTCTTAAGATCACAATAGTAGCTCATTGTTAAGTCCTTGTTGATATAACATTATAGTTAAGAAGTTGGATTTTTAAGTCAGGCAACACTGGCTCAAAATACAACCACACCCCTTAGCTAGTTTGGGTTCTGTTCACCCTTCTCTACATCCACTTTTGCCATGCCTTCATCTTAAGCAGGGTATTGTACTTCCCCATTCTTTAATTTGGGGTTCATCCATATGACATGCTCTGGCTAATTTCACATGGGTATTGTGCTAGTTCTAAGCCAAGATTTAAGTAATCTCATCTGCCAATTTGAGGCTGTCATCATGAGAAATAAGTACATGGCCCAGTTGGCCTAAGAAGAAAGAGAGATGCATGGAATTGAGCCTCCACTGAGTTCAGCTCAATGTGGCCAGCCTCCTGGTAACCATTGGATGTGTGACCTAAAGAAGTGCTTCTGCGGATGCCTCTGAGAATCTGTGGTCCTTTGTTACACAGCACTACAACAATAGCTAACTAAACTGTCTCTCAGTTTCCTAATCTGAGAATAAAGGATCATAACTGTAATAGGGTTTTGGGGAGGAGTAGGTGAGACAATGCTTATGAAGTGCTAAGCATAGTGCCTGATGTGCAAGAATCAGTCAGCACTTAGGCTATTATTATTGCTGTATGCTTGGATTTATATTCATTATTTCCATCTATGTTTCAGTTCTTCCCATATATAAAATGGAAATCCAAAAATATCCATGAGACCAAATCACTTCTGCCAATAGATTAGGAATGAAGACAAAAGGCATCTTTCCAAGGAATTGATGATAATGATGCAAACAATGGACCAAAGACTAGAGCATTTGGTTAAAACCTGGGTCCAGAGGTAAAGGTTCTTGGACCCTGGAATAAGTCCTATGGGTCTGTATGTTACTACTATTTTAAAGTAGTTTCTGCAATTCATATCACACTCCGTGCCTTGTCACACTTTTTTCATTACTGGAGTCCCCTGGAGGTGTGTGGGGCTACCACCATGACATTGTCAGAAAGGTAATGTCTGATGCTCCTGTTGTGAGGAAGGCTGTGTTCCCAATTCCTTTCATTAGGATTTCTCTCCAGGGGTAAAGACAAAGGACACTCCACACAGGTGCCACAGCAGAACCCCTGCTCTGGCTTTGTTTTCCTGGAGCCAGGCTGAAGCCAGGTGTTATCAGAGCTTTTCAGCTGTGTGCCTCTAAAAGTCCAGGGTTTTTAAAGGATGAACATTGAAACTGCTTTCAATACAAGGCAGGGGAATGAAAGAGAAGTGGAAGTACCCCTGGATGCTCTTTATAGGTGCCCAAACCAGAGCTCTGCTCATTTGCAAATATTCTCATGGCCTTTCTCTTTTCCCCAAATAGTCAGGATGCTCCAAACTTAATCCCAGGCTTACAAAGAAGTCCAGCTGAAAAGGGCATCTTTAATTAAATGTTAAGATCAGTTGGATTTGGTGAGGTAGTGACAGGGTTTCATGGACTATTTTAGATCATAGAAAAAAATGTGTGTGTGCTTTTCTAAGGAAAAAAAAATGTATAAATTTTCAAATTTTAAAAATAGTTTTTGAAGGGTTTACAACTTCCCTTCCAAAAGATAAGAGCTACCAACTCAGAGGGATACTAGTTGAACTTAAGTGGTTTGGATAATTAGCTGACATTTAATTCAGTTAGTGAAAATATTTTCTTATTCATCTTTATATAGATAATCCCCCTTTTTTATTTCTAAGGAAAGTGGTTGACAGAGAAATATGTTACCTCATTCTTTTCATGATAACAAGCCTTCCCAGATGGATTTGTTCTTGTGGCCCAAATCTGACCACTAACCTACTGTAGCCTGCAAAGCTGTTTCTCAAAGACAGTTGTGTGTGCTGGCCTTTGGATGCTGTGAGTTTAAGTGGAAACCCACAGATGCTTTTCTGAATCTTCTAGTGCTTTCTTAAAACATCTCATTAGTGATCTCCACATGCCTATAAAGTGGAATCTCAAGCAACAATTACTATGGAGAAAAAGGGCCAAAGAGCTCAGAACTGTCCCCACTCCCACGCTCTGCATGTGCATGCATGCGTCTTCTGCTCCCTGTCCTTGGTATAGTCCCTAATGGTGTAAATAAGGTTGGCGCCTCTTCCAGAGATCCCAAGGGCAGGATCCTATTGGTGCCAGGTTCTCATTTACAGTAAGCAGAGTCTGTTTACAGCCTCAGGAGCAGAAAGCGGGAGTAATGATCACAGCTCTCTACACCAGTGGCCTCCCCGACCTAGTTGCTTGTTTTTAATTAAGAGGACAATACGACACCTTTTGGTCTCCTTCAGGAATTGGTGCATTCCAATTTGGAGGGGCAAAGGAAGACAGTTCTGTGAGCCCAGGTCTCAGGTTCTAAACATAGAAAGCCATGATGCCCAAGTCCTTGTTTTCTTGGTGGCATTGGAGGAGGCACGACAGCAGGCGCCGCGTGCAGAGGGTTTTCCAGGAGATGGCAGTGCGCTCTAAGGCTGGATCCAGGCTGTGCCTGCTTCCCTATCAACCAAAGAATATTGTAATTGAGACATAACATTATAATGCATTCCAGACCACACAGCTTCCAGTGTCACCTCAGAATGCTTCTCCCCAGTTTCAAAGTCACTGTAACCAGGGTAGGGAGGTAGAAGTGAGCGGGAGGGAGCAGAGTAACAGGAGGGGGGCTTTGGAGACAAATCAGAGGAAGACACTTGGCATCACTGTGAGTGGAGTTTCACTACCGGAAGGCCAGGAGCTACCCTGATCCATATTTACGACTGTTCCCGAGTTCACCTCTGAAGACCAGTAAAAGGAAACTGAAGGACTCGCATTGTCTGCATTTTAATTTCTAGGTTTACAAGAAATATTTCATTATTCGAATTCAGGGAGAAATAAAGCATCTTTCCTTTTTAAATGAAAGGTCTCCTTGTTCAGGGTGAAGAGCATAGCAATTCAGTCTCTCCCCTGGGAGGCAGAACGGGCCCCAGATTCCAGGCAGTGAGGGCATGGAGACAGTGCGTGATGGGAAGAGAGAGGAGAAAGGACAACACTGGCCATTGACAGACTCTGTGAGTGTGTGAGTGTGTGTGTGTGTGTGTGTGTGTGAGAGAGAGAGAGAGAGAGAGAGAGAGAGAGAGAGAGAAACACATTCAGCTTTACTACATTTCAGGTAGGGAGACCCACACAGCGATCCCCAATGCCTGACAGTGATAACCAGAAGAGACCCAGGGTTGGTGGAGGTCTTTCCCCTGAAAGGGGCTGTGGGCTAAGTTG
Source organism: Marmota marmota marmota (assembly GCF_001458135.2). Classification (NCBI taxonomy): domain Eukaryota; kingdom Metazoa; phylum Chordata; class Mammalia; order Rodentia; family Sciuridae; genus Marmota; species Marmota marmota. The sequence continues at coordinate 25,959,732 of NW_026000005.1, forward strand.
CTGGGTTTTACAGGCTCATGTATAGGCATGAATGGATCCAATAGGATCGGAAGGGGCACTGCAGTGATGTTTCCATTTTGTCACATCATTTACAACATGTGTCCCTAGCTTGGGAACCTGAATTTCTATTTACAGGGTTCTTACTTGTTTGTTTTTGCTTATAGTTCCTTGGACTTGGCCAGAGATCTTCATACAGACAGAGAGAACACTGAGGTCAGCCAGGTGGACCACTTGGGAAATCTGTGCAAAGGAAACTGACATTTAAGGAAAGGAAGAGAGAGAGAGAGAAAGAGAGAGAGTGGGTGGGGTCGGGGGTGGGGGGAGGCCCAGTCTTTAAATGTCTTTGAACTTCTCCAGAGACTGGGTGGGGTTTTTCTTTCATTTGTGCAGAGAACTAGTTGCTTTCTGTCTTTCTTAACCTTCTCACACTGAAAATGAGTTCTATTTCCTGCTAGTCCCTTCTTCTGTGAAGCTCCATTCCACACTCATACCTAGTTCTAAGAGCAATGCACACCTAGAATACACAGAGAAGTTTTCTATGCTTTGCTGATAGTCCTTGAAATGTTCCTGCATTTGGAAAACAAAGGAAAAAAAATAGTTTTGAGTACTGGGGTTTTCTGTCAATCCTCTTCCAAGAAGTCAATCATTCCTGGCAGAAACCATGCTGCTTTCTAGACGAATAGGAAGAAGTGCCCATTTTGCAGAGAAGGAGAAACAATTCACCAAGGGCAGAATGAACTATTTAATGGGGATAATGGCAGCTCAAAGGAATTCATCAATAATCAAGTGACAGAGTCAGGGAGGGGGGCAGCCTGGGAGAATTAATGCAACAGTGCACATTAGTATGCAGACTGAGCAAAAAGCAGGAGCACAATGAAAACTGTTTTGGGTGGTGCGGGGGACACAATGTTTAGATCACCACACAACAAATTGTACAGAAGGAATGTAGCGGACAACATGGAGGTGATAAAAATGATCAAGAAAACCTATAAACCTTTCTGGAGAGGCAGCAAGCTCCTAGGAAATGCACATTAACTCTCTGTAATCTACACAATAACAGGCGTCCAAGCCGAACACACAGATAGAACTCTACAACATGGACATGAACCAGCCCTATGAGATACCATCTACTTACGCCAGTGAGAAGAATGTGTGGTTCGCCCTCCGCTCATTCTTGTTTCATTCATCTGTGTGGGTCACTTCTGCTTACTTCTTATAATGTTTATGAATCCCCGTATTGAATTATTTTCCAAATATAATTATATTCATATCCTAATCCAAGAAATCAAGCACTTGCCTGATGCTCAAATATCCCAGGTAGTTCCTATTGACCATCTGGCAGGCATGTTCTATCATTAGCCATATTTAAACTCATAAATATCAGCCAAGAAGATTGAGGAGGTGGTGCCAGGATGATACAAATTATTCATGGAAAATCATGTCACCATTGCACAGAAAGGGCACAAACCTAAAAAGCACCTCTTTCAAAGTCAAAGAGTTCAGGAGACAATGTTCCTTCTATCACAGAGAGACACATAAAGTGGGGTTCATAAGGGAACTCAGGTTCACATAGCTTTTGCCTGTGAGCAAGCCTGCAGCTTTTGAACACTTGGATATTAAGAAAGAGTTAAATCTCACTGTGTAGGAACACTGATGGGAAAGATATTAAGATATCTTTTAAGCAAGCATATTACTGACCTAGGTTTCTTTGTGGTTCCTGTTGGTAACATTTGCCTTGAGTCAGCTGACGGAACTGCAAAAAAACATTTTCTTCTGCTGTTTTCTAAGTTTAAAAGCACAGCATTAGGAGCAACCTTTGAAGTCATCTGGTCCAAACTTTAGTGTTTTAGCAGTGGAACTCTTTGTTTAAAAAAAAAAAAAAAAGCAAACAAAAATAAACCTTAGTGAAACTTTATACACTTAGTGTTATTTGGTTTTAGGCAAGAGAAACTAATGAGCTAATTAAAGCAAAAGAAATTTACTGAAAAGATGTCAGTGTTTTTAGATGATCAAGGGAGGACAGAAGCACAGGACATGCGGTATACAGGTAACAGGAAGAGGAGCGGCCATGAATGAACTCTCTCCATTCCTTTTGCTCTTATTGTTCCAGGGGTAAACATCTGGAGAGAGAGTCTAAGTGTTTGGCTGTACCTGGGTGGTGAGAAAATTCTGGTAGAAGAAGTCAATAGCCACTATGGCTGGTAATCTGGACCATCTTGAGGCTGCATTCAATATGGAGAAAATAATTCTCTGAATGGACATTAGGGTGATGTTAGAAAGGAAAAATGGGATGACTACTGGGAAGGGATTTAGGCTTGTGAGAGAGTTTTATGTGTTTAAGATGGAAGTATCCAGCTGGGCACAATGGCGCAGGTCTGTAATCTCAGTGCTCCACTGGCTGAGGCAGGAGGATTGCAAGTTCAAAGCTAGCCTCATCAATTTAGGCCCTAAGCAATTTAGAGAGACCCTGTCTCAAAATAAATAAATAAATAAATAAAAACTAAAGATGTGTCTTGTTCACTTGCTCAGTAGCTAAGCTCCTTTGAGTTTAATCCCCAATACAAGAAAGAAAGAAAGAGAAAGAGAAAGAAAAAGGAGGAATGGGGACTGAGAAGTCAAAATCTCTCTCTCTCTCTCTCTCTCTCACACACACACACACACACACACACACACACACCCCACAACCACCACCACCACCATCACCCACTGTGTACAGTAGATGAAAGTAGTTGAGGAGAGAGGAGTGGGACCCAGAGTCCCCAATCCTTACTTCTTATCTGAGGCTTTTCACAATACACAATGAAAAACACTAACTGGCTTTATCTTCTGACAGTTTGGTATTATGAGATCAAATTTATTATTCCCCCAAATTTTCTGGGAATTCTACTGTGGAAGACCTTAGTGCAATCCCACATCTGTCTTTCTTTCCATCTCCAGTCTTAGAAAATGATTGTACTTCCTCACCTTCTATGAAGTTAGGTATGACCACATGTTGGCCAAAGAAACATGAGTGAAAGGGATTTGTGTCACCTTCATGAAGAAGGTTTAAGAACCTGTAAGTGGTTAGCCATTTTCTGTCTGCTGCTGTTGGGCTCCTGCAAACACATGACAAGAGAAAGCCTCCACTGGTCAGGGTCCTTAACTATGGTGGGATGACTCCTTGCCAACCCTGCTAAAGCTATGGGGGTAAGCCACTGCTGTTTGAGGCTTGTTCATTACTGAATTCTAACCTAGACAATTATCCATATATCTATTTGATTTTATTTTGACCTCATAGAGTAAGAATATTTGGTCTGTTCTTCCACCCAAAAGTCCTATTTAGAATCAAAGTATGTTATATTTGGCAAAGATCTCAGAGATCATGGACTTAGCTGGGTAGAAACTGAGGCTCAGTAAATTAGTAAAATGAGTACACTAATCTGTAGTAGTTACCTAGTATAACCTCCTCTAAGGCAGAGTCTACCTGACTGCATCCTACGTTGGAACTAGATAGATAGAGGCAGGTTCAAATTTAGACGCTTTTACTCACAAGTAATGAGATCCTAAGCAAGCACTAACCCCTTTACACCTCATGACCCTTATTTGTAAAATAGGAATATTTTTTTTTCTGTTTTGCAAGACTATTGTGAGTATTTGAGACTGTGAATACAAAGCACTTATCATGGAACCTGTTGTGCATAGCATGTTCAATTAAGGGCAGCAAGTATTGTTTTTAACCCTTTGTCTCTTTTGGGGCATTTCCAGAGACCAGAGGCTCACTGCTTGGGAGCAAGCCCATTCTAATTAATAGCAGAGACCTTCCTCACTTCTTCAATAAGCACAATTTATCAAATATCTGAACATGACTATTCTGTTCCTTCAAGAGTCTTCCCTCCTCTTCTCTAATATTCCCAGTTCCATTTCTCCTAAGATGTACTTCTGGACAACCCACTCAACATTCAAACCATATTTTAAATCTCTGTCTGCAGTGTCTTGTAACGAGTAGGTGCTACATAAATCCACATTCCTTTGCTTCCTGAATTCCTATTTGTATGGCTTTTAAAGGACAGTACCCATAACTGAACATACCTGTGTCTAACAAGTGCAGAGCTCAGGAGGACTGACCTCTCTACACTTCCTGTTCCCTACTCTGATCTGGATACCAGACTCATAAATGCAGCTTGAGATGGCAAAGCTTTTTTAAGAAGCCAAGCCATGCTACAAGCAGTTCATGGTCAACTGAAATTCTCAATTTTTTTTAACTAACCTTTGTCAATCAAATTATTATCACCAAATCAATTGTTAACTAACTAAAGAGTCTTTATTAATCCCATTACATATAATCCTCTAGTTGTGGGCACTAAGTTTATCAAAGAAACTATGAAAGAAAGAAAGAGAGAGAAGAGAAGAGAAAGAAAGAAAGAAAGAGTCCTGTTCTGTCACCTAACATAGTAGCTATCCCTTCTACTTTGAAGTGTCAGTATACCATCAGTATACTGCCTCATCATTAATTGCCGCAGTCCGGCTGCAGCAAAATAACTGGGGGGTGACGAACAACTTGTGTACATTGATACAGCAGGAGTGGGAGCCGTTTACTGAAGGACAGAAGGGGTATATATACATTCCACACAGCTTATCTTAATTAACATAAACTAGCTACAGCAGTCAACCAATAAGGAATCTCCACACTTAATGGCTCGCTGGCGTTACTTCACAAACCACTCCCTCTGGCAAAATGCCAGGCGCCGTCTTGACTTCTTTACAGACCCTAACAATTAATAACTGTGTTGACTAGGGAAGAGATGGAAATCTTCAGGGAGATAGAGTTTATGAAGAGACACTCCCTAGGTATGCTATTTTCACTACTGTAATGGTCACCCATGATGTGTCTGTCAATGGCCTTTCTTGGAGAATCATCTCATCTCTTTTCCAGTTCCTCAAGGGCAGGCTTCCAGGATGTGTTCGTACAATGCCACATCTGTCCCAAACCTTTGCTACCCAGCTAAGACTGACTGGCCAAGGGCTTACTTGACACAAGTGAGCCAATTAAAATGCCTTCTCCTGGAACAAAACATTGGGACAATGGAGTCCTAGCTCATCTCCTGAGTGGAAAGGAGAGAAAAATTCAGGACTCTCTCATGACTCCATTTTTCCCACAGAGTGGGAAAACAGTAGAGAAGAGACCGTATCAGGGGCCGCTGTAGAAGGGGAGGTACTGTGGCTGGCCTCTGCAGAGGCTGCCTGCAGTCCCCTGTAGTAACTTCATTCTTGGATGCATAACCTTTCTTTTATACTGTCACTTTAGTGAGAATAACTGTTACCTGAAAAGAACAGAGCCCTAATTAATTCAAGTGCCTTCTAATTTCTGTAACCCTTTAGCCATCAAACCAACCTTAAAGGAAGGTGCATCCCTCCCCCGACTCCCATTTCATCTATTTGTTCGATTGGACTTTGTTTTTCCGCCTCTACACCAAGTGACCTCTGCTTGAAGTCAGGCTTCTTTAGAATAGGAGCCTACAATAGAGATCCAGAGAGCATAATTTACTGAGGAGGTACTTTTTAGGAAGCTGTAATGGCCCCAGGAAGTGAAAAGGGGAAGGAAGGAGCTTGGGAGGAGGTGGTTTTGGGTGAAGGGTGAAGGCTAGACTTGGTCAGAGGCACAGGAGGATCAAAACACAAACTGCACCACAGATAGGTAGGTCCTCCCTCAAGGAAAGAGGCTGGATTTTTATGACCATCAAACTGATTGGCTGGGACAGAGAGGGAAGCTGGGCACGGCAATGTGCGTCAACCAATAGCATTTTCCTGGAGAAGGGGCAGAACTTCAAGCTCTTAGCCAATACTCCTAGCAGCTGGGGAAGGATCCTGAAGCCTGGTGAAAGAGATGTGGACGGGGTACTAAAAGGGTCTACAACAGTATTCCTTATTCTAACCTTGATCTAGCATGCTCTTTCAAGGACACTTCCTATCAAACCTCTCAGGACACAGAGAACCTAATAAATAATACCAGTTTTCCTTTCTGCCCTTTGTTGTTACATTTATCCTTTTATTATTCTGTGAAATACGCTGAAATTGGCATCAGGAGCAAAAACTGTGAGATGAAAGCAACCCATATAGGGCAGGGGTGGGTGATGGTACCTGTCATACTTCTCCACATTATAGCAGGTACCTGGGACTTGGCTGCATAGATCCATTTCTCCCTCTTTCCTGATGACAGCATCCCAAATTTCCTTTGTGGAAAAGCCCCATTCCTCAAAGACTGGAAGAGATTCCAGTCTGTTCCAGGGATGAACTCTGATCCACTCAAGCTAATCTGCCCAAACCAACCACCTGTTCCTAGGAATAGCGTTGCCTTTGAGACAAAAACATGGCCCAATTTGGATCAGTAAAATTCAAGGAGACTTTTCCTAGGGGATTTGGGGAAAATGTTTCTTTAGTCCTGGTAAGACTAGGAAAGAAATATGTTTTCTCTCTCTCTCTCTCTCTCAACCAGAATGGGGGAAAGGATGTGATATTCAGAGCTGTGAAACCATTTCTGGAAACTGAGCCTGGGACTGGCCTAAAAATAAAGATCTGACACTTGAAGTGGACATAAGGTTTTCAGAACCATGGAGCCTCTGAAATTATGGTGAATCCCTGCCTTAAACTACACCTGAAGCCATATTCCCCTGAACCCTTGTGCAGTGAACCGACAAATTCCATTATTTGCTTAAGCCCATTTCAAACAGGTTTGTTTTTTGAAACATAAACTATCCTAAGTGATAGACTGCAGGGAGTGGGAGAGGAATGGATTACAGTCAGGGAATGTCACCACCCACTTGTTTTTGGCAAACTTTCACGTATAAACCCTCCCCTCAGTCACATAATTTGTTCAGATTTAAAAGCAGGAACAGATGATTTGGCATCCGTCATAACCCCCCTGCAGCATCCTGACCTGGCTGCAAGGGCCTCGCCTTCCCCCACAGGCGTCTGACTTGAGGGTTTGGTTTCTGGTGTACCAAACCATCAAAATAACATCAGTTCCCTTTGGAAGACCTCCAGTGGTCAGCAGAGCTTTGCAAAAACATCTCCTGAAATGAGCGGAAAATGACCTCTCCCCTCAGGGTCACTTCTAAAGCTTATTTGTAAGATATTTGATTGAAATGGTGCAGCATGTCCTTCTGAAACTCCTTTGGAAATAGTCCAAGTGCTCAGGAGAGCTTAGGAGTTCCATATGTCCTGTTGTGCTGGGCCTCACACTGACCTAAGACTGATTTTAGGAAGAGGCTAGGTGCACGAGTCCACTCTGGGTCATGGAGGGACCACTAGGAGTCATGATATAGTCCATTTGTCTTCAGCTTCCTTCCTCTCACAATTCTTCTAGAGCCCTCTACTATTAGGGCTGTGGAATTTGCCTCATGCCTGGAGTTATTAGTGCCCCTAGAATATTTTTTTAAATAATAATCTCAGTTATTATCGTGGTTAGATAGCTCTTTGTTTCTTTTCTTCATTTACCGTGCCTAATGCCATCTTTGACCAGATGGAGAATGCAATTAAAATAAATATAATGTAATATAAAAATAAAACAGAACATATTGCTTTTGCAGGGCAATCTGGGCCCAAGATTTTCTGCAGTGGAAATTACTGGCTAAATAAACCTATCTCCTCATTGACACAAAGCCGAGAAGAGAGATGGGTTACAACAAAAAGAAAGAAATGTGATTATTTCCTAAATCGAGGCAAGAGAAGTTTTGCCCAAATGGAAAATTATTGAAGTAGAAAGGTGATTTTTTTCTTTTTCTTTTTACATAAACACCATCAGAAAATTCAATAACACCACAGTGCAGGTGCTACAAGGGATGATGAGATGAATAAGGAGAGTCATCTCCTTGAAGAAGTTTCCAGTTTAGTTATGCGAGAATATAAGAACATGAAAAGAAAACAGAATTACATGGCAGGTGAACTGAATAAGGAGACTGTCATGACTTTATTCTGGCCCTGGTCTTACTCCCTTGTATCACCACATGCAAAATTCGACTTAATGAGATACTTCCAATGCTGAGTGAATAATGACCTGGGCCACTTCATCATAGATACTACCTCAGTAAAAAGATTTTTTTTTAAAAAAATTAGGTAACACACAGACTCAGATGTGTGAAAATAAGAATTCGTTGGAAGGATCCATGTGTATCTTATAGAACTTGACAACCCTTAGGCGCTAGGAAAAAAAGAAATAGGAACTAGAAAATCAGCAAAAACCTAGGGAGCTATTGTCACTCTTTCTGTGACAATGGGTCATTTGTCTCTACTTCTCCCCAAGTTCCTTCACACCAGCTTCTTTTGCACATGGTGAGCTATCACTGGCCCAACTCTAAAACCATATCATCTTCCAGTATCAAGAATCCTAAATAACTGATCATCACCCCACTCCCAGCAGAGAATTTCATTGGCCCAGATTGGATCAGGTGTTCATCTCTGTTCCTATCGCTTGTGACCAGTAAAGGAGCTATTATTCCATTCAAATATAGTTACTAGAGTCTACCCATTTGGGGAGTAGACAATTGTCAGAAAAGGAGCTGGGGCAGATATCCCAAAAGATCTTCTACTACAAACCTAGTTTCGATTCACTATATTCATTGTTAGCAATTTACTACAGTCTTTCACTTAGAATATTTCTGTGATTGCAAGCTATAAGAGATGACTTTATCCTTATCTTTATGCTTTATCTCTAGTTCCTATTTCCAAAACAGGAGAGCATAATCAATCTAAGTATACATAAAGTCTATATTCTCAGGGAGAAAAAAAGGCCTATTAATAGTCTTTAGTCTGTTCAACTCTTCCCTCTTACTAACCCATATACATACTAAGCATATCAAAATTAGTAGAGGAAAAGATTTAACTGAAGGATTTTTAAATTCTGGATAAATAGGTTAAAGAGCCATATTATACCTATTTCATGCCTATAGGGATATCTGAAAAGTCATTAGAAAGGGGAATAAATAAGTGTCATGGAGAAGTTGATCAGAAGCTGAACTGTGTCATGGTTAGATATTTATGTTGATATTTTTAATTATACTTAATCAATTATTGATCTTTTATTTTTGTTACACTTGAAAATTCTGTCAATGCAGGAAATTAGAGAGAACAGGTTCTAAAACTTCTCAAACATTTATTATATGCAAACCATTTTATGTAATGTAAGGATAGCATTTCATTCTTGTTTCAGTCCCATGAGGCAGATACTATTGTTATTTCGCAGATGAGAAAATTAAAGCCTAGGGAAATTGTATGGCCAATCATAGTCAAACAGCTAGTAAGCTAATAGAACAAATGGAGATTTGTCTATGAGCAGTTTTGTCCACTGCTCAACATTTGCCTCCTTATATTGACATTTCCATTAAATTTAAATATATAGTATTTGATTTGATGGTTTCAGATCCACAGAAAGAATGACAAAATATATACAAGTTCTAGGACCTACCTATGTAATTAGTAGGTCTAACACTGCTTTCAGAAAAATCAGTTCATCTTTGCAAAAAACATTTTCTTTATTTATGATAATGGAACACTACACATAAGATTTTCCAGCCACAGGTGCTGTGTCAAAGTCCTGAAACACGTGCAGTATCATGCAGCCTGGAAAGTGGCTTTTTCTTAGTACCCTCAAATTTCAATCTCCTTTTTTGTCATTGTTAAAGAATTAATGAATAAAATAAAACAATATTCTCAGTTTCACTGGACTTCCAATTTCTAAGGACAGCTTGGAAATTTCTGTGAAAGTTTGGTGATACAGAAGGGAAAAGTTAGCTCTATTTTTAATAACTTGGTATTTGGGCTCATGATTGAATCATCCTTTCTCCCACTACCAGCTCCTGCTTTTGGTATGTATTGCTTCTATATTCCCTGCTTCTATAGCCAGAAGCTGGGCTGGGGTCAACTTCAGAGCAGACCCCAAAGCTCTAAGCAGCCAGAGCACCCCAGTGCTTTGCAGAGTGCATCACTGCAGAATCTTGAACCCTAGGCTCCAGTCTTAACTCTGCCATTTCCAATGTAGTATCTGGGGAATAGATGCCATCTCTGGCCTTCGGTTGGCCTTTGAATTGGTTAGTGAAAAATAATTATTGGGCACTTACAAGCTTTTGGGTTCACAGTAAGGAAACAACACTCCCTAAAGTTTGCCTGTTCTCCGCAAACCTTGCCAGGATGTTTTGGCACAGAGAACACTAAAATGGTTTTCTGCAAGCCCCAGTCCTTCCTGCTTTCTGAGCCTAACAGATGTGAGGTCAATATATAGGAGGGCTGCAAAGTCAGTGCAGAGCAGAGCTACTGATATTTGCATCCCACACGCTTGGCACATTTCACTGTGACATTTTGTGGTTTATTCTGCATGTTTTCCTGACTTCTACTCTAAAAAGACATGAACTTTAAGGGGCTCCTTTTCATAGACAATACTTGCATGAGGAGGGCCTCTAAGCTGTACCACTCAGGTATGATATGAAGGAACTCTCTGGAACATGCAACCAGTAGTGGATTGGACACTCTGCAGCAGACTTTTATACCACTGTTGTCAGAGGGCATGACCTGGTCAGCACTTGGTGCAGGTATTTTCAATTCAAATATTTAAAATTATAGCTTCAATACTTATTTGCCATCTGATCTCAGACCATGTAATTAACCACTCTGTGCCTGACTTTCTCATCTGTATGAAGAGGATGATATGCTTTTCTACTTCACAGGATTGTTATTGAAAATAAAATGGCATATTTCGTAATCAATGCTTAACACAGTGCCTCGTACACAGAAACTCTTCAGAGTATTGCAGTTAATGTTGTTATTCCTACACATGCGCGCATGCAGGCACGCGCACACACACACACACACACACAATTAGAGAAAAAGCAAAGTTTTGATTATAAAACACAAAGGCCAATTTCCCTATTACATAAGCAAAACAATTATGGTTTTTCATTTCTTTGAGTTTTCAAGCAAAACTATGGGTATAAAATTCAGAGCAAGGCAAATTGAATTTCCAGGAAAGCAATATCTGAGAAGCTTTTAAGCAAGAGAGAGGTTTGTTGGCTGAAAGGCATAAACACGTCTTAGCCTTGGAATCAGAATGGCATCAGACAGCATGGCTGGCCTCTGACCATTTATTAATGAACTTCCACCTGCATAAAGACCAGGATATGCCAGTCAAGTTCCACTTCATTCCATATCTCTGCTCCCTGTTCCTTTCTTTTCTGGGTGCTTTCATGAAATAAAGATGCCATGGGTAAAATGGCAGGGATAAGGAGGATCACTTTGGATATTGTGAAGACTAATGTGTAAGATAATTTGCCAACATGCTGGGGTCACATACACAAATAGCTGTAGGCATCAGGCAGTTAAATAATCAAGTAAAATGGATTGGCATGGGACTGGGCAGACCAGAAAACACATACTTTATCAAAAAATACAACCATTACTCTGATTCAGACTACCACTGCCATGCTCAATGAAATACAATTATCTTTCCATTTATTTAAAAAAAGTAGAAACCCTAGATTTTTATGTCCATGTTCTCAACTTTTTGTTATTGTTGTTGTTGTTAGAGATTGAACCCAGAGGCAATTTACCATTAAGCTACACTCCTCCAGCTTTTTAAATTTTGTTTTAATATAGGGTCTCACTAAGCTGCTTAGGACCTTGTTAAATTTCTAAGGCTAGCCTCGCATCTGTGATTCTCCAGCCTCAGCCTCCTCAACCACTAGGATTACAGCCATCTTAACTTTTAAAAAATGTTTTTCAAAAATTTATTTAAGTTCTAATTAGTTACATATGACAATAGAATGCTTTTTGACACATTGTACATAAATGAGAATAATTTCTCATTCTTCTGGTTGTACATAACGGAGAATCACACTGGTTATGTAATCATATATACACAAAGGTTATTAATGTCTGATTCATTCTACTATCTATCCTACCCCCATACCCCCTCCCTCCCTTCACTTTCCTCTGTCTAATCAAAGTACTTCTATTCTTCCCTAGCCCCCACCTTATTGTGAATTAGCATCCACATATCAGAGAAGACATTTGGCCTTTGGTTTTTGGAGATTGGCTTATTTTACTTAGCATGGTATTCTCTAGCTAGCTCTGTCCATTCACCTGCAAATGTCATAATTTCATTCTTCTTTAAGGCTGAATAATATTGCATGTGTATATATACCACATATTCTTTATCCATTCATCTGTTGAAGGACACCTAGGTTGGTTCCATAGTTGAGCTGCTATAAACATTGATGTGGCTACATCACGGTAGTATGCTGATTTTAAGTCCTTCAGGTATATACCAGGAAGTGGGATAGCTGGGTCAAAAGGTGGTTTCATTCCAAGTTTTCTGAGGAATCTCTACTGCTTTCTATAATGGTTTCACCAATTTGCAGTCTACCAGTAATGTATGAGTGTACTTTTTTCCCCACATCATTGCCAACATTTATCAACTTTTACTTGATGGAAAATCATGCAAAAAGAAAAAAAGTATAATATTCAGTCTCATCCATAGTCATAGCTACGTTGGAACACCCAGAAGTAATCAGAGCTCAGAATTTGCAGATGATTGGTTGGGTGAAGGGAACATAGGGTGGAACTGAGACAGATTTTAGTTCCTAATGCATTGTTTTCACTGAACACATTGTGGTTAGTCAGAACCTCTGAAAGGTACAAATAACTTTGAAACTTCTGCTTTCAATCCTAAGGGAATAACTAGTACTGGGCATTTCCTCCCACTATAAACAAGTATAATGATGGTCAAAACATATGAGGTGCCTGTTTTCAAGCCCTGAGCCAGCAGTGAAGGACTGTGATCCCTGAAAGAAGGGAAACACACAAAGTTTTTTCCCTGGGACTTGCTTTCCTTCTACAATGTAAAAAAAAAAAAAAAAATGGAGCCCTTATGGAATAACAGATTTGCTGAATTGAAAAGGCAAAGAATAAATTCCACGCTATAGGAATTTTCAGGCCATGGTATCAAAAAAGAGGGACTTCCAAAAGGGGGCCTCTGAGGAGTCTGTGTAGGGATTCACCATAGGCTTTTCCCCGGCTACAGGCTGGGTTGGAATTTTTCAGGGAAAGATTTAACTGGGTCCAGAAGACAAGTGGCTCCTATAGGTCTGAGAGCTGGATGGAGAAAGAGGAGGTTGTTACAGTCCTAGGAAAAGAAAGAGTTCTGGCACATCCAGGTAGAAAGAGCTCACAGAGCATTTGGGGCATTCAGTTGAGAACCCTAAAGGGCCACACTTCAGAAGTGAGGATCATATCCTAGAGAAAGAACCACACCATAATACTAAGGTCAAAACAAAAACAAAACAAAAAAGATCTGACCTAAAAAGAAAGGGAAAAAAGAAAAAGAAAAACCTGACAAAACCTAAAAATATTCTCTAAGTTATTTAGCTGCTTTTCTGTAAAAGAAGGTGACATGATTTTGATCTCTAAAGTGTACCATTGATAAGGCCCATCATACAGAAAAACATTAATAGATATGGAAAGAGGCAGAAAAATGTGACTCATAACAAAGAGCAACATCAATAATCAACCTCCACAAGACAGGGAAAAACATGAAAGCCACTATTATAGATGTGTCCAGAGGCTTAAGAGAAAACTTGGTCATAATGGTTGAACCAATAAGAAATGTCAGCAGAGAAGTGAAAACTGCAAAAGAATTTATATAATTCTACAACTTAAAAGTGAAATATCTAAAATAAATGATTTATTGGATAGGCTTAGCAGTATATTAAAGTCTAAAAAAGAAAGAATTAGTGGACATAAAGACATATCAGGAGAAATTATGCAATCTAAAAAAAAACACCAGAGGATAAAGATGAACAAAGATTTACTGATCTCTGAGGCATTAACATGTAGTATAACATATAATAACATATGTGTAAGTGGAGATTTAAAAAAGAAAGAAAGAAAAATGGGGAAGAGTAAAAATGTATAAGAAGAATTAATACCAAAACTTTCCCCATAGTGGAGAAAAATATCAATAGATAAATCTGAGAAACTTGAGAAAAGAAAAGAAAAATACCATATGATATCACTCATAAGTGGAATCTTAAAAAGTTGATCCCATAGAAGTTGAGAGCAGAGTAGTGGTTACAGTGGCTGAAGACGATGGAGAAGGGAAGGGTCAATCAATAAATACTGCTATGGTTTAGATATAAGCTTACATGTGAAACAATGCAAAAATGTCCAGAAATGAATAGGTTATGAGAGGTGTAACATAATCAATAGCTTGATCCACTGATATGGATGAACCAGGTAGTAACTGTAGGCAGATGGGGTGTGGCGGAAGCAGGTAGGTCACTGGGGGGTGTGCCTCTGAGGTATATATTTTGTCCCCGCTGAGCTTTCTCTCTAAGCTTCCTGATTGTCATGTCCTGAGCTGCTGTCCTCCTCCACACTCTTTCTCCTGGATGTTCTGTCTCACCTTGGCCTCATAACTATGGAGTCAGCTACCTATTGACTGAGACCTCTGAAACCATGAGCACCAAATAAATTTTTCTTCCTCTCAAATTTTCCTTGTCAGGTCTTTCGGTCACAGCAGAGAAAAAACTGACTAAGACAGTGCAGTGTAATTATTTGAGGAGAGGAATAAATTTTGGTGTTCTATGGTATGGACTATAATTAATAAGATTATATTACATATCTCAAAATGAATAGAACAATTTGAATGTATTTACCATAAAGAAATGGTGACAGTTGAAGGGGATGCATTCATTAATTATTGAATCAGTCACTACCTGATGTTTGCATGAATCCTACCTCACTAATATGTACAATGTTTGTGTATATGTCAAAAAATACATACATAAATTTTAAAATTGCATAAACACATCACATTGAACTATTGAAACCAAAGATAAAATCTTAAAGGCAGCCAGAGGGAAAAAGAAGACATCTTACATTCAAGAGAATACTAAAATGAAAAAATGACTTATTTTAGACATAAGTAAGGTGAAGACAATGCAATGCCACTATACAGTGGCCCAAACAGATAGAACAACTCTGTACCAAAAGCTATGCATTTTGAAAATATTCTTTAAAAGTGTGGGTAAGCCAATCCCAAAGAACTAAAGGCAGAAAGTTTTCTCTGATATGCGGATGCTAATTCACAATAAGGAGGAGAGGCTAGGGAAGAATAGAGGTATTTTGGGTTAGACAGAGGGGAGTGAAAGGACAGGTGGGATATGGGGGTAGGAATGACAGTAGAATGAATCAGACATTTTTACCCTATGAGCATATATGATTACACAACCAGTGTAACTCTTCATCATGTACAACCAGAAAATGAGAAGTTATAGTTCATTTATGTGTGATGTGTCAAAATGTGTTCTGTCATGTATAACTAATTAGAACAATTTTTTAAAATCATAAAATACATAAATAAATAAAATCAATATTATCCCCCCAAAATGTGGATGAAATGAAGACATTTTCAGATGAAATTTGAGAGAACCCCAGTATATGGGTGGTATAAAAAATAATAAAGACATTGTTTTCAATCTACTTGAAGTATACCAGTTAAAAATTTTGATCCACAGGAAGACAGGAAGAGAATATTAAATAGTAAATATGGAATTAAACATAAAATTTGTTTTTTCCTCCCTTAATTTTGTTGAAAAATAGTTCACTCTTTGAAACAAAAAATGATTACATTATATTTGATCTTTACCACTTAGGCAAGAGGAGCACAAAAGATAGAAACAAAAGTAGAATTTTATTGAAACATTCATAAGTTTTATGTGCAGTGGTAGAATATAAAATCCAAGTAGATTATGAAAAATTAAAGTTGTGTGTTTTAATCTCTAGAAAAGTGGTCCTCAAAGCTTGATTGGCAGATGAAAAGTACTAGCATCTCCTGATAACTTGCTAAAAATGTAAACTCTTGGTCTCTGCTAGACCCACTAAATCAGGAACTCTGGGTAAAAGGTCTACTGAATTTTACTTTTAAGTTTTCCAGGTGGTTTGAGAATCACTGTCTTATAGTAGCCAATAATAAACCAAAAAGATTATAAAGATATGTTTCTAGGATAATAGAGAGAAATAAGGAGACCTATAGGAACATTCAACTGGTTTTATAATGCTAACATATCCCTGATACAAAATGCAAAGGACATTAATTACAAGACAACTAGAGACCAATATCTTTAATAACCATGGATGCAAAATGTCCTGAATTAAATATTAGAAAATTGAAATTAGGGAAACAGAAAAAGAATAATATACCTAGTCCAAGTGAGGTTTAGTCCAAAAATATAAGACTGAATTTATATTTTGAAATCAATAATATAACTCACTACCTTAACAGGAAGAAAAGAATAACTACAGGATCATCTTAATAGAGGCAAGAATGTCTTTGACAAAATTCAACACTCATTTGTGATAAAAGCTGTCAGGAAACTAAAAATGGATGGGGATTTGTCTCAACTTGGTAAATGGAATCCTCAAAAAGTTTGATGCTACTACCATATTCAGCTGTGATTCACTGAATCTATTCTAAGTCAGGAGCAATGCAAATGCTCACTGTTTTTATTTAAATTATACTAGAAGTCTATGGCAAAAAAAAAAGGAAATAAAGGGCACAAAGATTGGAAGGGAAGAAAAGCAAAACTTAGGTTTATTCATGAATTCACATGATTATGTATAATATTCTAAGTATATTCCTATATACTAACAGCAAAAAATGAACATTTAAAAAAACTATACTTAAAATTCTATCAAAAAACACCAAATACCTAACAATAAATTTAATGAAAGATGTGTAAGTCTTCTACCTATTTAAAAATAAATAAAACCAGGGGAGGGAATGGGAGAGAGATGGGGAATTGCACGGAAGAGGGAAGGAGACCCGCATTGTTATACAAAAATACATATAAGAGGATATGAGGTGAAGGGGAGGAAAAAAAATAAGAGAGAGTGAGAGAAATGAGTTATGGTAGATGGGGTAGAGGGAGGGAAGGGGAGGGG
>NW_026000005.1:25977739-26008421 GCF_001458135.2 Marmota marmota marmota
GGGGTAGAGAGAGAAGAGGGAAGGGGAGGGGAGGGGAGGGGAGGGGGGATAGGAAGGGGATAGGAAGGGCAGCAGAATACAATAGATACTAGTATGGCAGTATGTATAAACGTGGCTGTATGATCAACGTGATCCTGCAATCTGTACACGGGGGAATAATAAGAATTCATACCCCAAATGTATGATATATGATATGTCAAGATCAATGTAATGTTTTGAGCAATCAATAAATTTCTGATGTTTAAAATAAAAAAAAAGTAAAAAATAAAAATAAATAAAACCAGGAAAAAAAGGAGAAATATGCTCTATTCATGAATGGGAATATCATTATTGTGAAGATGTCAATACTTCCCCCAAATTTCTAAAAATTCTACACAATCTGAATCAAGATCTAAACAAACTTTTCTTTGTGAAAATTTAATAATTTATAAAATTAAAAGAAATTTTTAAAAAATTAAAAAATAAAAAAAAGAAATTCAAAGGACTTAAAATACATAAATTTTTTTTGAGAAGATTGAGATACTTACATTAGTAACCTGTTTTCAAAACTTATTTTAAGGGTAAAATAAGCCACAGTATGGAATTGGTATCAGGATAGACAGAAAGGTCATGAGACCAGAACAGAATCCAGAAACACCAAAAACCAACTGATTTTCAACAAAGGTGCTAGTCAACTTTTTTTGTTGATATGAGCAAGGACCTGACCAGAACCACTGTAGAGGAAGAAAGGTTTATTTAGGGGCTCATAGTTTCAGAAGTCTTAGTCCATAGAAGGCCAACTCCATTCCTCAGGGCTGGAGGTGAGGCAGAACATCATGGCAGAAGGCGGGCGGGGGGCGCGGGGAGAAGCTCACATGATAATCAGAAAGCAGAGAGAGAGAGACTCTACTCACCAGATACAAATATGCACCCCAAAGCCACGTCCCAATTCCCAGCTTCTCCAGCCACACCCTCCCTTACCTTTAGTCACCACTCAGTTAACCCCATCAGGGGATTAATTCATTGATTGGGTTAAGATTCTTACAACCCAATTGCTTCTCCTCTGAATCTTCTTGCATTATCTCACCCGTGAGCCTTTGGGGGACATCTCATATCCAAACCTTAACAGGTACCAAGGCATTTTAATAGGGTTTGCTGTTATCTTCAGTGAGTGGTGCTGGGGAAAGAAGAAGAAACTGTGACCTTTTCCTCTCCACATACACAAAATTAATTCAAAATGGCACCTACATCTAAACTAAAGGGCTTACATTACAAAGTTTCATGAATAAAATACAATGCTGGGATTGTCAAAGATTTTTTTAGAGGAGATTCAAAAGTACTACTCATAAAAGAAAGGGCATTACAAAATAAAAGTCATCAAATTCCTCCTCAAAAAAATTACAATTAATTAGGGGCTGGGGATATAGCTCAGTTGGTAGAGTGCTTTTCTTGCATGCACAAGGCCCTGGGTTCAATCCCCAGCACCACACACAAAGTAATAATAATAATAATAATAATAATAATAATAATACTATTAGGTAAAAAGGTGAGTCTGGGAAAATTTATTCATATTAGTTTTATCTAAGTTCTTGTTCATAATTTATAAAGAACTCCTACCAATCCGCAATTAAAAGATGACCAAATTTTAAAATAAGTAAAAAATGTAAATAGACATTTCACAAAAACAGATATCTGGATGACCAATAAGCATGTGGAAAAGTTCCCAATGTTATTAGTCATCAGGGAAAGGCTTGAAGGAAGTGTCCAGTATAATGGAAATGTTCCATGTCTACATTTGAGTGCTGTTTACAAAGGTGGGTATTTTGACAAAACTCATTTAACTTTACACTCAAGATTTATACCCCATTGTGTGTGTGCATTTTACCAAAATTTAAAGGTATATAAACAGCTTATTTTTTTTCTCCCCGGTTTGCTGCTATTCTACTATTTGTATATGGGATAGATTTTCTTTAAAGTTTTTATTATTTGGTTTTTGTATTGTCACACATTCATTCATTAAGTACCAACTATGTACCAAGCTTTGGGTTTAGAGACACCAACTTGTCACCAGTTTGAATACGACTAGGGGGACATGGGGAGAAGCAGCGTGGTGGATTCAACTTAGGTGATGATGTACTGACGCAGAGGAGAAATGACTGGGGCACCAATCAAGGAACTGACATTAGAGATGGAGAAGAGGGAAGAGGAAATGAACCTGAGAGAAATGCTGCTGCTATTATGCCATAGAGACAATTAGACACGGGACACAGACCAGGGAACGACAGAGGGAGAAACATAGAAACATCCTGGACTCCCTTGTGAAGATAGAAGTGTGTGACAGGTTTCCTCACCCATTAGAAAGGTCACAGGTGGCACTCCTGTAACAAAAGATTGTTTAACAAGAAAAAAAAATAGCAGACTTATTTAATCAAAGATTTATGACATAGGAGACTTCAGAAATAAAGACCCAATGACCCAGGAAAAACTGTCTATTTTAATGCTCTGGTTCAAGGAAGAATGGGTAGCATAGAAAAGTGAGTGGATAAAAAGAATATGATTCAGATGAAATGAATGAAGAACACACACACACACAATGGAATATTACTCAGCCATAAAGAAGAATGAAATTAGGGCATTTGCTGGTAAATGGATGGGACTAGACAATCATACTAAGTGAAATAAGCTAATCCCCCCAAAACCCCAAAGTTTAAATGTTCCCTCTGATATGTGGATGCTAACTCATAATAAGGGTTGGGGAGGAAAGAACAGAAGTTCATTGGATGAGACAAAGGGGAATGAAGGGAAGGAAGGGGGGATTGGAATAGGAAAGACAGTAGAATAAATGGGACATAACTTTCCTATGTTCATATATGAATATATACCCAGTGTAACTCCACATCATGAACAACCACAAGAATGGGATCCTAGTTAGAACACGTTATACTCCACATATAATTATGTTAAAATGTACTCTACTGTAATGTGTATCTAAAAAGAACAACAACAAAAAAGAAAATATGACTAAATGGTAATAGACTCCGGGAGTAACTCAGCAGCACTGCCTATTTGGATTCTTTCTGGGTTTCTGTATAGCATTCCTCCCTCCTGAGTATGGGTCAGAACCCCTCTAGAGTAAGAATCATCAAAGGAGAAGAAAAACTGGCCTCCTTAGATTCTAAAGCTTGCTTTGAGAAGGCGGGGTTCTAGTTTCTAGGATCTGTCTAGGGGAAGAGGAATTTTGGTTTCTATGACAGGAAAAAGGAGGCTGAGAGACAAGAGGGCAGGAGAAGGTTGGGTAGGCCTTGCTTCCTCTTCCTTCCAGTGTCCTTCAATTTAAAGTATGCAGTATGACGTGGCCATACTTGGGGTTGTCCTCTTGAGCCTTAAGTGACTAAGCTGGAAGACCATGTCCATTAATCAAGAAAGGACATGCAAGAAAGAAGTTAGGGCCGGAAAGGGCACAGGTAATGAGCTGATACAGGATGATGATTTTGGTTTCGCACAGATTGAGTAGAATCTGCTTTGCAGCAGAAACTTGGATCTCTATTTTAATCAGTCTCATCCATAAAATGAATTTAATTTTTCTGACCCCTTTCGTCAAAATGTTTCAAAGTGAATGGCAAAAAAAAAAATTGGTATTTTGAAATTAACCATCCCCAAACTTTAGATCAGGGTCTATCATGGGCTATCCTATAGGATTAGAAAGCACTTGAATTTTGCAATCCAGCTGAACTCGATTCCAGTCCTTACACTGCCATTTAGAAATGCAATGATCCTGGATAAATTAACTTATGGGTACCAGCTTCAATTTCTTCTTCAGCCAAAGGGGACGGGGAGTCCTATCTTGTAGCAGTGTGGTGAGGTACTGCGTGGGAAAGAACCTGGAATACAATGGATGCTTAATACATTTGGTGCATCAGTAGCCTTCCTTTCAAATGAGGAGGGGATGATGTTTCTTTTACCAGTAAAACTGCTCTAGGTAAAGCTGTCAGCATTGATTCTGCTTCTTTCTCCATCCCTCTTCAAACCCTGAACTTTTCATCATCAAAATCAGTTCTCCTCTTTTCATCATCAAAATCAGCTCTCCGGAGAGGATATGACATCAGTCCTTCGCATCTCTTCACTAATGAGCTTACATCATCTCCTCCTTTGCCTGCCTAGGGGGACTTCATGTTTCAAACCTTCCCAGTAACAAAAGAAAGAGTGGCTTTGCCTCTGGTTAAAAGTTTGGTTTGCTGGTTGGGAGGCAATGCACAGCAGGGCCCCTGCCTGGAACTCCTGAAACCCTGCCCATAATTCCCTCTCTTCTATGTCTCTTTTGTCTCTGGTGTGAAGCTTAAAGTGAAGGAGAATACTATGTTGCCATATCTACTGTACACCTGTCCCCAACTGTGCTCGGAAGCTTCTCTCCTCATCATGTAACTGCCTCCTTGGCTGTGTGGTTTTATTTTGGATTTCAATTATTTTTTTATTAGTAATAGTAATTCTCCATATGAGACAAATTGGGGGAAGGGGAGTATTTGTCTATTATTTATTACTCTTTACGCTAAATGACAGCAAGTTAATTAAATTGAAAAGTGCCCCACCCCCCCGGGATGTACAAGGTCCCTGGTGGTCCAATAAGGTAATAAAACCATGGTGAAACGGAAAGCATTATTGCATGCTGCTTTATTCTCATCAGCAGCAGCTTCCAAATACAAATTTAGTTAATTATTGGGTGATTCAGAACAGGTTTTCTGGGAATTTAATTATCAAAATGGTCTGATGGGCACCACAGCGGCTGTGGGGCAAATGACTTGGAGTTGTCCAAGGGCCAGCAGCCTCATGTCCTGACTAAGCATATGTACTCAGAAAGTGACTGTTGAACAAAGAAGTCTGCTGTGGTTTTATCAAAGAAAGTGTCTATCACAGCAACAACCTCTTTGAAGGGTGTGTGTGTGTGTGTGTGTGTGTGTGTGTGTGTTTCTGTGTGACCTCATTTTCTTAGCTCCTCAGCCTCCCTCCTATTAATTCATTAATTCTGTAAGTCTTTGTAAGCATCTTAAATTCCCCCAAACAATAGGACAGACATCCTCAGCATCTGAGCAACAATGAAATCAATAAAGACTTTGGAAGGGAACAAGAAGAATGGTACATGGTAATAGCAATTATTCACCGCAAGCAATCTAACCCATTTTTAATTTAATTTGGAGTGCCATTATTTCAGGATTCCAAATGCGAAGGTCATTTTAATCATGCAGATCCCATGTCTTATTGAGTTGTGGTAGAGAATTACTTTTTTGTGTGACCCCGAGTTATCAAGGACATGCTGGGCAAACAGCCAAGGTGCTATTCGCTCAATAATAATAATAATCTATACTTAAAGTTAGTGTGATGGTTATTAGCTATTGGCTATCCTGATAGGAGGAGTCACCCACTCAGACCTTATAGCTGTTTGACTTAGCACTTTCTTTAGTGAATGAGAAACATCATCAAATAAACTATCTTTCTTGCAGGGAGGAAAGAAGGCATAAAACACAGACTATAAAGAGCCATGCAGTAGCTAATAATATATGAAGGAGAGGGGGGTGTAGAGTGGGGGGGCCTTTGGAAAGGAGAATGAAAAGAGTCTGATCTTGCAAAGAAGGGCAAAGCCTCCCTTGCCTGGAGGATTGTCACAGAGTGAAGCAGAGCTTTATTGTGCTCTTCTCCAGAAGGAAAAGAAGGTACTTACTGAAGGAAAAAAAAAAAAAAAGCCAATAGATACTTAAATCTGTATATAAGGTTTGCATTCTCTTCTCTAAGAGTTATCATTTGTTGAGTTCATATTATGTGCAGGGAAGTTCAAAAGTCCATTGCATATATTAGCATTATTTTTAAAAAACAAATCTGCTATATATATGTCCCACATTTTATAGATGAGAAAATGGAAGCTTGAAAAGGAATATGTAATTTTGACCATAGCTAGCAAAAGGCAGCGCAGAAATAATTATTCTGGAATTCCCAGCCTCCCACTCTTCATTCTGCATCACAAACAGGCATTTTCCAACAACTTGTTAGAGGTATTTGTTGGTGGTGCTGTTTGTTTGTTTTAATAAAAAATTCAAATATGGCCTTCCAAAATGTGTTTTTCTGGAGTTAAGTAACTTTCAAGGCTCCCAGAGAAGTACTGAGACATCTGATCATTTATTCTCTCCTTCTCAGAGTGCTCCAAATATTTAAGTTTGATTTTAGAGGCACAACTAGTTAGAAAGTGGTACGTGCTGTTTGGAAGACAGGATGTTCCCTGTTTTAGCTGATAGTTACGTGGGGATGTAGATGGTGAGCTAGTGGACACTTAACTGCGTCTATGCTGGGCCAGCTGTGCTAGAAGGTTTGATGACTTCTGAAACTGTTTTGCTGAGTGACATTGAGAGCCACTTACCCATCCTGTGACTACCTAGAAAGTAGGATTAATAATTTTGGTCACTATCTTTTTGGGCAAAAGAGCCAGATTAATAAAACAATACTCACACAATTGTAATTAGTAGAAAGAAAGAAAAAAAGAGTTGACTTTAAAAAAAAAAAAAAACTACCGCAAAAACATTAATTCCTCCAATTTGCCTTCTAGGGAATGAAGACACAAGACAGTCAATAATTCAAATTCCCCAGTAAAATGAGAAAGTGTTATTGACCCAAAAGAGTAGAGGGGTTAATTTATTTGCAAAAATCACCTCTTGCCACCAACTCTGGGTGGAAAAGAAATTATGCTAGCCTTGTGAGAAAACAGTCACCCCATTCTCTCCACACCCCAACATTTCTGTTTGCATGTTAATGAGGGGTTTTGATTACCTGGAAACCATGTTGGAAAATACTTAATAATTCTGTATTAACCGTGTCAGCTCCTTAGCTTTGCAGATTTCAGAAGCGTATATGTTCCCAGTTTGTCTATCAGAGAAGCCAGAGGGATCAAGGGGGATATTGGCAAATATGGATGACAGTCAAGCACATTTTGCAGGCCAGGCAGAATTTTTGCAGGCCTACTTATTTATTTATTTTTTAATGATTTGCCAGCCTGGATAAATTAAATTACTCCGTGTTGATTACAAAGTAGGTTAGTAGGGAAGCCCAGAGGGTCAACCTGTTCACCATTACAACTACTATTCTTTATCTCCACCCGAAATTGTTCTTTGGGGAAATTACTCTCATCTTTAATCCAATCTATAAAGACTATGGCTTTTCCTCAAATTATCCCAATAACTCAAATAAGAGTGCACTAAATTTAAGTCATGACTTGTTGACATTTGATTGGAGATTCACCGATGGGCTTATTAAGAAGCTTTTTGATTTAAAATTTCTTTGGAATAATATATATATATATATATATATATATATATATATATATATATATATATATATNTTATTCTGGTAGACAATATGTCTAGTTACAGAATTCAAATTCCCTTTAGGGAAGGAATATCTCCCATAGGTATACAGACTAAGTGGGGCCATAAATGACACCTACCCTCACATAATATATGAGGTAAATGGTGGAACTATCACCAGGTCCATAGCAGTCTCCCCTTTATATACACACTTAGGTGGCACTCACCAGTCCTGGCAGCAGAGCAGGGTGAGATTCTTAGGTAAGTCTGGAAACAGAATTCTAAAACAATCTGCCTCTTTTATTTTCCACAGTCAGTTCTGTTCCTCAGTTTTCTCTTCAATACTCTGAGTAACCCCAACCATGCTACACTTACTTAGCAAATCCTTATTTTGCATACATGAATGCAAATCCATTCCTGTTGTTTGCAATGAAATACTCTGATATTCTGTCATTATGAAAATGTGAAGATGAGCTGGAAGCAATGATGTTATGACCAAGGTCTAACTGGACCAGATATGTGGGTCACTTATTTAAAAGTTTGGGCTTTGAACTCATTTCTCCCTTGTATTGTTTTAGAAATATCTGGGGTAGAAAAAAAATTACAGTGGAATTTCTCAATTAGCCACAATGCTCTTGAAGAAGGTGTCAAGTCTTAGCCTTTTCTAGTATTTGCCTTTTTGCCTCTGTACCCCGGACAGCAGCCTCAACATACAAGCCAATTCTAATATAAAAAAAAAATAAGCAGCAGATATGATTTCCAAATGACATTTACTATCAGTGTCCCTTCAAAAGGCAACCTGGGAAAATTATGAATGAAATAAATTTTGAATTCTGTATTAGATCATGCCAACCCCTTAGCTTTGCAGATTCCAAAATCTGTTTCCAAGATATGTCATTAGCTTTAATGTATTTTCTAACCTGATTCAGACTCTAGGCTGCTTTTTTATAATTTGGGTTCATTCATAATTTACTCCTCAGGAAATTATTGTGTGAATAACAGCTGGAGAAGATCATCCTCCCTGCTCTAAGAATTGTGGTGATAATAGCAAGTTAACAAGGGCTTTCTTGGGTGTTCAGATAATAAACTCCTTGAGCTACATAGTAGTTGAGAACACAGGGAGGGGAAGGTAAGGAAAGGAACTAAATTTTCATGTATTTTTTGCCAAGCATGATGCTAGGAATTAATTGTCCACATTTTTTTAAGAGAAAGAAATTGATATTTTGAAAGGCTAAATAATTTTTGTTCAATAAATATTTATTGAAGATTTAGCATGTGCCATGAACTGTGCTAGGCCCTGGAAATGCAATGATGACCAAGATGCTATAATGAGGGCTGGGAATGTACCTGAGCTGTATAGTGCTTGCCTAATATATATGCAGCCCTGTGTTTAATGCCCAGTACCACACACACACATATTAAAAAGAGAGAGAGAAAGAGCAAGAGTAATAAATGGCAGAGCCATGCATTAAACCCAGGTGCATTCATCCCTGAAGTCTGGGTCACAGTTAGTAAGTCTTTCATGCCATAGCTCCTCATTCAAGCTTTTTTCTTATGACATAAAAATAGTACCAACAACCAGAGTAGAGGCAGTTTCTTCAATGTTTTAGCATCAAGACAATGAACTCTTTACATAAATATGTGGTGTATTTTTTGCTGATTGTAATAAATTTTAAAAGAATCAAAGAAGAAAAGAATCCAATGTACACATACTTGGAGGAAAAGTCAGAAACAGAAAGAGATCTGTAATCCAATATCACCTACAAAAATTAAAAAACGTGTGCACACACAAATATATATGTTGAATTTAAAGATACACATAAAGACCATTAACCTGGCTGGAAGGGAATGGTAGTGGTGTGAGGATAAAGGAGGATACATAAATAGTAGAAGGAATAAAGGAAGGATGGAAAGAAGGAAGGGAGGAGAAAGGAAAGAATGACGGGAGGGAAAAGCATTAGTTAGCTATCGTTATAATAGTATTACATAGAAATTATTAAAATTTCAGTGGTTTACAACAATAAATATTGGTAGGTCTGCTGGGAGATGACTGATGGAGGCTGGGAACTTAATCACAAGATACAAGTTGGATCCGGGGCCATTCCATATATTTCTTTTCAGACTAGAAAAAGGCTTCCAAAGGCATGTTCTCGTGATAAAGGGCAGGAGCTCAAGTGGATGAACACAACTATGCTAATGCAACGGCTCTAACTTCATATTGGCCAAAGTTATACAGTTATACGGCCAACCCGAAAGTCAAGTGCAAGAAGAATGTCCGACCCACCTTGAGACTATGGCACTCCCTACAGAAAAGTTAAATATTTGAAATCTACAATAGAATCTACAATAATGATAGTTATGAATGTATGTAGATAGATGAATAGATTATTATTACATATGTGCATATGTGTTTAAGTACATAAACACATTCATTAAAAAAACCAACAGAAGGATCCTTGCTTGAACAAATAATGATAATAAACCATGAACTAAGGAGCATGATTAATCACTCCTCTACATCTAAGTCACAAAAAAACAAAAACTACCAAACAACACTAGAACAGAAGGGAACAATAAGTGGGTAGGAAGTTCAAACTAAGCATCAGAGAAAGAGTACTGCAAATAACTTTAATTAGTCATCTCCATATTCATTATAGGGAACAAGAGTACAAAAAGAATGTTTCCCCCTTTATTTGAAATCTGTCAATATATAGGGATTTTTTTCTGTTGTTGTTGTTTTGTTTTGTTTTTTCCTTCAAAGATAAGTGGAATCCACGCTGCTAAATAGAGCTATGATGTGCTTCTTTTCTAAGCAATAATATAACATGGTCAAGAAAGTCAAATGTTCTGTGCTCTATGTATATGTAGATACATGGAGTCTATATGTATATGATCTTTTAAGTTTTATGTATAAAATGAGGTAAAATCCACTCTGGCTCTACTTTATTCTGGGCTGCTTAATGTACAAAAGTCAATCCTTTGCAACCAGATGTATAATTAGCATACCAGAAGGAAAATCACACAAAGAATTTACTTGGGGGCCGTTAATGAAAATGTATTAATAGAAGCAAATTCCCTTAGAACATGTTTTAAACAACTTCAGTTCACTGTGACCAAAATACCTGACAAGAACAACTTAAAGGAGGAAAACTTTATTTGGGCTTGCATTTCCAGAGGTCCAATACATGGTGGGGGTCAAGTTCATTGTTCTGGGCACAAGGTGACACAGCCAATCATGGCAGAAAGGTGTGCTTGAAAGGAGCTGATCTATTAGTGGCACCTAGGAAGCAAAGAGAGGAAGGAGGAAGTGACCATAGGGGAAATGGACCTTTCAAGGCATGGGCCCAGGGACACACCTCCCCAGCCATGTCTACACTTGCCACTCAGTCAGACCATTCAAATATGGATGGACTGATTAGGTTACAGCTCTTATAATCGAATCAGTTCACTTCTGGACATTACTGCAATAACACAGGAGTTTGGGGTATACCTCGTATCTAAACCATAAGAGATCACATCTAAACTGAAAACTTACATTTACCCATAGACAAATCAGCAAAGTGTTGGGAAAAGATCTTTACAAAGCAATGTGGAATTGATACCTAAAATATAAGGAACTTTGCAAACAAGCAAGAAAAAGACAGGAAATCCAAAAGAAAAAAAAAATGGGCAAGAACAGGAACAGGCAACGGACAGATGGGGAAACTGAAACAGCTACCACATACATGAAAGATATACATCCTCATTAGTAATCAGAGAAATGCAAATTTCTTTTTACAAAATGAGATGCCATTTTGTAAATTTCACCCACCAGATTGGCAAAAATTAGAAAGCGTTGGCAAGGATATGGGGAAGTTTCATCCTCACTGGTGGTGAATTAAGAATTGGTGCAAACATTCTGTATAGCAATCTGGGAAGTATTTAGTGGAAAAAAAAAGTATGAGTAAACCCTCACAACTCAGAAATTTCCCTCAGGGAATATGCTCTAGAGAAACTCCTACTCAGATCCACCAGGAAACATGTTCGTGAAGGATTATTGTAGCATTGTTTATGGTACCATAAAGTTGGAAGCAATCAAAGAATCCATTAGAGAATCTAGGTAACCCTTAAATAATCCACTAGGGAAATGAAGAAGTAAAATGTGCTACATGAAGAGTCCGAAATGCTCTCTGCATGTATCAGAATGGTCTACAGGACGCAGAAGTAATACACTAGATTAATACAGAGAAAAATGTTTAGATTTCAAAAACACAAAATTAGATTAAAAAAAAGAAGAAAGAGAATGATAGAATACAGCACATTACCATCTACCTAACTTTAAGAAACATATTTAAGTGGCACTATTCATTCTTCTAAATAAACATTAAGAAACCAAATAAACACATGGAAGGTGGATTAAAAGGATCTGTAAAACACAATTGCGAAGGTGCTGATGGAAATGCCAGAGAGTGATTGAGGATGGAGACTAGGAGAGAAACAAAACCAAACAAGAGGGCTTTGCAAGGATAATAGTGTTCCATGAATTGTCTCCACCATATACCTTGTGATAAATAAATAGCAGTTGGGTTCCTCACAATTCTCTCTATTGCTTTAAAAAGTGCTGTGATCAGAAACTATCTTTTCAAGTTCATGAAGAAGTCCAACAGCAGAAAGCACACAAGAATTGAAGACAACAAGGCCATTTATAGATTTTTCTTGGCTAATCATTCATTTATATGCAGCCGTGGGACACTGCTGATCTAGGGAGATATTCTATTGGTTTTAGCAAGTGTGCTGCAGATGAGTGATTGAACAATGGCATTTGTGTAAGTTAAATTGTTTTCTCTTTGTTCTCATGCAGTGACCATCATTTGAGGACTAAACACTCTATCAAATAGCTCTACATTTCTGACCAAATTGCTGATTGCCAGGAATTGAGCAGGCTGGAAACATTCCTACACAAGTCAGGCAGCTCCAAATCTCTCTCGATCTTCTTTTCAAACAAATGGAGATGTTGAGAAGGGCATGACCCATAGATTCAGACTGACTAGCAAAGATGGCACCTCAAATAATTTTAACGAGTCATCTTCCGACTCATTATAGGGAACATGAGCATAACGCAGTTGCATTTCTCTCCTTATTTGGAACCTGTAAGTGTGCTACTTACTGATAAATATAAATGAGACCCATCCTGCAAAATAGTGCTATGATGTGGTTGTTTTCCAAGCAGAGCTCCAACATGGGTGAGAGTATCTAATGTTCTGGAGGTGGTGGTGGTAGCTGTTTTCATGGGGCTGGGGACCAAACTCAGGGAACACTAGAGGCAAGTGCTCTTCCACTGAGCTATCCCCCACCCCTCTGCTCTGGGTTCGAATATAGAGTGAGATGAGACCCTTTTACATCTGGCTCTACTCTATTCTGGGTTGCTTAATGTGCTAGTGCCAGCTTTTTGCCACTAGACATATATTTAGCCTACTGGAAGGAAAACCCCAAACAGGGAGTTTACACAGGAGCTAATCTGATAATTACATGGATATCTGAAAGCCAGACAGTAAGGGATAGTGAAAACAATATAATTAAATAACTTGAACAAAGCGGGAAAACTAAAGGAGTCTTTCTCTGAGACTGGAGGCTGCATAGATTTTTATCAAAAAAGGAGATCCAAAGAAAAATCTGATACAGAAGCACATTCTCTCTCAGAAGATTGATGGGAGTTCATAATCCCCAAACACCCCCCTGACCTAGTGTTTAATTTCAGGAAGAACCCAAATTGTGATTCTAACTGAAAACAGAACATTCAGGAGTTAACTTTTGGCCACATTCCATGGCAATTCTTTCAGTTCCTGAGTCTTGGGAATAGAAATAAGCCACAAAAAATTGGGGATTCCTAAGAATAATATTCTACAAATATCAATTATTTTCAGTTAGGGTTTTCTTTTCTTTTCTGTTTTTGCTGCCAGTGTAGCATTTCCATTTGCCAAAGTCTTCCAAGATATTTTCACAAACCACCCAAATGTTGCCTTCAAGGAGCAGGTCATCATGACCTCCAGGTCCCAGATGGTGAGGCTGAGGAATTAAGTGAGTAGCCTCAAGCCACATACTTCATTTTGAGACATCAGGTGCCAATATGAGATTATCTCTCCAAGTTTCTGACTCTTTGTACAGCAAATAAACCTTTTCATGGTGTAACACATCATATGGCATCTGCTATTTATACAATACAAGAAACTCTCCAGTGCAATCTAGACCTCTTTGGATGTCACATCTGCCCTCGGAAGCATCCAGCACACGTTCATCAATGACTCTCCCACATAACATGGGGAGAGCATTACATTTATTCAGAAGCAAGCACAGGAGACTTGTTGAAAGCAGTGGCATCGAGTGGGCACTGGCAAGACTGAGAATGTCATAAGCAAACACACTGGTTCTTTTTTTCCTCCATATTTTCATTGGTTCATTGTAGTTATATATAATAGTGGAATTTTTGTTACATATTCATACATGTACATGATACAACAATATTTCCCCTTTCCATTTCCTCCTCATTCCCCCTAGCCCTTTTCTTCTGCTTTAATAGTCTCCCCTCAATTTTCATGAGATCCCCACCACCACCACCACCATTTTTTCCCCTTTTTCCTCTCCAGCTTCCACATAGGAGAGAAAATATATGACCTTTGACTTTCTGAGTTTGCCTTATTTCTTTTAACATAATGTACTCAAGTTCTACCCATTTTCCTGAAAATGGTATAATTTTTTTCTTTATAACTGAATAAAACTCCACTGTGTAAAGACACCACATTTTCTTTATCCACTTGTGCATTGATAGCCACCTAGACTGCTTCCATAATATGGCTATTGTGAATTGTGCTCCTATAAACCTGGGTATATATGTATCACTCTAGTATGCTGACTTTAATTCTTTTTTTAAAAATTTGTAATTGTAGATGGACAGCATGCCTTTATTTTATTTTATTTTTATGTAGTGCTGAGGATCGAACCCAGTGCCTTACACGTGCAAGGCAAGCGCTCTACCACTGAGCTACAGTCCCAGTCCTGACTTTAATTCTTAGGGTAAATACCAAGTCGTGGTATAGCTGGGTCAAATAGTGGTCCCACTCCTAGTCTTCAGGAACCTCCACACTGACTTTCATAGGGCCAAGCTGATTTACAATCCCACCAACAGTGTATAAGTGTTCATCCCCCTATCTTCTCCAGCATTTATTGCTTGTATTCTTGATGACTGCCATTCTAACCAGAGTGAGGTGTAATTTTAATTTACATTTCTTTAATTGCTAATGATGTTGTACATTTTTTCATATATTTGTTGGTCACTTGTATTTCTTCTTTTGAGAAGTATCTGTTTAGTTCATTCACCTGTATATGGGTTATGTAGCTTTGTTGTTGGTGATGGTGATGGTATGTTTTTTGTGTTTTTTTTTTTTTTTTTGAGATCTTTATATACTCTGGATATTAATCCTCTTTCAGAGGAGTAACTAGCAAAGATGTTCTCCCATCCTGTGGTTTTTCTCTTCACATTCTTAATTGTTTCCTTTGCTGTGCAGAAACTTATTAATGTAATGCCATCCATTTATCAATTCTTAGTATTATTTCCTGAGCTTTAGGAGATTTCTTGAGAAAGTCATTGCCTCATGTCTGTATATTAGAGTGTTGACTCTTTATTTTTCTTTTAGGAGTTGCATAGTTTCTGGTCTAATTGCTAGGTTTTTGATTCATTTTGAGTTAACTTTTGTGCAGGGAGAGAGGTAGGAATCTAGTCTCATTCTTCTATAGATGGATAACCAGTTTTCCCAGCACCATTTGTGAAAAAGACTGTCTTTTCTCCAATGTATCTTTGTGGTGCCTTAGTCAAGGATCAGATGACTCTCTTTGTGAGTTTAACATACTGGTTCTTAAAAGGTATCTGTCCTGAGGCAGAAGCAGGATGTGAACAGGATTTAGACGTGGTTGAATTCTTGGACTCCCCCATTACTGATTGAGTCACCTTGAACTTCATTTTCTTTCTCTGTAGAGAGGAGAAGATACTAAATGGATGGAGTTTTTGTATGTTCTGGGTTAAATTGTGTCCCATTCCCACCCAAATGACCTCAGAATGTGCCTCAGAATGTGACCTTATTTGGAAATAGGATCTTTGCAGATGTAGTTGCATAATGATGAGGCCACTAGGGTGGGCCCTAACCCAACATGACTACGTACCTAAACAAAAAGGGGAATCTGGGCAGGGGATGTAGCTCAGTGATAGAGCCCTTGCCTGGTATACAGGAGGTCCTGGATTTGATCCCCAGGACTACAAAAGTAAAAATAAAAGGGGGAAATTGGACACAGAGAGGAAGATGATATGAAGAGACACCAGGAGAACATCATGTAAAGATGAAGGATTAAAATCAAGAACCTACAAGTCGAGGAATGCCAAAGATTGCTGGCACACTACCAGGAACTGGGAAGAGGCCTGGAAGGACCTTCTGCTGGATTTTCAGAGAGAGCAAGGCCCTGCCATTTTCTTGATTTCAGTCTTCTAGTTTTCAGATCAGTGAGACAATAAATTTCAGTTGTTCTAAGCCACCCAGTTTGCAGTGCGTTATTGCAATAGCCCTAGGAAATTAATATATTGCAAATATTAAAAGAAATTACCTATACAAAGCATACAGCAGCCCCACAATCAATCTAAGTCCTTGTCTTCATAGAGAAGGACTTTCATGCCTTGCTCACTTTCTCTCTTGAACTCTGCTGTGATCCAACCACATGGCTGATGCATCTCTGAATCTGCTGGAGCAGGCTTACATTCTATAAATCAGTGCCAGAAATGATCTGACCTCTGAGAGACCTCAGGGCTTAGGACTGTGGACTGAGCCACAATTCGAAGGTCTGAACTCGACCAGAGGAAATGACTGACTGAAACATAAACTGCCATATATTGGGAAGAGCTGAGAAGCTTTTCTCCAAAAGGACACTGAAACACAGTGTCAGGCCTGGCCACATTCCTGCACCCTGGGCCCTTCTCTCCCTGCAGCTGGAACCTCTCCTTCTCACCTGAATCTCAGTCCCAGTCAAGGTTCTGGGAACCTGAAGCCCTTGAAAGGGAGCTGTGCTCTGAAAGTCTGTTTGATGCAACGGCTGAGAATGACTCTGGAGCCAGATGGGCAAGTTACTCTTTAAGCCTCAGTTTTCTCCTCTGAAAAATGGGCCTACCCCAGTCACAGGTATGTTGTGCAGATTTGGTGAGATAACCTTGCTCAAGCTAGATACCATAACTAAAGCGATGGGTCAGGTTGAGACACCTTGTGACTATTACTTCTGATGCTATTGTCACCCTGACTGTTCTCCAGCACTGGCTGCTGACTTCCTAAAGCCCTTGTCTTGATAGCTTGCCTAATATTTAGATTCTCCAGAACTAGGACCTGGATCAGACTCTCGCTGCACCTTTTCCCCATTCTCAGTAGATGGGACCTTTTGTCTGTGGCCCTGCCATTTTCCCAAAGACATCCCTAAAGTTACCCACCTGCAGGATGTCCAGATGTTTTGAACTCTGTATCCTGGGTCCCCCCTTTCAATGCGTGATCTTATGAATCTCTGTGTTAACCACTCAAACAATGGCAAATTTTTGTCACCTGCTGCAGCCAGCCAGAATGGATTAGCTCCACATCTTAGCAGCTGGACTGTCCCTGAGATGCCCCCCCACCCCGCTGTCTGTTCTAGTTTCCTGCAGTGAAAAGAGCCATGTCTACCTGTGGGACCAGGTATTCCCACACCTCACCCAAATGAGTTTGTTCATTTTTACCACATTGCCAAAACATTAAAAATAGGTGGGCACTAAATAGGCATTTAGCACCTATGATTAATATCTATTTAATAATGACAATCCCATCATTCACAGGTGTTGATCTGTGAATAGGAAAGTCAACATTTAGAAGCAAGTTGCTCTTCTATTAGTCATTCCTTCCAAATGCATCAATGAGTGGTATTCAGAAAAAAAAATCTAGAACAAATTACAAAAGTAAAAAAAGTTTAACCATTTTTCTTCACCATGATGACTCCACCTAGGAGGTCTTAGTTAAATTCCTCAAATCACAGAGCTATAGGGGCAACTGAAATACCAGATTGCCGGGAGGAAGGCTCTGAAATTAATGTTTGTTAAGTACTAATTATATTTCAAACTCTACGAAGTGCTTCCCACACAATGTAATTGTCATCAAAATAAACTTGTAAACTAGTTATTAACACTGTATTTTTACAGATGAAGAAACTGAGGCAGAAAAGAAGTTAAATAACTTGACCAAAATTCAAAATCTACTGTAGCTGAGATTTGAAAATTGACCAGAGACCAGACCATGCACACTAAGAACAAAAACTCTTTTACACTCTTTCTTCCTTTTCCAATTGATTTTGATTCCTGCAGCCTGATAGTGTCCAACTAAGCATGCTCCTTCCAAACGTATTCAGTGACATTTGCCTGTGAGACACACTGCCAGCAAACACTACCCTCATTGTCCCCAGCGTAATGCAAAGTCACCGTGGTCCTGGGCAGCAGAGGCAAGGAGAGTTCCTTTTCAATTTCATTAACTAACCTTGAGAGGGGATGGGGCGAGGAAAACACTAGAACTGGTTCTCCCAGCCAGCAATCAGCCTGGTCAGGGGACAGAGGCAGGATGTGATTGCTACGGGCCTTCCATGCTGATTCACCTTTGGTAGAGTTAGACCCTGAAAGGCATGCCTTGGGAATTTCTAATACATTCTTTGATAAAAATGAGCATAAAAATGTTTTTAGGGATGAAGGCAGGAAATTAGTGGCAAAAATTCCCCCCACTCCGTATCAAAGAAAATGGCTTTAGGAAGTTGAGCCTCAAATCTTGTTCCTGTTTCCCCCTCATAAATCTACCCCTAAGTAATCTTCAGGGAATTAGAGCGGTTGCTTTCTCCCTGGCAATAACGGGAATTTCAAGTACAGACCAATTAGAACACACCCAGAACTGCCAGTAAAATGTTTCACTGACTTGACTTTATTGGTTTCATAAAACAAGGGGAAGAAATCAGAGAGAGTTCCAGATCTAGGCCACGATGTGAATCTCTTCATGAAGTAGATGGAGGGGGACCATGTGGGCGCCCGAGCTCCCATCCTCCCTCTAGTGTGCTCTGCCTTTATCTGATGATACCTGTGTAGGACTCTGTGGTCTCAGGATCATGACACAGACCTGAGATTTGATCTTTCCCTTGCTGGATATTTGATCAGCATCCTTGGAGGTTCCTTTCTTTTTCTCTGAGCCTCACTCAGTGTCCTTGCTTGTCAGTTTCAAGTGATGTCCTCTCATACTTATCTCAGGCATAGAGGTAATTTAAGGTCTTAGAGAATGACCAAATCCTCAGCTAGGCAAGGGATTGCTTTCATTCTTCCCCCCCCCCCACACTACATTATACTTCTGGATTGGTATTTAAGCCTAAGCATAAATAATCCTTACTTTTATTGACACCCTATTGCAAGTGGTGTGTATGTGTGTGTGTGTGTGTGTGTGTGTGTGTGTGTGTGTGTGTGAATGCACGTACCCAGTATGCCTGTCTTCCTTTCATTCTTTCTTTGTTCCTTCTCGAGACTTCTGTGAGAGGAGGAATACAATGGGATGTCCTTGTCCAGCCCCCTCCCCCTCCCCAGGACAAGGGATGGACCACTGGCTATCACTCTCTCTCCAGGATCCCCCTCCCCCAATCTCATCTGCACAGTCAATGAAATGAAAGCTGAAGAAAAGTGAGTGATTCGATTATTTACCTGACCTTTGCCAGCGAGGGGAAGTGTGGACCCAGTGTTTGTTTTCCATCCCCCTTTGGGGCTTTTCTGACCCTGTCTGGGTAGGAGCCCTCCTGCCGCTCGGTTGAATCAGCCTCAGTGGGCTGGATGTGGTTCAAAGCCAGGAGACCAGGAGCCCACACCCCCTCCCCACAAAAGGTGCCTTTATCCCTCATCACGTTGGTTACAAACAACAATCACTGATAGTAATTAGCTGCCCAGAATAACAAGGGCATTATATTTTGCTCAGCTGTACGGCAAAGGCGCATGAGCAAATCTTACTGTGCTTCAGCACAATAAAGGACATTGGAAAATCCACTTTTAGGATTCTGGAAAATACGACCCTTGTCACTTCCTTATAACCTATAGAGCCAATTCCCATATTTATCAGGTTGGATTTCCCTTTTCGGCACAGTTCGAAAGGGAGGAGGGAACTGTCACTTTGCCCATGATTTTTTGACAAACCCACTGCTTGACTAGGAATACGTGACCAGTCACTCGCTCTCTCCTATGGTTGTCTTGGGTTCTAAGGCTTCACATGGCCTTGATGCTGTCAATACTGAGGCAAAAGCAACAATAAAATATGAAGCTCGAGAGAGAGGAGAGGGTGAGAAGTTAAAACTCTATTTAAACCACGGGAAGGGTTGGAAAACCGACTTACCAAAATAGCAATATCAAAAAAAATCCGAAAAACAAATTCACCACCAAACAGTTTCTACTGCTCCATTTATTTCAACTAGTGTGGTATTAATAGAACGCCTAACAGCAGGGAGTAGGAAAATAAATGTATTCTCACTCACAAGGGAATGACTAAATGACTCACAAATGCGAAAATAAATAAATGGCTGCCTATGAAAATCCGAAACTATATTACCCCAACTGAAACAACTAAGCTTTTTAACTGTAACCTAACATGTTAAATTCAATCAGTTTTATTTGAAGCCATAGATGGATTGAGCAATCAATCTCCATTATCCTGGGCTTTTTTTTTTTCCTTTTCATCTTCATAGTGCTATTTTTCTTCCTATGAGACATTTCAGTTCATTTCCTTGAGCCTTCTTCAGTTTAATGGCTGATTTTCAGACCAAAAAAAAAAATCTCCCCTTCCTCTAGAGGGAACAAGGGACAAATAGAGCAATGGAAAAAAAAAAAAAGTTTAGGAAGGACAGGTCGTAAGTCTTAATTCTATGTAGTCAAGAGAAGGGCAGAGTGAAAGAAGATAACAGGCAGATAGATAAATGCTGTGAGTTCCAGCTTCTTTCAAATGTTAACAACAGGTGCTGCCTCCTGACACTATAAAAAGATCAACTTTTTGTCTCCTTCATAATTTCTGAACAGGTAAGCCCTGAGGACCTCAATGAGGTCATGCCAATTAATGCACCAATTCCTGCAATCAGGGTGATAATGACATCCTTAGCAACCACCTTATCACTATGGCACTAGTTCCTGCTATAAAAACCCTTTTTTTATCTGCCCTGGTTGTAGGTTGGGTGGGCAAGAGCTGTGGTCCTGAAATTCACAGGCTAAGTATTTACATGCACACTTCTGTCTCATTCAGGGCATAGCATCTTTTCTCTCTCAAAAGAGGTGGGGGATAAAATTTTCATTGGCCCCAAAAGCTAAGAACTAGGTCTTTTCCCAAGCACCACAGAAATCATTGGTTGGTTTGTTGGAATTATCCTTTATTAAGGGAAGGTAATGAACTTTATCTCTCAACTTTGCCTAGCCTGATTGCATTCTATATTGTACCCCTTGCTTAAAAACGACTTGTGAATTATCTGCCTTTATCAATAGACGTTAATATTTAGTTCATATGATGGGAATTGAAACCCCAAAGGCAGCTGAACAACAACAACAACAACAACAACAAAAGTCTGCAACATCTAAGGCCAAGAAGTTATTAAACATTTTTAAGTTTTTGGAGATAGATTGAATATATACAACAAACAGGAAAGCAATGAAAAACACATAAACCAAAAATATCTCTGGTGGACAAATTTACATCAACAAAGTTCTCCAGCTACAGGCATTTCAGTTGGAGCTGACATTTATTATACTAAACCTCTCTTACCTGCTCCTCGTTATATTGGATACTTTGGAAAATTCATGAAAATGTAAGATGCTTGAATGTGTCCTTCCTAACCATAAAGGAAGTCAAAACCCTTCTGGGAAGAGAGAGGGAGGGAAAGAAGGGGAGGGAGAGAGAGAGAGAGAGAGAGAGCAAACATTGAATGGGAGATAATTCTTCAAGGTATAGAGTCTTCACGGCCATACACCACCTTAAATGATCTCTGATAATACATCTAAATAAATAATAAAATGGAAGGAGAGAAGAGAGGAAGGGAGGAAGAAAAGGACAGTCTGAGAGACAACAGAGACTG
This sequence comes from Marmota marmota marmota, assembly GCF_001458135.2. Classification (NCBI taxonomy): domain Eukaryota; kingdom Metazoa; phylum Chordata; class Mammalia; order Rodentia; family Sciuridae; genus Marmota; species Marmota marmota. The sequence goes on from NW_026000005.1 coordinate 25,999,216, forward strand.
AAGAACAGCTACTCACACCAGGAGAAGGCAGTGATTACCAGGGGCTCTCCGTAGTCAAGGCCCCTTTCTATGGCTTCAGTTACTTGCTGCCCACCAAGATCTGACAATATATTCTTATAATGTTCTATTTTATTAAATATTATTGTTAGTTTCTTTGCCTAATTTACAAAGTGAACCTTACTGTAAGTATGTATACATAGGAGAAACAGCATATATAGGATTCAGTGCTATCTGTGATTTTTGGGAATCTACTGGGGATTTTGGAACATATTCCTCTTAGAATAAGAAAGGAACAACTGTATACCTCAGGGACTTTGCGTTTGTTGATCCTCTGGATGACATGCTACCCAAATCTTCACATGCCTCTTTCATCGTAAGATGAAAATATCTTACTTTGTACCTTTTTAGTGTTTGTATCCCTGCCCCCAACCCAGAAGCTCTGTCCATCCTAAAATAGTGCTAGCACAAGGTTTTCTCCAAATGTAATGAAAGAAAGAAGGAAGGAATAGGAAGCATTCATTGCAGAAGATGGAAACTGCATATTGGAGGAGCTTGTCTGGTAAGAGCATGTGGGCAGCAGAACTCAAGCAAGAGCTGTTCTCAGATTCCCTAAGCACCGGTGACAGTGTTGGCAGGCCTATGACTTCAGAAATGATTTTCAGAGCCAACGTTATCTGTAATGTCAGCAGTTACCATATATTTCTCATTGGAGGATATCAATTCTCCGTTTTCCTAATTGATTCCAGTAACATAGATACCCTGAGTGCTGTATACAGCTCACTGATTGCTGGGCAAACATTATTGAAGTGTCAATATTTGCTCTTTTTCCTAGAGCATCATTGTCGAAAGGACTGCAATTCATTTGGGGACATGTCTCTTATATTTAATGTACAGGGAGTGCCAATACAAACTAAATCTTCATTGTATTATTCATTACCCTGATCTGGTCACAGGAATGGCTTCACTCACCAGTCACCATGGCTGTCCTTAGCAACTTCAGAAATGTTCCCATCAGATGCTGCTATGGGTAACAGCTAGATAGTGCTATTTCCACTCTTCCAATGAGCCCTGAGAAAGAGAATCTGGAGTGACTTGGGTCGCTGATGATCAAGGTTCTTAATCCTCTTCTGAATTGTATTAGAGGTGGGAGCTATTTCCTGTCTGACCATTTAGTTCTCAGCCTCTTGGGGTAACTTGAACCAAACTTGGACCAAAAGTCCCACCATCACACATGGCTGCAATACTGTAAAACTAAACACATATAACATACTCGGGAACATTCTTTCCCATTGTGGCATACAAATGTCCAGTCTCTTTTTTGGTTTATTGGTTTTGCCCAAGACAGAAAGGACTTTGTCTTGGTAGAGTCAGTGACCTCAAGTCTCAGTCCCCATTACTCATATGGAGATGATTATCCTGCACTTACTTCAGGTGCAATAGAGCCACACTCTAGTGCTTTGTGTCTCCAGGAAAGTTCCCCTAGCTTGCTTCTCTTGGAGCATGTGTCCTGCCCCCTCACTAAATCACCATGTGTCATTCCATCCCTGATCAGGTCCATTCTTCAGATTCCTTTCTTCCAATTCCCAGTGGGTGAGAATTTCAGTCTTGGAATCAGACCAGATTAAATCACTCTTATATTCCAGAGGCTTACAAAATATTTTGTGACCAGAGTCTTCAGTTCTGATGACCCTGGTTTCTGTGTTCTTCAAGTTGAGGATGTTGATAATGACTTTGTTCATTCCAGCCATGTTAAGGGCAATTGAGGTCCTTCTGAAAATGAAAACAACCTGAGATGTGAACTTTCGTGACATGCCAGGCAATGATATTTCTGATTAGTCATCACCAGGCCACCTAGACTTTCAGCTTACTTCTAATTCTGTTTCAGATAATGCTATTCCCAGTTAGGCAGATGATCATTGTAATTTCTGGTAATGAAATGGCGAGGGAGCCCATTCTGTGCTGGGAAGACAGCCAGAACCTGGCACTTGGTGAGAAACAAGTGTTATGGCTTAGGACAGATAGCTGAGGCCAGGGTGCTAGTTAAGCATTTCCAACATGCATCAGATTGAATCTTCATCTATTGCCCTCCCTCCTACTTAAGATGAATATGTTTTCAAAAGGACTTGAAGGCAGTTCTGCAGGAAGCAAAGACCTATCATTTTTCTCTCCCCTTTGTGCCCTTCAATATGCCAAAGAATCACTCTTGGCCTTCCATATGGCAAAGTCATTTACTCTCACTATAGTCAATAGTGGTTTGATCAATAACTTACATGACCAACATCAATAAATAATAATGGAACTTTTTTGATGAGTTAATCAGATGATTATGGATAAGACAGGAAAAGGAGAAGGAAAGGAGTTTCCCCCCAAAGTATGGGATTGTCGGTTCCTGATATCCTACACCCCATATTTGTTAATTATACACTATTCACTTAGCTTCACATTTCTGGATCTTTGGACATTCCAGTGAAAAGCTGGAAGCTGGATCTCAATGGATGTTTTCAGCATATTCAGCAGTTTCTCATTCTCCCTCCTAACCATGAAGAACTCATTCTCCTTCAAGGTGGAAACCTGTCTCCCCTGATTCAACAGACATCGATTCCCTGCATACATTTCCCAGTTGTCTTTGTCACCAGATGGCCAGCTAGGTTCAGGCAATGGAGAGGACCCAGGGGCTGGAGGAAAAGAGGTGATTCACTCTTTCTGCTTTAGGTGACAGTTTAAGCAATGATTCTGTCTTGTCTGTGGTTCTCACAGTCCCTCCCTGGCTTCTGGCCTCTGGAGCATCACCTTTCCCTGTATCTCTTCAGACAAAGTTGGCAGCAGCTCCCTGTTGGTATTAGTCTCTGGGTCACTTTATCACTTCTTGTGTGGCTTCTTATCTCTTACATCACCTGCACAATCCATTCTACTCTATTTGGAATACTTAGAGGGGTTTACTTTGCTGATTTGACCTTATCCTAGCCTATTCTGTTTGTTTCTGGGTAACCTTCATTGGATACAGGTATGGATTAAATCCATATTCAGATTTCAAGACATTTCAGCAATAATTAAAACTATTAAGAGCCAAACAAGGACAATAGCATCTCTCAACTATTCAGCCACAGTTTCCGGGGGTCCTTACATGCAGCCAGTAGCATGCTAAGCAGGTTGCTCATGTTAGCTCATCTAATTCTCTCAAAAAATTCTGGGCTAAGTATTAGCACCCCCATTTTATAAATGAGGCAACTGAGTCTGAATCAGTTTAAGTAAATTGATCACAGCTAGACAATGACAAGTGCCAACATATTGCTTTGAAAGTAGGTTCATTAGAAGCCCCTAGCTTTTAACTCTTGGGTCATACTGGCTCTGAAAATTTTGATGACAACCCACCCACAATCACATTAGGAAGATACAGCCACTTCACAGAGGAATCATTAAAGATCCCAAGCAGTGCATTTTTTAATAACACTGCCCACTTCCTACCCTAACCTTTCGAGGTCATTCCCTCTGCATAGAAGCATTAAAATGGATATTTTCTACATCTCAAGGACACAAGGGAATGAATGAATGCTCAAAGCTGAGGATGACAATTAATCTCCCTCAGGATGCTTGCAAGGGATGAGAAAACGGTTCTCAGGCTCTTTGAGGGAGCCTGAGCGCCAGGGATGCCTGCTGGCCTCTGGGTTCCCAAGTGCCCTGCAGGCCTGGGCTGCTGAGAGGAGCCAAGAGCTGCAGCCTCTGGAGCAGGTGCACAAGCTCTGATCTTACCTAAGGGCTGAGAGATAAGCTGCAGAGAAAATTAATAAGAGTGAAGGAAGAAAGAGCCCTGAGAGGAGGAGGGGAGGGTTTTGCAAACAAAGGGAGATTGTCTAGACACCAGTTACATCCTCTCTGCTGCCTTTTAAAAAATCCTTTCTCTTTCTGTTTTTTTCCCCCCTTTTCTTCTAAGTTTTGTTTTCAGACTGATTTGTCTAAGCATTCCTTTCTTAGCCTTTCTCCCTCCATGTCTAAATATGGGGTGAGGGAAGGGGGGTCAGAAAAGAAGAACCAAATGAGCCAAACGTTTTACCTTCGGGACCAAGTGATAAAAATAACAGCCTAGTTTCCTCTCTGAATCATGTCAATAGTATTGGAAGCATGCGAATGCTCCACAGGAGGGGGAGCTGGGAAGAGAGGGGTTAAGACTCTCGCTCTGTATTAGAACTTGATTTATGGCTTGGATCAAGTTCATGTTCCTCTCAGGGTCTGGTTTTGAGCAAAAGAAATGACAATCTGCCAAGTACGAAGTCCAAAATGGCCATGCTGAGCGTTATCATGCCACATTGGCCTCCGGGAAATAGGCAGAGTAGAACCTGCAAGCTCTGAGCTTGCTTTGAAGGGGACAAAATGTCTTTGGTCCTTTGCTTTGGCCCAAGGGTGTGTCCGGAAAGAAAGAACTGTTCATTTTCTATTATCCAGGAGCAACTTACCCAGTTTGTGGTTGGTAAAACATTCCTTGATTTTCCTGTTTTCTTCTGTTTACTACTTGCCTTCAATCCCTTCCAAAGATGTGGGCAATGGAAAAGAATTCAGAAAATCAGCAGATTGGCCAATTGTTGCTTCCTTCTAAGCCACTCTGATGTTGCTTGTTTAGCTGCCCTTTTTATTTTCTTCTGAGTGCACAAAAATTGTGTTTGAAAACCAAAAATTATCGGGAGATTGGTGACCCTTCCAATTAAATTCCAGTTTAGATCTGTGTCGAACAGATACCACATTTTCAATTTGGCTATGTAAAAGGAAAAAAAAAAAAAAAAAGAAAGATATTCTTGTTTACCTTCTTGCACAAACTGGTGAATGGCCCGTGTGTTAGCGCTGAGCAGCCTCATACACACACATCTTTTTATACTCATAGCCAGCAAATGCTGCAATGATTTAACACTGCAATCATAAGAGCTATTGAGAATGCAGGTTTTATGAAAAGGGGGCATGTGAGTATAAATAAAATGAGGTGTGAAATGAGAAAAGCAAAACATCCAAAGGTAAGACCTATAAAAGATAAGGGCCTGCTATTTTAATTATTATTAAAAAGAAAAAAAATAGCAGGTAGAGAAAATAGAAGACACATAGCATAGTCTGAAAGACAAAGGAAAGGGGAATAAGTGATGTTTTAACATTAAGGGTCTCCCCTCTGCAGCAATTATCACTGGCATATTCTGCCCTGACACAGAGAGACATGACTTGATATTAAAGGGCTTTTCCATTTGTACTTCCTACAGTTTGTGAATAACTGGCTTCCCAGGTGACAATTACTCAGCTTCTTCCAAACACAATTCTCTTCCCTCCTTTGACCCTCTCAGCACAAGCACTTAAAAAATAACCCCACCGGGTTCTCCAGAGCTCTTCCTTCTCTGTATTGCAAGTCTGGCCTTGCTATCTGGAGTTTGGTGGTTGGAAACAGGAAGAGAGAGGCTGCAGATCAGAAGAAATCGCCTTTTCAGAATCAGACAGTCCTCCAATCTCCCTTAGAATTAAAACATATTCCCTTGCCACCTTGCTCCATGAGCTTGTCAATCAATGACCCAGACAAAGGGCCACCTGCTCCACAAGCCACTTCCCACCTGCTAGAGCACCTGATTGTCATAATCTGAATGTTCCTGAGGCAGGAGGGTAACCTTGACCTTCAGAAAGGTACCAGGGTGCTGATTTCAGGGACTTTGTGGTGGTGTTGCCCTTAGGGTGCCAGCATCTCCTTTAACTTAAAACTATCTCTCCAAGGGTGCCAGAAATTCCATCAAGATTGATTTGTCTTATTGAGGTAAAGCAGTGGGTCATATATTAGTACTTTGGAACAACCTAAGGGGATAGAATTTCGGAAATACTATTTCCCTTCCCCCAAAGAACTCTTTTTCCTCTTTTAGGATTCCTGTATCACGGGGAATGCTGTCATAATCAGTGACAAACATCCTAGTATAATTTAGTGGGTTCAAATTACATTTCTATAAGCATATTTTTTTTTTAAGAAATAGAATACGCAGGTCACTTCTTGTAGATTCTGGAAATTGAGGGAAGGTTGGGCGCAGTGGTGTATACCTGTAATCCCAACAGCCCTGGAGGCTGAGGCAGGAGGGTTGCAAGTTTGAAGCTAGCCTTAGTGATAGCAAGGCACTAAGTGAGACCCTGTCTCTAAAATAAAATACAAAATAGGGCTGGGGTGTGGCTTAGTGGTTGAGTACCCCTGAATTCAATCCCTGATACAAAAATAAAAGAAAAAGGAAAAAAAGAAAAGAAATGAAATTGAGGGAAGGCTGGGGATGAATGCAAGGGCCATAGAAAATAAAGAATGGTGTGTCCATGTGGAATAAATTATGTAAATAGTAGATTCAATAATGGTTCAGAGCAGGACTAAATCATGGAAGCCTCCAAGAAGAGGTAATATTTGAGTTGGAAGAGAAGTACAAATTGAACTGGAGAAACATGGTCAAAGAAACATGGAGAAACCAAGGTCACCAGGCGTTCTCTCATGTTCTCATCCACCATCCGGGTCTTGGCTCATCATTCTAGAAAGAGCAGACAGGAGTCTAAAACACTAATTGGATCTTCATATGACTTTTTATTAGTTTTAAAGGGAAATCCAAACTCTGGGCCAGCTCCAGCTCCTGCCTTCCCCAGCACTGAATTTCAGCCATGCATTCTCTCTTGTTTTAGAACAGGAAACCCCGCCCTCCAACCTTGCCTCCTTCCCCTGCACCCCAAGCCTAGTTGACCCTTCTGCATTTTTCCAGCTTCAACCTAAAGATCCTTTCTTCCAGAGACCTAACCCAACTCCCAGACTAGATTCCTTCCTACTCTATGTCAGTACTGCTGATCTGTGGCAATGCTGCTGGCATGAGAATCATGGTCCCTGCCCTTTGGAGAGCTCCCAAAACTAGCAAATAAACACCTACATATATATGAAATTTTCAGATGGTGTTAGGGACTGTGATGAAAATGAGATAGAGTAGTGATCCCAAGAGCAGTGAGGGGGCAGGGAGGATAGCAGGGATGTGTCCTGCTTAAGTGGAGTGGTCAGGGAGTTTGTGGCTTCCCACTTGTTTGTCTTGTTCGCTGCACTTCCCCATCACAGGTAACAGCAGTGTGATAAGAGCCATCTAATCATTTATGTTCCTCATGAGATTACAATTCTGGGGCAAGGTCTATCTATCCATTTCCTCATTTCCCTCTGGTTGCTAACTTGCCTGGAGTGTAGCGCTTGATAAATGTTGAATAAATGAGAGATTAGAAAGGGGAGACGCTTGAGTTAGATGACAATAACAATTGTCTGATGAAAGGCTGAGCTAAAGTGATGCTACCAAGGGTGAAAAAGAGAGGCCACTTGGTGAGTGGTATCGTAGAGGAAGTCTCAACAGGAGCCAGTGAATGACAGGACAAGGGAAGGAGATCAGAGGAGGACGAGGTATCTCCTTCAAGGCTTTGCAAACAGATTACAGGGAGAGTAGGAGACCACTCATTGCACACTAAAACCCTCCTGGGCACACAGCCAGATAACAGTATGCAACCTCCTTTGCAATTAGAGCACATGACCAAATTCTAGCCAATGAAGTTGAACTAAATGATGTGTTCCCCCTCTCCCACCTGGCCTATATATATCGCCCACTCAGGATCCTCAAAACCCTTGTTCCTTTTGCCATCTGGATGTCAACCTGAAGAGAGGGCTTGGTTATGGTCAGGGATGCTAGTGGTGCTGAGATCAGGGTGACATGAGAGTACAATGGAGTAGAAACCAGATTGTACCCCAGTGGCATGGCAAGTATGTGGAGCCAGTAAGCAGAGAAGCCTTTTGATCTCTCCTACCCGGATATTGCAGAGAAAAACTGAAAGTGACATCTGAAGCTACAAAGAGTTGATGAGCAAGGAGGAGACTGTCCTTACCTGTGGCCTTGAGGGTATGTGTCAGTGGAGAGGACTCTGATGAAGCATAAGACAGAAGAAACAAGGAGTGTGAACATTTCTGGAGGAGCATTAAGAGGGAGCAATCCAGTGGACATGGGGATGCATCTCTGTCAACAGAGGGACTCTTTGCTGACATGTTATGGCTTGGATCTAGAATGTCACCCAAAGGCTTTTGTGTTGAAGATTTGGTCCTCAATGCAGCAGTTCAGAGACGGTGCCTTCAGAGAGATGACTTGATCATGAGGGCTCTGACCTCATCAATGAACCAATCAACTGAGGGATTCATATTTGATGATGTTATTGGGAGGCGGTGGAAACTGTAGGAGGTGGAAACTTGTGGGAGGAAGTAAGAAGTAAGTCACTGGGGAGCAGGCCCTGGAAGGCGCTCTCTCTCTCTCTCTCTCTCTCTCTCTCTCTCTCTCTCTCTCTCTCTCCTGGATGCCCTGTGAGCAGTTTCTCTCCACCAAGTCTTTCTCCCACGATGTCCTGCCTCACATTAGGCCCAAAGCAATGGAATCAGTTAACTGAAACTTCTGAAACAATGAGCCAAAATATGTCTTTCCTCTTCTAACCAGATTGTACCCCAGTGGCATGGCAAGTGTGTGGAGCAATCCAATGGACATGGGGATGCATCTCTGTCCACAGAGGGATATTTTATCCTAGAGATGAAAAACTGACTTGCACAGAGGTGACATCAGTGAAGAACATAATTGCTCAACTCCAAGGAAGGTAAAGGATGTGGCAAGGAAGGAAAGGAGCCGCAGCGGAGATTTGTCCCCACAGGGCCAGATTCACTCTTCAAACCGCACACCTGCCAGGTCCTGCCAGCCTCTTGTTCTCATTTCATTTCAAAGCTCCTGTTTGCTTTTAACTAGAGTTTCCAGCTCTAGGTATTTCTGATCATCAAATCTTAAGATTGGGTCTGGTGTCATCAACTTAGGCCCTGAATGGTGCTTGAGTACTCTAAATAGACAAAATTCTGTGAAAGCATAAAAGAGAACCATATCTCATAATCGTGACCCCATTCCCATGTGGGCTGTTGAGGGAAACAGGGCCTGATCCCTGGTATGGAGAAGAAAATCTATTTTCTGTCCCTAACATAGAGCCTGAAGCATGGCAAGAATACAGCAAATGTCGGCAGCTCTTATTAATATTATTATTAACAATTTCCCCCTGGGGTTTAAAGTAGTCATCCCAGAAATGTTATTACCAACAGTAGATCCAAGGGATTGGTGGTTACAGCTGAAACCCAGAATTTTCAAGGCAAGGCACTTGGGGGATGGAAGGGGTGGGTG